>NC_090932.1:661174346-661493790 GCF_040938575.1 Ambystoma mexicanum | reverse complement strand
GGAAGTTCGCCATATTAACATGTTTCTGGGGTACCACTAGTGATGGTACATTAACGTGCACCATTGTGCATATACCATTCCACAGAGGGGGCAGTGTGTGGTATGCCTTTTTTCCACAGGCCCAGTAATGGTCCATTACTACTGCTGTTCCTGCTCCCCCCTCAGGTAACTCCATCACGCTTTCACAGTTGGTGTTGTATCCTACGTCCACCTCCCCTTTATGTTGGTAGCATACCTTAGGCGCAGTTAGCGGCAGTATTGTTATTGGGTCTTCATCCTTCTCCATCCACGTGAGCATGGGCACGTACTTGACCCAAGTCATCCAACATCTATGGTTGTGTCCATCAATAGTTGAAATATTTTCTCTTGTTACCATGTTGCTGCCAACCACTCCTATGTCCCATTTGTTGTTCATGTACACCTTCCCTGTTATTATCATCAGTGGTCTTTCCCAACATCCGTTTTTACCAGGGACTTCAGTGGCGTACCAATCACATGGTAGGTACTGTATTGTTACTTTCTTTGTTTCTTCTTTTTCAGGACCACTTGTTATGTATCTGAATCCTTCAGCATGTAAACTGCTCTTGTGGTAACTCAAATAAGTCTTGAGGAAGTTGTTTTCATATGGATATGTATCTCGTGTTTTCCACACCAGTTGCACCACTGTCCCTTGAAATCTTCCTTTCGTCTGGAACAGTGCCAGGTATATTATACATCGTGCTACTTTTTCATCTATCTCCGTGGCAACAAATGTTCGAGAAGCGCTCATGGCGTATGGGATTAATGAGCAAACGTAGCAGCTGTCTTCTGTTGTCTGTTTACCTATGTGGGTCATGTGTTGGTACCATATGTTGTTTGAGATGTGTGCTGAATCTTGTATGTAGTTGTCAATACCTTTATTATCTGAGTATGTGCTGCGTTTAACTCTATTTTCCTTGTGTGGAATTTTACTAGTATCACCTGACGTAACACCTGTTGCAGCTGGGGTTGGGGTGCATTAGGTTTGGGTACAGCAATAATATCGATAGCATAGCTGTACTGCCATACAGAGGCAGCCAAGAACCCGGTGATCATTACAATCCCTATCAATTTTATTACAGATGCTAATTTCACCGGCATTTTGCTCTTCCCTTGCTGCAGTCCGGCAGCTTATTCTTGCGACGTTACAGTTGCCCGCCTGAAAATTCTTAATATGCTTGTTATTAGTGTTAGTTGTCGTTTTTAAGCTCCCCCTATCAAGTAGTCATTCAGTGCCCAGGCGAAGAGCT
The DNA here is from genome assembly GCF_040938575.1 of Ambystoma mexicanum. Classification (NCBI taxonomy): domain Eukaryota; kingdom Metazoa; phylum Chordata; class Amphibia; order Caudata; family Ambystomatidae; genus Ambystoma; species Ambystoma mexicanum. The sequence goes on along the minus strand of NC_090932.1, from coordinate 661,492,522 downwards.
GTTCCCACGCCAATCTAAGCGATCTATCTCTTAGGGCAGGCAAGTATGGTTGGAGGTGGGGCATTGAATGTTCTATGGCCAAGAGGAATGCTGTGTAGTAGACACGTACCCTCCTTCTTTTCAGGTACGTTGGCCTTTTTATTTCATATACAAATTGGTGTGACAATTCTTCCAGGTAATTATCGTCTGAGGGTACCATCTACTCCGGGGCAGTGAATTGGTTAGTTATCTACTTTCTTAGTAGTACAATAATACGCTGTACCTGCATATGCGAGAGAAAAGAAAGAGAACATTCAGGTGTTTACATGTGTATATGTGCAAGACAATGTCCTTCAGTTCAGTTATTACTACAGTGGGTAGGGGGTCAATGGGCAGAGGGTTTGGGGCTCAACTGGCGGAAGTCTCTTTACTCTTTAATCGTGTAACCATGGGGTGGGCGGTATGGGGATCACCCTTTTCTTTTCTAGTAGTTGTCTCTGGGGAATCTGAGAGGTGGCAGGGTATGGGGACACTTAGGCCGTTAGTTGTGGTAGAAGTCTCTTCCTCCGTTGGTGACGCTGTTGTTGTTCTTCCAGTGGCCCTGTCGGTGGCGCTGGGGCGGGTCTGGAGTTTGTAGATCTTTACGTCGTGTAGGTGGTTCCAGGTACGTTTGTCATGTAGCTTTACTGCTCTCGTTGATACCTCCTCTACCAGATGGGGGCCAGTGAAGCGTGGGCTGTTCCACTTTCTGTTGAAATTGCGAAGTAGTACGTGGTCACCTTTAGCAACTTTGCACAGTCTTTCCTTTTCCAATTCTTTATCCGCGTCTTCTTGTTGATCGCTGTTAGACCCGCCCCGCGTGCGCTCGAGCTGTTGAGACACAAACACTACACTAGTAATCAAAGAAGACACATATTGGTACATTTCATCACCAAGGACATTTGCAGTACTCTCATGGTCAGTAAATGCTCTTGATGTTGGCGTTAGGGGAAGGTGCATTTGACGTCCGGTAACCACCTCGTGAGGGGTGAGGTGGTGGTCGGAACCTGGTCTATTCCTTAGCTCAAATAGGGCTAGTGGAAGGAAATACAGCCAACTCTTCTTTGTTGTTTGCTGTATTTTTGCAATTGCCTCCTTTAATAGGCCATTCAGGCGTTCACATATACCGTTGGCCTGTGGGTGGTATGCACATGCAAATTTATGCTTGATGTTCAGTAAGGATGTGATGTGCTGGAACATTTCGTTTGCGAAATGTGGGCCATTATCTGACCGCAGTACCTCGCACACTCCCCACCTGGGGAAGACCTCCCTCACTAGGAATTTAGCTGCTCTGAATGCATCTGAGTGTGAACAGGGCCCTGCTTCAATCCACCTCGAGAATGGGCATACTACTACAATCATATACCTATTTCCTTGACATACGTTGATCATAACAATATAGTCAATATGGAGATGTCGGAAGGGTCCCTCTGGCCGGGGTATAGTACCTCTTATCACCTTCAGAGTGTGACCGGCCGTAAACTGTTGACATGTGAGACAATTGCTGATAAAATTTGACACATGAGAATTTAACTCGGGGCAGAACCAGTCTTCCCTAATTTGTGCTGCAATTACTTCCTTGCCTGTGTGGGCTGGGTGGTGTAGTTGGCTCAGGGCGGTGTTCAATAGTGCCAGTGGCATTACAATCTTTCCAGTGTCACCCTGGCGCCATAGTGCGTCGGTTGGTGACATTGTGCATCCTCTTTTTACCCATATTTCTTTTTCTGCCATTGGTGCAGCCGCTTGTAGCTCCATTATCTGTGTGGCTGGGAGATGGGTGTACCCTTCTCTTATCAACATCTCCTTAGCCATTCCCCTCCCTCTCCCTCTCTTTGACTCTGGGGGGTTCCATATCTCACCAAAATATGCAGCATACTTCGCATGTGCGTCTACTGCTGCATTCCCTTTTGAAATGTGGTCTTCACCATTGGTGTGTGCTGTGCATTTGACCAAAGCTAATTCTTGGGGGTCATTTATTGCTTCAATTAGTTCAGCCAATAGGAGGGCATGTTGCACTGGAGTGCCATCAGCTCTCCTAAACCCTCTTCTTCTCCATTTCGACAGCCCTGAGTGGACAGTGGACGTCACATATGCGCTGTCGGAATATATGGTCACTCGTTTGTCAAAGCTTTCCTTCAACGCCAAGATATGTGCAATTAATTCTGCTGCTTGAGCGGAATAATGCTGTGGTAGTTGTACACATTTCATTGCCACACACACCAGTACCTCCATCATTTTTACCACTGCTGCCCCAGTCCTCCTTATACCATCCCTTTGGTCGATAGTTGATGACCCATCAATGAACAGGAGCTCACCTCCCTCTAGTGCGTTTTCTTCAATCTTTCTAGTACATGAGTACATTTCAGTTATTTGCGTACAATCATGGGCATAATCTCCTTCCTCAATTACTTCTGCTAGGAACCTTGCGGGGTTGACCATGCTACATCTAACAATTGATAGTTCAGCTCTGGATAAGATGATCTCATAACCTGATGCCCTTTGCGTGGTTAGGGTGGACTTAGGTTTATTCAATATTGCAAATAGTGCATGTTCCACAAACAGTGTAGTTGGGCACCCCATGGTGATTGCTGATGCTTTCCCTACCGCAAAAGCAGCTGCGGCGAGACCTTGTTCGCAAGGGAAATGACCTAACATCACAGGATCTAAGTGGCCGCTGTAAAATGCTACTGGTTTGTAGCCCATGCTTGTTTTTTGAGCCAACACTGCTTTCATTACTGCTGAGTCGCAATGTGAAAATATAAAGAATTGTCACTCATAGTCTGGGGTTGCCAGTACCGGAGCAGTTGATATCGCATCTTTCAGTTCATCAAAAGCCTCTTTCATTTCCATTGTCCACCCCAACTTTTTCTCCCCTTTATTAGCTTCCTTTAACGCCTCAAGCAGGGGTCCTATGTATGAGCTGTAATCAAATACCCATGCTCTACAGTAGTTGCACAGACCCAGGAACTGCTGCAGTTCCCTCACTGTTTGTGGCACTGGCGTTTTTGAAATGGCCTGTGCCCTTTGTGGTGCAATCTTTCTTCCATGTTGGGATATGAGCTGACCAATGTAAAGTACCTGTTCTTGACAGTACTGTAACTTTTCCATGTCTACCTTGTAACCCTTTTCAGCCAATATTGTCAGCATCTTTAATGAGTCCTCTCTGCATGTTCTTTCGTTTGTACTGCAAATTATTATGTCGTCGACATACTGCAACATTGTGCTTTCCACTTCAATGTTACCCAAATCCATCTGTATTACTCTGTTGAAGATTGAGGGTGATTCGCAGTACCCTTGTGGCAATCTGGTGGGTTTCCACTTTGTGTTTCTGTAAGTGAAGCTTGTCAGATCTTGTGAGTCTGGGTGCAATGGTATTGAGAAAAAAGCATTTTTAAGGTCGATCACTGTAAATCGTGATGCTTCTGCTGGAATCCCACACAATATTGTGGCCGGGTTTGCGGCTATGGGGTATTCTGCTTCTACTATGTTGTTCAAGGGCCTGAGATCCTGTATGAAGCGCCAAGACCCCCCTCTAGCCTTGCGCACTGGATATACAGCCGTGTTACATGGTGATTCTGAGGGGACCAATATGCCATTATCTATAAGGGCCGTAATGGTTTCAAATATATCCCCTCAATCTGCCTCATTTGATAGTGGGTACTGTTTCACTCTGGGGAGTATTGCACCTTTTTTCAATTTTATCCTTACTCCCCCTATACTTTTTATGCACCCCACATCATAGGGGCTAGTAGTCCATAATGATGTGGGTACTTTAGTCATATCCTCCTCAAAGAAGGGAACTGGGGTGGATGTGGGTGCCTCAAGTGCCATTGCAATTTTCTGTGCCACTTGTTTGTACGCCACTCTTAGCCATATTTCCACACTCATCATAAACACCATTTCACCTTCCTCCTTTTCTTCTGAAAACAGCTCCTCATCTGACACCTGGGTGAGTCTACATCCTTCTGCTAGTGCTATCACTGCCCTCCATGCTCTTCCTTCTCTGTCTTGGGCATGTACAGCAATGTAATCAGCTGTTGCTATAATGCTCTCAATGTCCACTGTAACCACCTTTCCTTCTTGTTCATTGACTGGTGTTTCTGGTCTGAACAAATAGGCTGCTGGCCTCCTCCAGATCTTTCCCTCTATCCCTGGCATCCATGCAAATGCCATGTCTGTCCCGTACTGGAAGAGTTCGCCATCTACTGGCTCAGCCCTAATCGCTGTCTGTCCGCAGTATGCTTGCATAATCTGTCGTGCTGTGAGCATGTTAATTCCTGGAGTAGAGCAAATTATGCCGTCCTCCGTAAAGGAGATCGTCATATTCAACCTGTTCATGATGTCTCTCCCCAGTATATTTACTGGTGAGGCACTATAATATAAAAGTGGGACTGACATGTCATAATCTCCTATAGATAAGGGAATGTTATCAGTAAAAGGAACCAACCCTCTAGCCCCAGAGAATCCTTGGGTGTTCATGGCTTCGCCCGACATCTTAAATTTACCTTCCCTTATGCAAGACCGGGTCGCCCCGGTGTCAACAAGGAATGATAATTTTTTGTCACCTATCGTTACCTCTATGCGTGGTTCCTCCGCACTATTAGGTGTTACCGACAGGATGGGACACACCAAGGCCGTCTGTGGGCTGTCCTATTGAGGGTACAACGATTGACCATTTCCCGTGTAAGGGTTGTGTCCCAGGACCGTTACCCTACCCAGTTGTGTTTGTTGTGCTTGGGGTTGTTGTGTTATTAGTTGTTGCTGTTCATTTCCCTGTTGCAACGTCTGCTGCTGCTGTATGCCCTGCTGTTCCTGTGTGGGCCTTGGTTGTCCCTGTTCGCTCCATGATGGTGTTCCTGGTCTTACTCTACACGTGCGTGACATGTGCCCTACTAATCCACAACTCCAACACACCAGTGGTTCCCTACTCTGCCATGGAAAGCTTCCTGTGTTGTCCTGGTATACTGGTTGCCCGGTGGGGTAGGAATTTCTAAGTCCTCCCACCTGCTGTTGTGTGTTATATCCGTATCCTCTCCCTCTCATAATTCCTCCTCTTCCCCTGTTGTAATTATAATACCCAGCTCCTGGCATTGAGTATCCTCCTCCCATGTTGGTCGCGTATGGTTGGAGTGGCGGCACCTGTTGTGTTATAGTCTGTGAGGGTGGTATTTGGGAGGGATCTTGTGCAGCCACTACTTGTGTGGGGCTTTGGGTCATTGTTGTAGGTGTAGTTATTAGTGCCCCTTCCATTGTGTATTTAGTAAGTTTTTTCTGTACTAGCTTAGCCTCTTCCGTTTTCCTGTCCTCTTCCTTTTGTTTCATTTTTCCTTGCCATGTCCTGCAATGATGCACTATCGTCAGTTGTATTTCTGGCCATGCTTTTGCTTCCATTCCCACTACTTTCTTCAGTTGTTTCTGAACTCCTTCTGGGAGCCCTTGTACTAGTATATGATCAAATATTGCTGGTGTTTTATCCCATTGTTCTCTAGTTTCCATGCGCCACTTCTCTTGGATTTCCTGGATATAATCAACAGGATCTTCGTTCTCACGCATCTTGCGTGAGGTAATTGCTCCTATGTCTGATGTGTCTGGGTACTGTACCCTCAGTGCCTGCCATAGTGCATGTCTGCAGTTTGCGAATGGTGCCCCATCGTGCGATGTGTTTGCTATTGTTACCCCAGGGAATCCCGCTCTCTTCCAAATGTCATCCGCTGCATCCCCTAATATCGATATTAGAAGGCCCTTTACATCTCCCACTGCCGGTTTCTGTCCTGCGGTGTGTTTTTCCATTTCATATATCCATTTACCCGCACCTCCACTTAATGATGGGAGCCTGCACTTTATATTCTCTTTTTCTGTATGCTTCCAAGGGACGTACTGTGGTCTAACCCCTCCCCTCTCCAGAAGTGGCATTAAGTTGTGTCTCGTTTTACCCCTTGGGTTCCATAAAATCGAGTCCTCACACCCCTCCTCTTCTTCCCTCTCTCCCACATCGTCAATTTCGTCCGTATTTCCCCTGCTCGTAACTCTTTCTTCTCCATCTTTTCCCCTTCTTCCATCATTTCCTGTATTTAATGTGGGCGTGTGTATTCGTCCTTCCTGCCTGCGTCTAGGGAGGTCTCTAAGCCGACCTGCATAGGGTGTCAGTTAGTTTGTGAAGGGCGCAAGTTTGATTGCACGTAATGAGCGTGAGGTGGTCGAGCATATAGGGTGGGATGGGAGAGGGTGTGATGGTGACGGTGTGGCTTCATGTGTCTGTCTTTCCACTATTCCTTGCTCTTCCTCCTCACTTCTCTCCAGTTCATCCTTTCTCCTACAGATCCATGGTGAGTCTGTATTGGTCCGGGTGGTGTATAGTTTATCTAGGCTTTCCCTTTCACTGTTTCTTCCTTCCTTCTCCATTCCTTCTTCTTCCTCACTACAAAAGTCATTTATAAACAGCAGCCCCCACTCTGTCTTTTTCCCCTTGATTGTTACTGTTTTTAAGTCTATTAGGTCCGGTTCTCCCTTTTCTCCTTTACCAACCGCTCCCCTTTGCGCTGATGTTGTTGCTACTTCTGTGTCTCTATATACATACCCCTTTACTTCACTCTCCCTTCTCCTATCTTCTCTTTCCCCTTCATTTCTCTCCTCCATCTCTCTACCAATTTCCTCCCTTTTCCTTTTTAATTCCTCCATTACTTCACTACTCACCTTTTCCAATATCCTTTCATCCTCTTTCTTCTTTTCCCATCTCACCCTCTCCCTTTCCAATATACTCTCTATCACCCTCCCTTCTTCGTATTTCTTAGTCGTTTCTGATAGTAATCTCTTCTTCCACATTGCCATTTCTTTTTCTTTCTCTTCTTCTTCCCTTTTCCTCTCTCGTAGCACTGCTCTTGATACCCTTTCTGCTGCTGCTTTTACCCTTTCAGCTTCTCTCCTTTGCTCCTCAGTTCGTTCCCTTATTTTTTCCAATTCGTTCTTACCTTCTTTCCTTTCCCTCGCTCTCTCTCTTTCCTCCCTCTCGAGCTGTTTGATCAGTTCATTCTGCTCATCCCTTAACTCTGCTAGTCGTTCCTCCAAAATCTCTTCCTTTTGTCGTAACAGCTCTTCCCCTCTCATTCCACTCTCCCTGGTATTATCCTCGTCTATTTTCCTTACTACCTCCTTCTCTTCTCCTGTTAATGAACCTCGTAATTTTAATAATATCTTCGCGGCTACCCACTCATCATGTCCTATTTCCACAGTTTGTTCTTCTCCAGTCCTCCCCTCCCCTGCTGGCATCTTCTTATGAGCCACATATGGTGGCGGGCTGTATGCCGGGTTCGAGTACCCCTCAGCCGCCCTTAACTGTCCTCTTTCTATTTCTCCTAATTCTCTTAAAGGGTACAACCCCCCTCCCTCTGTTTTCACTACCTTTGCTAGGGGTATATCATTGCTCTGTTCCTTTTTTATTTCATTTTCTTTTGAGTTATTATTCTTTTCTCCTCCCTCTTGTCCGTTCCCCGTGTTCTTTGGGTTTTCACTCCCCTTTTTCCCATTCTCTCCTTCCTCCTTAATCTCTTTTTCTTCCGGTATTTCCCCCACAGTGAACATTCCATTTGGTCCTGGTCGGGACCCCTGGAACATCCTCCATAAGTTAAACACCTCCACGTGGTGTGTCAACTTCTTCCCTTTGTATGTATTATGCAGATGGTTTAATAGTGAATGTTGGGTATATGGATCGAAGCTACCATTAGGCGGCCATGGTGTTATCATTTTGTTGTCCGTCCCCTGTGCCATTCTATGCTATACTTGATCAGTTTCTCCCTATGGGGTGACAGTGTTGTACATATGTGTTGTAGTGGGGTAGTGAGGGTGTTCCCCCACCCTCCCGATCCTGTCCCGTATGACATAGTAGCGCTTCACTTGTTATCCTTCCCCTATTTGGTAGCTATTATCTTACTAACACTTACAATACACAGCCTTATACCTTTACCTGGCCCCGTAAGTTTGGGGACTTGCGATAGTCCGCTAAGGAAAATTATTAAAATATAGTATTTACATTTGTATATTTTCTTCTTTCTTTCTTCCTTTACACAATGCCCTTACAGCCCCCTGCGGCCGAGGCGCACGTAGCCCCCTGCGGCTGCGTACCCCTTGTGACGTTCTTATACAGTCGTCCTATTTTCATTTGCTCCTCCTCCTTCTTCTACACTTGCCGTGGCCGGCGTTCTCCGTGCGCAGCCACGTCCCTCGTTTCGCCTTTCCCCGATCAACTCATTACCATTTATCTCCGTTTCCACTCCCTTACCACAGTTCTCTTCCCCACCACTCTCAGAAAGAAAGATGCCTTGTGCTCGGGATATCCTATGAAAGCCCTACTGGTGACGTCACCGATCTCTTCGAACTACTGGTAAGTTCTTCATATATTCTTTAAGGCCAAAATACACTTGCAATCTACCCCCGTTAATCCTCACAGCTGTCTTCCTGTCACTCCTGGAACAAGGTAATCAATAATATAATCGGACTGCGCACGCTGCGTCGCCTCGCGTGTGATACGCCCCTCGACAGGAGGGCTTAACCAGCCAATTATCTTCCGTATTGGGCAACTAACTAGCTACCGCCTACAGGGAAACGTCATCTACCTATCGAGTTTCTTGCTCGAACAATAGGGATCCTCATCTACTCTTTGATCAATAAATGCCAAATCGTAGGAAACCACACACACACACCCTTAGACGTAGTCGCGACCTAGACCAATCAGTGTCTACGAGCGGCCGCACTTGATGTTTTCGTGCTCCACCTCCCTCTCTCGCGTAACGTAGCCGACTGCTCTCGCACTCGTTCGGCTACCATTCATTTAATTGCCTACACTAAATTGTCAAACCTTCGCCGCGCACCTGTACAACACCTCCCACCTCCCGTATTTAATTCCTCCCCCCTCCCTCACAATTTCACATTGCTTGTTGTGCGTGGCATGCTCACCAAGTTCTCTTGATGTGGGGCCGCTCGACTGCGTGCACCCCTCCAAGCGGCTCGCCACCTCCCCTCGTCTGGACCACGTCTGGACACTCGCCAATCGCGGGCGGGATACTTCTCAACCGGCTCCCGAAGGCCAATACCCGGATTGCGCTGTCCGGTCTTCTCGCAGTTCCGCGATGGTCCTGTAGTCCTCAGAAGGGGGCAACGGCAGAGGGGGCCGCGCCGCTAGGGCCTCCTCGCAACGGGAGTACCTGGAAAAAAGTAAAAATAAAAAAGCAGATCTTGAACAGATCTCAGCAGTGCCTCCAACTTGTCGGGGTGAAATTCTGCCGGGGTCGGCCGGGCCGTCCGCAGACCTCCGGGCAGGGAGGCCCCAACTCCTCCCGTATATCCCAAAAGAGATAGAGTGTGAGACACACGCAAGAAGCAAGGTGACTCTGCTGTTTATTAGACAAAACGGCAGGGATGGGTCAAGGATCGTACGCGTCCGTCCTGACACACACACAATCGTGGGGCTCGCAGGCCCTTTTTACCTTAGTATGACGCGCTACTTACGTCACCTTACAAAGTTTAGCAAAAAACCTATTTCCACTCTGGATTGGTTACTCGAGTGGTAGGGTTAGTATAGCATACATATAGAGAACGGTGTTAGTGGTTAAGGGTTAGTCAGGTGATATACTTGGGCTGTCCCTTCAATTTGATACATGAAAATTGTTACATGAAGACCTCTGAGGATTGGTCAATGTTAATGGCGTCAGTGATAAGAGCCCCATGTTCTGATTGGTCCGCTCGCGAGCCTCCCAGTCTGAGACTATCGCTGTTCCCAGCTCGCGGTGCACCTGTCATTTGCAACAATGTTTTACTGTGGGTAGGTGTAAACAATGTGAGGATTTATTCATATGTTGGGAGGTCGACTACTCCCACTGCTGCAGATGTCCAATGAGCCTTTTAATTGTATCTGCCTGTGTCTTGAAACGTGGGATTCAGGCGTCTCCTTCCTCCTGGGCTTGGCATCCTGTCAGGTTTGGCTTTGTCACGTGAGGTGGGACCGTGTTTGAGGCAAAATTCAGCACAATTAATATTGTTTTTCCCACTGTGTGCCTGGTTTATCTTGCAGGTGCGACCTTGGCGTCGGCTTGCGGCGTGCGAGATTGCAACATCGTGCCCTTGGCGGTGTGCTTTCGCCGGGCTCATTCTGCAGGGTCAGCAACCGAGCTCTTGCTCATTCACTGTTCATGGAAGCTTTTGCTTGCGGCCTACTTGGGCCTGGTGCATAGGTGGAACCATTTGATGCAGAGCGCTTTAGGTTACGGTATCATATTGCTCTATCCTCAGTATCGTGTCTCCGTTATATTCTTCATTATGGTACATGGTTCTTAGAAGAAGCGTGAGCAAGCCTTTTTAGATAAGTTCATTATGCGTCTTGCGTTTCTGCATTTTGAGAGCCTATGTGGAAAATAATAAAGATGCACGTCCGTGGGTATGTCTGTTGCCTACGTCATAGCACTGAGTATGTTCTTCGGGTGGATTGGTGTGGGAGTGTCCGGTGTGCATGTTTGCACAGGTGTGCTGACCGTTGGCTAGGTTGTCATGGCATCTCTAACGATGTGTTGATTTAGTGCTGGATGGTTCAGTCGAGTCCATCCATGCCGCAGGTGTCGGCATGTGCAGGGCAGGCTGGTGGGCACATCCGTATGTTCCTGTACCAGGGTATTTGGTCATCTGGTAGATGGGTAAACTCCTCTCGTGGCGGGTGTCTGGGCCGTGATCCTCTAGGCCAAGCGCGAGAGGGGAAGGGCGGGAGCCTGTTCTTCCATTCTCCCACTTCAATACACTTTTACACAAATGGCAGGTGGTGGCTGATATAACACCGTGGTTTATACTGTATGAAGGAATCTCCACACTTCAGATGTTGTTATACTTGCTGGCCCAACTTCTTCCTACATCTCACACAGTCATGTGACAGATGCTATCAGAAGTCAGATCTGCAAAGGTTGTTTCATAGTCCTACATAAAAACTCCAGGGCTCAAAACCCAGATCACGTGTATGTCTAGCAAGACCTGGACATCAACCAATTGGATGCCACCGCTATTCAGCTGGAATGGACAAATATGGATTTGACCACGAAGACATTGCTTTTAGTTACATTCCATAGATTACACAGACCTTATTGTTCTACTACTAGAAGGGACCCATGGGGAAGTAGCTTCTAAATCTGTCTCAGCTGTGAAATATAGTACTGACATGAGTGCCAGTACGATAGGCATAGACTACAGACAAATTGTGAAATGCTTCCCCTTAACTATGGTTTAGAAACATTTAAGGTTGAGGGAGGTAGCCCAGTAAACTTATGAATGGTTCCTAGTGATACCATCGACAGCCAAACCATCGACAACCATACCATTGACACCAAAAGCAGCAAATAAAAAGCATAAAATGCATTTTTTTAATTTTTTTATGGCGGGGTTCCCCTCAACCCCCCCGTTTTTAACCTTAAAAACCTATTTTTACTAAACTAAACCTTTTACCATTTAAAAAAATGCATTAAATGTTTTTTTTTTCCGATGCATTTCTTTCAATGGTATGGTCTTTCGATGCTTTGGAGTCGATGGAATGAAACGGATACCCTTATGAACTATACCTTCCCACCTTGCAGAGGAGGTGGATGAATGGGAGAAAACCCAGATGAGCGAAGGTTTTGGGTCCTCATGTTTACCATGGGTGAATAAATCAGACCCAACAGAGATTAGTGCAGAAGAGGTATAGCACCCCCATTACAACTGTAATATATTTTGGCCCCAAAACAGTATCCACGTTGACACCATGATTACTGCAAATGGGGGTAGAAGTCTTATAGGACTCTGCTTTGTGAAGAGAAAGGGTCTTTTCTCTAGGGTCATGAATAACATTAAGGGATAGGAGCAATCTTCATATCAATTATTGACCCTCTCCTTTTCTAAAAAAAAACTGTTATTGACCCGGCACTTTCCCATCTCTCAGCAGGACACAAGGGGCTGATAAATATCCAAGAACACACCCTTAGCCATTTTCTTGGCCAGGGATCCGTCAACAAATCAAGAGATAGTTTGTGGAATGCCAGTGTGCCAAAGGTCCTCATGTAATGATGTGGTAAGGCCCCACTACAACCACTTCCCATCATGGATATTGCATTCTTCAGGATTAGCGTGTATGTGGTGGGCCCTTTAGTCTGGAATTCACCAAACACTATCCTGAAATTTTTACTATGAGATTCAACAAAGTGAACAGTATTCTGAAGCATTTATAACTATAATAATATTGTGCTCTTTTGTAGTGCTTTACGCCATACTCCTCGAGCTTCTAAGTGCAATAATACAAGGGGCTATTCTTACTCCATTTTAAATTATACTTGATTTATTAACCTGTAAGGAGGAACGAGTAAGTGGTCCTTGTCGCAGGATTTAAACTTTCAAAGTGCTCCCTGCTCTCATGTCAGGGACCAATGTTTTACCCATCTAGCTACCCAGCCTAGATAATAGTTTCTCTGTAGCTCCATATTTAACATGCAAAACAAAGGGGGGTCTGGGAGTCTCTCTACCAGCACAAACACAGCCCAATGACCTGCTCTTGGGTGGATGGCCCCTGGGAGATACTCTACCAAGTCTTTAGCTCACTGTCCCTTTCACAGAGAAGAAATGTCCCTGCATATCAGTCTTTGTCCTGCCCAGGGGCAGTCCAGCACCGAAATGCTAGGCAATTCTCCTCTGAACAAGAGTACCAACAGCAACCCCATACACATGTTTTGGCCTTGTTGGGCGTTATCAGTGAGGTGAAGCTGTGCCTCTCTAAGAACAGTGAGCAAGGGGTCCACGTCTGGATCGCCCTGGTAACTTAGGGTGAGACCCAAAGTTAATTTATGCAAAACAAGGGGGGTCTGGGAGTCTCTCTACCAGCACAAACAGAGCCCAATGACCTGTTCTTGGGTGATGGGCTCTGGGAGAGACTCTACCAAGTCTTTAGCTCACAGTCCCTTTCACAGAGAAGACATTTCCCTGCATATCAGTCTTTGTCCTTGCCCAGGGGCAGTCCAGCACCGAAATGCTAGGCAATTCTCCTCTGAACAAGAGTACCACCAACAACCCCATTCAACCCCATTCACGTGTTTTAGCCTTGTTGGGCATCATCCGTGAGGTGAAGCTGTGCCTCTCTAAGAACAGTGAGCAAGGGGTCCACGTCTGGATCGCCCTGGTAACTTAGGGTGAGACCCACAGTTAATTTATGCAAAACAAAGGGGGGTCTGGGAGTCTCTCTACCAGCACGAACACAGCCCAATGAGCTGTTCATGCCAATTATTTACTTAAGGTAATAAGACTAGTGTCACACTTTTCAGAAATGCTTACAATATAATTAGTGCACATGCTAGCCCAACAAAGATAGAAAGACAAACTTTATCAGCGTTTACAGTTGGGCAGCACGCCATCCCCCTCCAGTCTTTCCACCCACCTCAGAACTGTGTTGCTGGAAAGTGGAGGAATCAAGAACATGGGTAACATTTCATTAAATAAGAGACACAACAATTGCATAGGGGCTAGAGTTGGCCACTCGAACATTTCCACAACTCAGGGCCCAGTTCTGAGGTCCATGTAAACATTAAAATGTGTTGCTCTAAGCAGCAACAACACATTTTATAAAGCACCACATTCTAAAAAGAAAGAATGGGGTTTACTAGCATGAATGCCTCAGCATGTGACTGATTTACGGCCTGACAACAGCCCTTGCTAATGCATGGCAGGTCCTATGAGGGGATTCTCCCACTAAAGCCCACATTTTCAAGTGAAAAAGGAGGTAAAATACAGCACCTACTACACACGTTTTTCTTTTAGCATGCAGGCATTTCTCAGTCTGCAGCACCACTTTTCTGATTTACTAAAGGGTTCAGGGCACTTTCGTAAATAAGAAAAGTGTCAGACTTTTTAGAAATGCTCATGATAAAACAGGTGCACCTGCTAGCCCACAAAGACATGCTTTATCAGCTTGTACTGCTGGGAAGCACATCTCCCCTGCAGTCTTTCCAGACACCTCTGAATGGTGATGCAAACTGGGGGGAGAATTTCTGCTTTCTACACTAATGTTATCCCGAGCTCAGAATTGGGCCTTGACTCAACACCAGTTCTAAAATTAATGAGGTTCTGTTATTTGATTTTCTCATTACAAGTCATGTCAGAGGAACTTAATTTCAATTACAAGCCCTTTGAAGCAAAACGTTATTTTACTTCATTACTAATCAGCGGGTGAAAGCTGGTATTGCCAGAAAATAAACATTATTTGCATGTTAAAGGCACAAAAGCAAATTACTGCCCTTCACAGTCTATCACGGAATTAAATATCTAATCTACTGCTTGCAGCTTCACAAACACCTTTACAAGAAAAGAAAATGAGGCAGTACAAGTCCATTTAGTGATGGTTGTTATGCTCAAAATGAGATCTCTTCGAAATACATGCAATCACTCTTACTTTTCAGATCAGTTGTTGAAAGGTCTGAGCCTTTGCATTTTATTTAAGACTAACATGCTAGTACTTTACAGGCAAGTGATTTGTGATATATTGAGATAAGCGTTTGGAGACCAGACCATGTTGTGCCAGACACTGAGGATATTTATAGAATATATCTCTCTAAGTAAGGAGCACAAGAAATAGGGGTGAGTTTCCAGTACTGTGATGTTTATTGTGTTTTGCCGACACATGTTTCGACCTCAGGGTCATTATCAAGTCAGACCTATCGATCATTGATTGTAGGATGAAAAACTTCTAACAGCTCTCCCCAGTATTGCCAGTTACCTCCCCCTGCATCATGCATCTCCCATGCCCCAAAATGAATACCACATACACATCCTTCAAATCAATAAGTCTGCCTTGAGAATGACCATGAGGTCGAAACACGTGTCGGCAAAACACAATAAACATCACAGCCCTGGAAACCCAGGCCTATTTCTTGGGCTCCTTACTTAGCAAGACATGTTCTATAAATATCCTCATTGTCTGTGGCGACAGTGTCTTGTCTCAAAACACATATCTTGATCCCCCATCCAGAAACAGTGGGGAACTGTTTCTAATAGACCAAGTATACACGCAGCAGCACACAATCCAAATCTCACCTGGAAGCCCGTCAGTGCCACAGTCCTTCTGCTCCCCCCTATGATTTGTGATATATTTCATTTTTGATCCAGCAATCAATATTAGGTGTCTGTTCAATGTTTTAATACATGTGTTGACTAGTTTGGAGGGCATAGTCGAACATGTTCCTGGGATTTTTTTTTAAATTTTTTTTATACAAGCTCCCACAATTTCTAAATATGTTAAACAAGTTGGGAAGTTCATTTCAGATGTAAGTTGCATCTACTGCAATTTTATATCCTATAAATTCATTTTTAAGGGTTGATAACATAATTTCATTGTTAAATAGTGAAAATGTTGAAGCAATACTTTTAATTACGATTATGGGGTTAATAATATAATAGATTTGCTAGGGAGCGTTATAACACACAATATAGTGTGTGGAAGACAAAATACAGTTAGTCATAACGAGTGCCTCCATGCTTCCAAACTAACATGCATGTCATGAACATTCCTAAAATTGCGATTAAAGAATCACACTACGCTAAAAAAAGACATCATTAATGATGATGGTTTATTTATTTAAAATCTGGTGAAAATGTGGGCCAGGAGTCTTACTCAGGGGCAACGTGTTTGTCTTGGAGGCACACATTTTGAATCCTGGATCCGCACTTAGAGATGGCTCTCTGGGATTAAGACTATTAAATTTAACTTAAATTGAAACATTGTTATAATGCTGATGGAGATTATGGAACTGTTCAAGAACTACAGATCATCAAGGGGGGTCCACAAAGGGTGGTTTTACTATCGCAGCTGCTATGTAAGTGGAATCTGCCCTTTATAGATGGTTGAGTTAGATATTGGTGGTAACATTTATTCTGCCATGATAATGACAGGGGTAAACTCACAATCAATGGTAAATGTATCTGAACAGGCTATCCTTATAAGAGAAATGATAATGCCAAATAATACTTATTTACCAATGAAAATATGATCAGCCCCAGGGTCATCTTAAAAAGAATACACTGCCACTTCCTGAAATGAGGGAACAGTAAAACGCAGTTGTAGAAGAGTTGTTTCTGTTTCAGACTCAGCATCAAGTGCCACTCCATGTACAGCTGTGGCAGTCGGCTATGTTTTTTACCATCTGCAGTAAATTCTGACCCCAGCTGACATTTTGTTTAGTGTCATGACATTTCGTTAATAGGCGTTTTATAAACTGTAATTATCAATAACATAAATCATACTAGTGGGAGCATTTGACTCTTCTTTATACCCATTTTAGAACAAACAACCACATTTAACTGCATGAATAAACAACACTCAAAACATAGTCTGTGGAAGAAGAAAATGGTTGCAGGTTTATTTCGATTGACAGAGATATAACATCAACCAGATAACCAAATATGACATTCTGAACACTGATTGTCAAACTTCAGCCAAAACCTGACATTGCATTACACAGTCTAAATATTGTTGGAAGACCTGTGACAACATGCTTCCTTTAGGTCCCACTCCCCAAGAGCCTGCTTGTTTCTTAAAAAGGGGCCCCACTGGTATTTGGCTCTTGGAAGTCCCAAACCTCACCAGAAACAGTGAGACAGCCCTTATTCCTCCCACGAACCACATGCAGAATCAGCTTACATGAAATTCAGGAAGAACGGCCTTCCCCACCTTCAAAATATCCTTTTCTCTAGGCTATCTCAAGGTATGCTTGATGGATGGAATCCATCATGCCACTGATGGGACAAGCATCATGTTGTGTCTGCCCTCAATCTCAGAAAACTCCTGGGATTTTACTGTATAATACACACATTCAGCAGGAGGAACACCTGCTCTAGGTGGAAACAAATCAACCACATGAAGTGCAACAAAGCGAAGTTCCTTGAAAGTCAATCAATCCATGCCCATGCCAAATCATGAGGAAATCTTCATCCCAACAAAACTAAACCACGGTCTGCCTTCATTTCGTACTGGACCTTTCCACACCTTCCACCTCTCCATTCAAACTTCAGTTCTGACCTAGGCCCCAGGCTTCTAAAAGATTTCCTAATAGCGTAACAGTGTTCCATGCACCCCAATGCAGCCAATTCATTTCCACCAAAGTGTATAATGTATGCAGCTGGAGGGACCTCTAACAGTTAGAGTCTAACCCAACATACCAGAGATTGTTAAGTCTAGTTGGGCCCATCTCATGCCTTATTTTCTGATCCACTTGATGGTGTTGTGTGGAACCATAGCACATTCTGCCTCTCACAGAACACTGAAATGTCTTAATATTGGGACAAGGAGGGGCCCAACTCTGCATATTTTCATCTGAGCTTTGGAAAGGGCAGAAACATTGTTCATCAAAAGCAATGGTCAGCACAGGTTTTTTATTCCCAACTTCCTACATTCATGAATGATCCCTCTGTGAGCCTCCTGGATTCTTCTGTCGCAGCAGCCCCAATCCTTAAAGAATGAGTACTGAATTTGGTTGAATCTAAACCCGTCTTATCATTTACAGCCTTCATACCTATACTAAACTAGTAACAACTCAATGGCTCCTCATCCCCATGCACTAGTAGTGAGATCCCTGTTGGGCCTATCTGCTTTTGTCAAACAATCAGGTCAATTAGGTGTAACAATACCTACTTTCCTTTCTTTTCCTGGTCTGTCTTGGACGATCAGATAATCAGTCTGATTGTGCTGTCTGTCACCACTGTGTCTTCACTTGAGAGCCGTTGAGAAAAATAGGGGCAAAACCATCTTTTTTGTGAGGGGGCCTGACTCTAGAGGGTTGAAGAGGAATATCAAAAGAGGATCAGAGTCAAAAGCTACCCTTGTCATTGACGCAAGGGGAGGTCACCTTTATGGTAGCAGTGGAGCTAGATAGGTATATGCTAGCTCATAGAGATCACCAGGAGCAAAAAATATTAATAATAATAGTTTTTGTCATTAAAAAGGAAGTTTAATTTAACATAACAAAAGACACATATTAACACAGATAGACATGTGCCTCAGGTAGCACGTGGGGTATGCATAGTATAAAACACTGTAGTATGCATTTGTGTGGGTTAGTAGATAAAACAAGTGACTGTTACTTCATGTATTGCTAAATCAAGTAGCAATACGCTAACATTGTTGACACACTGAGTGTTGTTGGTGTTTCTGGTTCGGTGAGTAGTGGAAATAAGGCAGTGGCTGTGTAGATGGAACAGCGCTGCTATGGACACCGAACTGTCTTCAGGACATTGATTGTGGTAAAGGCGATGTTGCATGGGGACGGGCGTGCACCTAGAGATTTTAAAACAACTTTAATTAGTTAAAAGGTGATAATAAATGTGCCAAAAAATGGAAGTGCACTGCAAGGAGGTGATCCTACCTAAGTTACTGTAAAAGCGCCATGGAGAGAAACTTAGTTGAGGGCCAGCTGTAGGTAGTTCAGGTGGCTGATGGACTCAAGTATCTAAATTGTAAAAATCAATTTTGTGATTGTGGATTGGGGATAAGTCATCAAGCTATGGTATTGTGAACAAAAAGGCAAGATTGTACCTCGAGGCCGGTTGGTGGCATCGAGGTGTAGGATTTCAATAATGCTGAATGCATGTCGTGGGAATGATAGGCTAAGGTTAGATTGGGCAGACGCGTGGTGCAGTTGTTTTAACAATGGTCTGAGACCTGTGGTCAAAAAGGATTTCAAAGGATGTCTGCTGAAACTGCGAGAGTGCTCATGCAGGGCCGGTAAATTGGTAACAAGCTGCGTTTCAAAATGTGGTCAATAGAAGGCCGCTTGGTGTGCATGATCCATTAAAAACTGAGTTGTGAGGGAACTTGCAATGGACTATACGCGGTGCAGTGGTTATTTAGCGTACACTGTGGTGAAAAAAACCACAGCCAGACACTTACAATTTAAAACTGTCCTGAGGGGTGCCTAAGTACGGAGGTAAGGTTTCCAGTGGCAATTTAGGAAAGGACAGAGGGAGCTGTGAGTCTGTGTCACTGTACAGGGACATAGGGTATCTTACCTCTTGATCGGAGCTGTATCGTTGCAGTGATCTCATTGTTCGGTTACGCGCATGCGTGGATTGAACATGACTATTTATTCAGGAGAGACAACATTATCGAGAGCAAGGGTGTGGACTGCGCATGTATTGTGAGTGAGTAGTGTTCGTGACTGAGTCAGTGCTTGTCGGCTGATTGGTAGACCCCGGCAAAGCAATAGTGAGATATCATCGGGAGACGTTTATTAACAACTATGAACTTCACATCATTGTTAAAGCATATATGTGGTCGTGTTGTAATAAAAAAAGTCACAAAATAGGCACACTGTCACATTGTTCTGGCCTAGTACTGAATAGGGCAGGTGCATGTTACATGTTACACACCATGGTAATCGACCAAACTGTGTACCACTTCGGAATAGCAGAGCATTAATAGGTGAGAATGCTTCCATTTGTATGCATAGTTGCAAAAACATTGTGTGGTACAGTGCATAGTATACATGAATATCGCAGAGTGGTACAATCCATTTGGTAAGGTTACTAGTAGTTACTATTAGTTCTATATAAATAACGTGTCCTGTAGGACAACTATTGTTATAGACAGTTGTAAGCAAATATGCAGAGATGAAAAACAGGGTCACACATGACAGAATTATTGAGGCATAGTCATGCGAATAGTTAGGTGGGTCGACAGCTTTTGACTCTGATACTCTTTTGATATTCATATGAGAGCCACTACCACCACTGTTATGGGTTTTCTCATGTGAACCACCTCCCCTACACAAAAAGCCTCAAAACAGACAAGCGAAAAACAAGTGATGAAAAGGTGCAGTTCATATTTTTCTTCACAGATCATGGTTAAAACCACCAGTAGGACAGCCAACATGCAACCTCCATTCTGCCTCATGCCTTCAGTGTTGTGCTGATAAAGTGGGTACTTCTAGGGACAGATAACATTGTCATCCAACAGTTTTACACCAGCGTGGCCAGTTGAACTGCAACTCACGCTGTGGACTTTCCATCCTTAAACACCTGGGCAACAATCTCCCTCATATGATTCTCCCAAGCCTTCATCAAGAAAGCATTGACTCAGTAAATTGTTGTTATCAACACATCCTCTATTGCTAGGAACACATTCTCACTTGTCTCATCCCAAAAGACTCGCCCCACACAAAACTCTCTCTAGATGCTTTCCTTAGTAACTATTGCTGGTCCACTCAGAACCATGTTAAATGCCAAAAAGGTAAGCTCAACTGAAGAATCAAAAATTGAGCCGTTTGCCCAAAAAGCCTAGCTGCATCGGGCAGGCTCAGCCTCCGGTTCCGGATAAGCCAGACAGTGCGTTTTGTGTGAACAATCAGCTCCATGATCAGTTGAAGAGTAAACAAGCAGCTACTGAAAGTCACGCCCCTCACTGCTGAGGTTAAGCTCTGCTGAGGCCTCTTCACATTCCACCAAGTAGTTTGAAACTACTTCATACCATTGGAGTTGATGCCCCTTTTCCAAACCAGTCCAGGCTGATGCATGCAGCCCTGCAACAGCTGAACTAGTGAACAAATGTGCAAATAGAAATGTATTCCAAATGCTCTAATTAGACATGACGAGTATGGTTAACTTGAGAATGTTGTCAGGAGGAATGTCTCCTCTACATGTTATCATGCACATACATTCTTAACAGAAGTGGGATAATTACCAAGTTAACCATACTGCTCGTGTCTCATTAGAGAATTTGAAATCCATTTGTATCTGCACCTTTGCTCATTAGTTCAGCAGACAAAACCCAGCAATCAATGTATGCTTATTTGAATGAATCTTTTTGTATTAGTCTCAAGCCCTGATGAAGAGCAGTTGGCTTGAAACACGCGTTGGCAATGTCTTGCACTTTTATTGTGCATTAAACCAAGACTACCATTTTAATGACCTACAATGTGTGGCAATGTTCACTAAAGAATACAAATGTGCATGCATTTCTTTGGAGAGCGCTTCTTTAGATCTGAATCCCCCTCTTTTTTTCTAAAATGCCACATTGGCATTAACAATATTTATTCACATATGCCGGTCTTAAAGTAATGGTGATATGATGCAGGGGCACTTTGGGTCCAACATGTCAAAAGCAATGTGAATAAGGTTGAGTAACCAGATATATGTTTTTAATAATAAGTTAATATAGCAAAGCCTGTTTTAATAAATACAAGAATGATGCAATTATTTACATTTTGTCAAGTAGCCCGATGCATTGACATTACAACGCTAGTGCTGTGGACCTAAAAGGATGCCAGGAACATGCAAGTTTGTCAAATATGACTTAAACTGATTCAGTATGGTTTGCTATGTTATGGATTAAATAGTGCATTAAGGCAGCTAAAGCAAAACCAGATACATTTCCACTTCTATGTGTATACTTGAAATACATCATAAATGTATCGGTTTGTAAGACTGAATGCACAACTCTGATGAAACATGCTGCACTTTCCGTGCTGCTGTAAACCTGCTTTCCCTGTGGGGGAGCTTCACCGTTAACAGTTGCAGATAAGCAGCTATCACATGGTGGGATGTTCATGTTCTCTAAGCTTCGAGCATCCATCTTGTCAGACAGGTGCTTACCAATTGGTCACCAGTGGAGTAAATATGTCTCTGAACATTATTGAATTCTGCACCCATACTTCGGCTGCTTCCTTTGATCACGGTTCATTTTATTTTAGGTACACCAACAGTATTGACTTGGTGCATCTATACTTCCATTGAATAATTGTAACAATGCTTAACATATATCATTGATCACCTTTGTTACCATAAAATCACAGGTATCAAGTACCTGTTTTTTTCTGCTTCCACAAATGAAGTGTATATGTGTATGCTGCCCAATCTGATTCCCCCTTATTTTATTCTCTCCATTATTGAATTTTTTTGTTTCAGTTTTTTCCCCAATATTTCGAGTATATATTTTGAGGACTTATTTCCTGACTTATAATAAACGTTCAACCTTGATAAGGGCATTCCCGTTCCCCACATCCTTTCAACTGATTCTGAATCTTGGGATCTGACCTTCAGTGTGATGCTGTGCACCACTGACTCTGTTCCAAAACCTACCACCCTGCAGAGGGCAAAGCCTATCTTCACATTTACACACTTTGGTTTAAGGTAAGTCGAATCTTAATGTAAAGGTCACCCACTGGACCATCCCCACATCTTGCCAGTTAGCTCCATACTGACCCTCTCAAAACGTATATATGACATCATTCTCTTGACATTTCATTCATTAGATCTCAACCCGTCGGGTGCAGCATATACATTTGCTTAGATGGAGGCGATGAAATCAGGGATGCTGTCTTTAGTTCTGAGGGAGCTGTTGGCTGCCCTACCATGTGCCTGCTGCTCCCTCAGGAGTCCTTCTCTATGTGCCCCTTCAAATTTGCTCAGCACCCAAACGGAAAATAAATGTACCTGCTTCCTTCAGGTGGACACCAGCAAGGACACCAGCGACAGCACTGCCTTGTCATATAACCCACCAGCAATATCAAAACGCATTGGCAAAGCCTATAGTTTTGGCGTTTACTGCTTGTTTTTGTATTTTTCATTTATAGTGTTAGGAATTTGTGAAGCTGAAGAGTTTGTGCATTATTTTCATTGTGTAAATACTAACACATAGCATTGGGGCAACATGTGATACTAACACTTTGGGGTACATAGAGTGAGTAGGTTTGTTATGCCACAAATGTGCTGGCATAGCAGCAGTAGCATGAACACAAAAACATTGCTAGGTTCAGAAAATAATGCAAAATTGAAAGCTGAATGCAGTGCTTTGAAACACAGAGCACACAATGTATCACAGACAGTGGTCCTTGAAAATAAACGCTCATTGTGTGACACAGGAATGGGAAAGGAAGGATAGAGAGAAGTGCAACATATTCCACGGGCTGCAGGATGTGACGCTAAGCAGAATTCTGTCTAAAGGTCACCAGGAGCTGGAAAGTTTCATGAGCTGATATGGGGCAGTGATACATAACAGCATGGAAAAGTTCATGAAAATGTACAGAAGCATAGGAAGGGAGGCAGTGCTGTATAAGAGGTTTAAAATAGGGAGAAAGGAAGGGTGTCTAGCTTCCTGGGAAGCGGGAGGTTCTCTGGCTGGCTGGATCGAGAGGGCTCTCCGACGTGGCTGTCTCTGGTGAGGACTGTCAGCTGGGCTATAGTGCGGTGTAGCTGGGAGTGGAAAACTGCAGAGGGAGTTTGTTTGAAGGCTATAGTTTGAGTCTGGGACAGTGTCCTGGCAGAGAAGGCTGAGCCACAATATATATAGCTGCAGGAAGGGAGCTGGCAAGCCAAGGGCAAGACAACTTTTCTGAAAGTCAGAGAGTCCAGAAACCCTTTGCAGTGGTGAGTATAAATAGATCGACAATTAATCATGACCCCTTCTGCAGGGTAATGGGCAAGGTGTCAAAATGGACACAGAAGGCAAAACGACCTTAATCATTGTGGTACTAAAGGATTAATGAAGTAGCCTTAATCCAAAGTATTAGATGGGTTAGAGAGAGTGGGGGTAGAGTGGGTGGGGGTAGAGAGAGTGGGGCGCAGATGGTGAGGTTAGAGTGAGAGAGAGGTGGGGTGGGTGGGAGTAGAGAGAGGGGGTGTGGTTGGTGAGTGTGTGGAGAGAGAGAGGGGGATTAGGGCCATGTTGTGAGAGCGGGTGGGTGGGAGAATTGGGAATATGAGCAGGGCTGAGTTTAGGGTGGTGGTGGGATTGTGTGGTGGTAGGGAGAGTGGGGATATGTAGATATAGTGTGGCATGGGTGGGAAGGAGAGAGTGGGGTAGAGTGGTGGCTAAGGGGGGCGAATGGGGATAGATAAAGTGGGTGTGGGTGAGTGGGTGCTTCACAGGCAGCAGCGTTGGCTCCCATGTCTGATCCAGCCCTGAAAAATAGTATGGCAAATGCTGAGAGATTTTTGCTAATATTAACCTGGTGAAGAAAACTGACCTGCTCTTTTTTTTTTTAAATGCAGTTCCGAACTTCAGGTAGCAATCCCGTTGCCAAAATTCATCTAAAAAGGCTTGTTGCAGTTAATTGTTACTTATCCTGAAATAAAGCAGACAAAGAGCCAGCTTCACTGCTGTACCAATCTCAATGTTCAACACCAGGAAATATTCCTTTGTCAGTCTTCTGGGTGCAAGTGATCTGATTGCAGTGATCTGATTGCAGGCAGACATGAAGCTCACTCAAGGACCTTTACACCAGAGAAAAAAGCAACACAGGGTCTGTCCATTTCTGCTTTGGATGCGTCATTAATTTGGTTCTCCTCAAATAGGGTGACATCACCTTTATTGGTGATAACCACATGCCACAATCACTACATTTCTCATCAGCTCCCATCCTGAAGTTCACAGGTTACTTTTGATGTCTGCAATAAAACAGAGAAAAGTTTCCCCTCTTTTTCTTTCAATTGCCCTAAGGGGGCTAACATGTTCTTTTCATTTGTCTATGATGTATGCATGGAATTTAACTTTTTTTTAGACAAATACAAGATCTTACCCGGAAAATATTCTGTGGGAAGCTGATAAGATTGTGTGTTATTTCAGCAGCAACCAGAGCTCCTCTCTCAGGTGCAATCATAGACGTCTGATCACAAGAAAGACTTTAAAGAGAAACATGTTGCAGGGGACCTGCCGTATTATTTAATGGCTGCTGTTTTGTTGAAAGATGGGTAGGTTCATTGTTCATTTCAATGCGTTTCATCAGATTACAAATCTGGGCCACTGGACTTCGCTTGGAATCCTGCCAGCATTGTCGAGGAGGTATTTATTGACACTGTAACTGAAGTCTTGGACGCCGCTTTGGTGGATCCGTTTGTTACTGCAATAATTTTAGGGATATGAATATCACATGCACTCTCTTGGACCCTCATTTTCCCTCACAAACAGGTCGATGTGTGGCTGCCCTGAAGCGCAGAATGGCTTGAAACTTGCTTATTGAATCAAGAGGCCTTTGTATGCTAAATGTGTCGATAAAGGGATATAATCCAGCCAGGCCAACTTGGAAAAGAGAATTCCAGGAAGCCATCTTAGATTACATTTTTGTGTAAGCTAATATCTTCATGTTTGTAACTGAACTGGAGATAATGCTGATAACTTATAGTCATCATATAATGGTACGTTCTAAATAAGAGATACCTGTCTTCAAGCAGAATGAAGGTAATTACGATGGCTCCTTGGAAATAAATTTGGGAGGAAACTGATTAATTTGGAGAGAAGATAGATGCTGTGGAAAGAATTAATGGTTATTTATCAGATACGTTTGATAGTTCAAATGCCAAAAGAGCATTGTGGACTCTTATGTGACAGCGCTGAATGC
Organism: Ambystoma mexicanum; assembly: GCF_040938575.1. NCBI lineage: Eukaryota > Metazoa > Chordata > Amphibia > Caudata > Ambystomatidae > Ambystoma > Ambystoma mexicanum. Next base: position 661,467,134 of record NC_090932.1, on the reverse strand, counting down.
ATTCTCACATGGGCAAACACAATTTTGTAGGCCTCTTTTTAAGCATGTCTGTGATTTAATAGTTCAAGGGAAAAAAGGATTTTAAGAGCTGGTATTAGACGTCTAGCACCCATACCCGGGAATAGCATACCAGGAAATTAAAGCTTTAATTTAATAATTGACTATGCGGTTTTAAAGCAACAATGGTGCAGAAGGATATAAAAGTTCTGCTGGCTGCTGTAGACAAAAATAAAAAGCCTTTTGAGGTCTGGAAGATAATTAAGAGAGGAGATAACCCACAGGTAGAATTGCTGATAAACCCAATGCCAGAAGATACTTGGATAGAACATTTTGGCGCTTTGTTTGCAGATAATCGGACCACGTCTGTTTTATCCATGAGTTCCTGGGAGAGCATGGGCTCTGAACTTGGACAATGAAGAGGTTCTCACTTTGATCAAGAAGAATAGCAATTTGTGTTGAGAGCACAGCCAGATTTATGGACAGGCATGCTGTATACAATGTGATGCCAAATGCTAGAGGTTAGGCAAATCCAGATGTCATTGAAAAAGTCAACAATTATACCTATTTATAAAAAAGGAGACAAGACTTTTCCCCACAATTACAGACTCATTGCACTTTGCAATGGCCCTGGGAAGATATTTGAATTGTTGTTGTTAGACAGGCTTAACACGTGGGTGAAAGAAAGCCTTCACTTTGATACCAATCAATCCGGTGTTGTTAAAGACCTTGGCACTTCTTTAAATGGGTTTAGATTACATTTCCTTAAAAAAGGGCCTTAAAAACTGATGTTACAATTTATCTGGCTTTCATTGATTTTAAACAAGCTTTTGACAGCATTTATAAACGTAAACTGTGGGCCAAACTTAAAGCTTGGGGATGCCCGCTCTATCTACTGGACCTGCTGAGAGAGTTGTATACTCACACCACCCTGCAAGTCTGTTTGAACATGTAGGGGTAACTTTCTAAGGACATAATGACATATAGAGGTTTAAAGCAGGGGTGTATACTTGGCCCTGCGTTATTCAATTTGTTCATATTGGATATGAAAGACAAAATCTGGAAATTTCAGGCCTATCCCAGATGAATTGATGGTTCTCCTGTACAGTGCCTGCTCTATGCGGATGATCTATTCCTTTTGGACCAGACACCCATAGGGCTGAAAAGACAGCTAAATGAACTCTAGCACTATGAACTTTCATCAACATGGGCCTCCATTGATGACTCCTAACAAACACAGTTTGTCTTATATGAACTTGATCAAATGAAACACATCATAAGAAAGGGTTGACTCCTGGGCTTTCTTAAAGTCTTTTTTTGGATTTAAACTATAGTGAATTCTGGGATGTGGGGGTGATCAGTTTAAAACTATCAACGTAATCAGATCTGTGCTGTCAGGCTAATCAGGTCTGAGCTAGCTGCATGGTTTACAGCAGACCTAAATGAGGTTGTAAGTACTTCACTACATGCTAACACAAAATTAAATACATTTTTTATCATAGTACCGATTTCAAAACGTTTCAAAACAACTATATAAACAAGATGACAAAAAGCTGTACAAAATATATAGGTTCAATTCAAATTTTATTTGGACATATTTAAAGTTCTAACACTAGAACTTTATAAATATGTTGAGCTAAATTCGAAAGATCTCAGAAATTAAACAAGGTCTTTGAAAAAGCCATAAATGATGGATGACTCTAACCTAGATATCACACTCAAGATAACAGATTTTGATTTCTATGATAGAATTAAATGAAGAGACAGTCACAACTGACTATATGAATGAATGAACCAACAAGGAATGCGATACATCAAAATTGACATATTAATGGGAAAACGGGTTCAAAGCAATTTTGAGGCAATTCATTATAATTAGCTAAAATACAATGCTTAGGAATATGTATTGTTATCCGTTATCGGAAAGTAATGTTGTGAAAATACATGAACATTACATTTTTAATCAAATCAATATTAATAACAATGTCCAACGTAGTTTAAAACATTTCTACATCTTAACAAATTATATGTTTTTACATTTCAAAATTTAACATGTATATATAATAGCTTTCTTCAGTGAGAAACACTTCTTCATGTTTCAACATATTTTCAGTAGTTTGACAAACACACAGAATGGCTCCCATCAACGGACACTGAATGACCAGATCTGAAAACAATCACTTCAGGAGACTATCTATTCTTTCACTCAAGTAACAGGACACAGAAATACTTTTAACATAGCCTATTTGAAGTCTTAGAAAACAGTATGCCAGTAGGAATCTGAAACATTGGGCTACACTTGACCGAGCAGTTACAACAACAGAGTTTCATGCAAAGGATGGACTTGATCCAATTGCACCTGCAATTGAGATGTAGTTGCCTTAACTTCAATAGCCCACTTTTCAAATGTTTTGAAAAGTTCATTAATAAAAGTATACAGTCCATCCAACCTTTGTTCAAGATATTTGGGCTCCTTCTTATTAACGCTACATTTTCTCTAGAGGGATTTTGTTTTTGAGCACATTCTCAAATCATAATGAATGTGTTGCACCTAATAGTATTCCACAAACATAACAACATTGGCATTGTTGTTCATCTCTCTACAGCTATTACTCCATTTGCTTAATTTTCCGTTTGGGTGGTGTTAACTTGAAAGAATTCTTCCTAAATCTTAATTAATTCTTAATTAAATAATATTTGTTGCTTCTTCAGACAGAAACAGAGGATCTCCCCATATTTTCTATTGTGACTGACATGTTCATAAACCATTAAATAAAATCAAGTGAAGACCAAAGAAAGTGTAATGAGTGCTAGGATTACCAATCACTATGCATAACACCTGTTAATTTTTTACATGTGTTTAAGTGGTTGCTAGGAAATCTTTCCTCTTTTGAAAAAATAGAAATGTGCTTGTTATAAATCATCAGTTTCCTTAATTGCCTTCATGTGGTTTATATTATGTGAGACAGACCAAAGGCACATCTAAACGCAGGTGACATGAAAAGTAGGCATGCAGACACAAAAGTGTTCTTACATTTTGCATTAACTAATCAAAATATCCCCCAGATAGTTTTTGTAATTCTAGAGGTAATATAACCTCTCTCACAAAGAGGAGTGGACACCAAAATATTGCTTCAATTTGAAGCACAGTGAGTGGTGTTCATCCACAAGGAATTCATTATTAACAAGAATTAAGATGCTTCATGTCAATCTATTTTGGCAAATGAAGAGGACTGTTCAAAGTCTAATCTGAAAAGGAATTTAATTTTATTGAATCTTATTTAATTTGTATTATTCATTTTTATTTGAATCATTACTTTTCTTATATTGCTTGCTTCAAAGGTGGATTTTGGAAGACACCCTGTGTTGACATTGGTGATCCCTTGTTCCTTAATTATAAATCTTTGGGACATATAGCTTCCAATGAAAACTGTTATGGTCTATACATTTTGCCCTTCATGGTTGACAAGTAGGGTTTATGACTTTTAAAATTATAATTATGGACTAAATCTCATCGAATATGACTCGTTTGAAGATGGCTGATTCTTTAGGAAAAATAAAATCTGAATAGATTATTAAAACTTTTATATTACTGATCATCTGGCACTGTTCTTGCATTGACTCATTTTGGTAATTTTACCACTTATTGAGTGACATTTGATGTGTACTCTTTTGTGTCTATGTATATGTACATTCGTATGGATGAGATTTAAAGTTCAAACCTAGCTTGGAAGCTACAGACAATTGTACATAAGGGATGCAACAAGGAGATTGTAGGTAGAGTAAGGGGAAGCCAATGTAAATAAGAATTACACTGAAAAAATCACAGCAGACTAGAGCATCTTGTTCAACAACTTATTTGTTTTATGTACTATGATTTTAGGGAACATTTGCAGTAAGCTTTAATGTTTGAATGAATATTACATGTGCTATCTTTAACTGTATAGGCTTTTACAACAACAGTTTAGAGGGCAATAATTATCTTGCTTTGATGAGCAAGAGATAGCTTTAAAAGATATTCTCATGTAGTCAAATCTTCAAAGTACAAAACAAATGTAGACTGCATTTCAGCTTCACTATTACCCTTTCTGAGGTAGTACTTAATCACCAGATGCTGCTGTGGTTACGCTGACTCTTTACCAGAGGCAAGTCCATCTGAGTTGGTCTGTCTCTGACCCAACCCAAGTGCCAGATCCCTTGTAGCTCTCTGGCATATCCTCAAAGTTGTCTCTTCAGGATCATCCCTAGACTTGGATATTGTTGATATTCTGAAAAGTGAACATGTATTTAAATATACATCTTTGTCATGATCGATTTTCTTCAGATCACATGAGCAGTAAAATATGCTTTATACATGGGTTACAGTTCTACCTCAGAATATTTAAAATATTTGTTGCTGAAAGTGCGGTTGGTGGTTAAAGCATCTTTTTGTTATCAATGATTTCATCATTAATGAAAAACACAGCATTAAGTGTCTAACTGAAACTTAAACAATATGTGTGCCTAATATCATGATGTATCTTTCAGAACTTGTCCCTTTTAGTTTTCAAAGTAGATCTGATTGTATGTCAAAACCATGCCCCATGCCTCCCGCTAGCAGAATCTCTATTGTTTAAGATTTAATTTAAACATGCTGCAAATTTTGCAATCCAGGCTCTAACAAGTCTTTTGTTCACAAATCTTTTGAAACAAATGCAACATTACAGTGGTCTAAGAGAGAGCTTGTTTTAGTCAATTTTAACTTCTGGTGAAAACACTTTCATGACACTGACACAGCTAAGCCGATAGATTTGTTTAAGCATTCTGGCATACCCTAGATTTCGTTTTTCTACAGTCCCACATTTCTATGTTGCAGCCTTTCTTTGAACCATTTGGTCCGATCACTTATACATTAAGCTTATGGAACCTTCAGGACAAGGTGCCTATTTTTATCCCAAACTCTCTTCTTAGTGTAGCAAATGTACATAAAAGACATTCATCAAGTAGCTAGTGGCTAACATGAGTTTGAGCATTCCCAGGGCACATTGTGACTTGATATATGCAAATACTTCACTTGCAAATTTCCTTGGTTTCACTATCCATTTGATAACATACACAGTAATTGACAGGTTGAAGCTATAAATTGTTCACAAAGGGGATTCACTTCCAGCATCAGTCAATAAATAATTGTTCCCTTGACATTTGGCCTTTCAATCTGACCGTGGGGGAAATAATTGATCGTCTATATAGGAAGCAGGAGCATGTATACTGGCATTATTTAGCCTCTCACGTTTAGGCTTTGTTCTCAATTGGGGCATCTGTCATCTGTCCAGTAACCAACTATATAGGGGCTGTGAGATCCTCTCCCCATTATAGTAGTGGTTATGGGTGGTGGCATTGGCAGTTATTCCACTGGTCGTGTGGTCCACTGGTCCACTGGTCTATTGTTCTGGTGCTTCCTTTTTCCATTTGTGCACTGCATTTTTGCACTGTTCTTAACTCGGAGGACTCCTTATTTTGGCGGACTTACTGCCTTGCTTTGTTAATTGACTGTGGAGTATCATTGTCACTGGAATGTTCTCCTAGTACTGCACTGTTCACATTATTGTTTTATTTTATAGTATTTGTGCAGCATCTTTTATCTTTTTAATACTAATCATGAACCGCATTCTAACATTTCAACATTATATTTGGCCTTTTTACTCCTTTGTAGCCCTTTGTACCCCCTGTTTTTAGTAAGAAAGGGCCACCTCTATATTATTAATTCATTATGGAGGCTTTTATAATGATGTTACATTAGTGTTGGTTTAACTCATATATTTCATATTGAGCTTTAAGGAGCTCTATTGAGCCCAGGAAATTTTTATTTTTAAGACATATTGTGCCTATCATTGTTTATTATGAATATTTTTGCACTTTGCACTTTTGTACCCTTTTACTAAGTTTGCACTCACCAAAAAATGGTAAAAAGTCACTTAAGAGAGGAGGGAGCCCTGGGGAAAATGGCAACAAGTGCCAAACAGCCTAAGCAATCAAGAGCTCTGAAAGACACCCCCAGGTCAATAGCCAGGACCCCAAGGACCAGAAGAGCCGTTAGCCAACTCATTGGACTCCTATTTAAAAACTATGGTTGGGAACCTGGCGGATAGGATTCAGGTTACCAAAAAAGCCTAATGGGAAGCTGCATCTTCAATAGGTGTTACAGATGATAGGGGGTTAGAAGGGGGCTCATCTGTGTCCACGACAATATGTGAGGTGAGCAATAAGAATGTTGAGCCCAATGGTGATTTCGGGGTAGGCGAGTTAAATCTGTTTTTTGGGGAGATTTCCTCGAGTAAGGGCATTGGTTTGTTTGGCAATAAGGGGGTTAATATAGTTCCATCGACTCTATTAGGGGGCGGGTTTTGGGAGGTGGATGACTAGGGGGTTATCCGCTTTTTAGGGGACGTTTTCTTAGCCTCAATAACAATGGAGGATGATAAGATCTGGTTAGAGTCCTTAATAGATAAAAAATTGAAGGCCCTTGACCAACTTTTGGCCCCAAAATCAGTAACCTCCAACAACGATTCACCCTTAGAGGCAAAGTGATTGGAAAAAATGGAGGCCTCCTTTGCTCTGCTCCAATCCTTTAAAAGTGGGGTTATGAATACCCTAGCGTTGTTAGATGACTCCATTAGAGAACTAAAATTGAAAGTGGAGGACATTGGCCAGGTTAGTGAGAGAGGAAGGCTAGGGCTGGGTGTTGCCCCGATAATGATTGCGCTCCACCAGCCTGAGGAAAAACACAGACATATCGGGACAAAGCAGCCACTCACACGTGTCTGGGTAAGCTTGAGCCTTGCCTGGGAGCTTTGCTCCACCCTGCTGTGTGCCTCTGCTCTGCACTACAGGATCCCTGCCTTACCCATCTTGTGGTTCTTATTACACTCACCTTTAGCACTTTGGGGTAAAATACCATTGCTCCCGCGATGCGGCACCTTCTTAACATGGCTACCCACATCGCCAGAATGCTGTGTGCCCCCCATGGTCGCCTGGGTTGCTGTGTGCCTCCCACCCCCCTTTGGTCGCCTGTGATGCTGTGGGCCCCCCACCCTCTCCCCTTGGTCGCTTGTGATGCTGTGAGCCCCCATCCCCCATTTGTGTGCTGCTGCCACCACCCTGTAAATTTGGTAGGCACCATGTACTTGCCTATTGCTGGACTCTTCACATTTGTGTGTTGCAGCCGCCCTGTAAATTGGGGTAGGCACCATGAATTTGCCCACTGATTTGACATTTGCATTTGTGTGCTGCTGCCCTGCAACATGTGGTAGGCACCATATAATTGCCCACTACTGGACCTTTGCCTTGTGTGCTGCCGCCACCCTGTAAATTGAGTAGGCACCATGTATTTGCCTATTGCTGGACTCTTTGCATCTGTGTGCTGCTGCTGCCCTGTAATATGGGGTAGGCACCATGTATTTGCCTATTGCTGGACTTTTGCATGTGTGTGCTGCTGCCGCCCTATAACATGAAGTAGGCACCATGTATTTGCCTATTGGTTGACTTTTCCATTTGTTTGCTACTGCTGCCCTGTAAATTGGGTAGGCACCATGTATTTGCCTATTGTTGGACCCGTGCACTTGCGTGCTGCTGCCACCCTGCAACATTGGGTAGGCACCATGTATTTGCCTACTGATTTGACACTCGCATTTGTATGCTGCTGCCCTGCAACATGGGGTAGGCACCATTTATTTGCCTATTGCTGGACTTTTACACTTGTTTGCTGCTGCCACCCTGTAGGATGGGGTAGGCACCATGTATTTGCCTACTGATTTGACACTCGCATTTGTATGCTGCTGCCCTGCAACATGGGGTAGGCACCATTTATTTGCCTATTGCTGGACTTTTACACTTGTTTGCTGCTGCCACCCTGTAGGATGGGGTAGGCACCATGTATCTGCCTAATGATTTGTCTTCTGCATTTGTGTGCTGCTGTCGCCTGTAACATGGGGTCAGGCTCATTGGATATAATCACCTTATACTACTCTCTTTGCACTTTGCGTATGATATTACCTTTTTGCACGTTCTGTGATGTGGTAATCCACCATGTACGCGTCCTGAAGGTTCCGTAACCTGAAGCACTGTAACTAAGTTTAAGCGCCAAATACCTCAGAGTTTTATGCGCTATATAAATAAGCAAGCAAACAAACAAACTGTGTCCAATAATGAGTGGCAGGGTATTATGGATGGAGCTGCTCTAGGAGGCACTCCTTCTCCAGTTGGTGGGGGAAGTCTGTCAAGAAGAGGCTTTGGTCCAAGAACAGTAGCATTAGGTAGAACTAAGCTCTTAGAGGGTGCACCAGTGAATGCTCTTGGAAAAGGTCAGGCATGTGAGGAGACTACTGTGTTAAGTCTTCCCCTGGCTGCAGCGCCACAAGATCATTCTGTTACAGGAAACCTGGGATTTAGAGAGCCCCTAATGGATGGTTACACCTCTTATGGCATCCCAGCCAAAGAAAATAGGATGAGGGAGCTATATGGGTCTGGTCATAATGGTTAAGGCTTCCCTACCTTGCAGGGTGGAGGTGGTGAAGATCAAGATGGACTTTGAACAGCTCTTAAGGATTAATTGGCCCGGAAATGAGAGGTGTGATGTCCTAAATCTCTATAATAGTCCCAGCAAGATAGAGGGGGACAAATGTTTGAAGGTAAAGGACTTTTTGGACAAGTATCAGGCCGATGTAGGCAGCACCCAGCACAGACTAATCTGAGGGGGACTTCAATACTAAAATGGGATGTGGCTTAGCAAAAGATCTCTATGAACCCTTGGAGGACCAACTTCTAAACGTTCTGGATCCTCAAATGGAGGATACTAGGGTATGTGCTAGGGGACTCCAACTGAGTATTTGGTTGATCGAGTGGGCATGAGATTAATGAATGGCGTATTAACCCAGACATCCCAGGAAAACCTACATTTAATAATCATCTGGGTTCTTCCACCATTTACTGTTTTTGCCTATCTATGGAAAAACATAGTGAGTTTTTAAGTACCCAGAGTAGGTAACAGTGATCACTACTGTCAGGAACTGAGATGTGAGTAGACTAGAATACCTCCGTCCCCAACTACCAGTCACAGAGATGTGCATGTACTCGCTGACTGGTCGTTGAGGCCACAGGTGGTGGCAGGAACAGGAATCTCTGGAACCCGGATGACTGTAAGGAAAGAAAGGCAGGTAAAGTATGTTAACCAAAAACACCAACCTTATCACCAACCTCCAAGAAAAGAAAACAGAAAGTGTCCTACCAGTAGATGACTGCTGTTCCCTCCAGAGGTCGAGAATAGGCGAATGTATTAGTGCCCAAGAGGCTACTTACACTAGACAACCATGGGAGGCCACCATAAGTACAGGAGGAAATGGGGGTTGTAACTTGAAGGGAGACCTGGATACGACCAGGGCCAGGAGGTGTTAAGGCAGGGAAGGTATCCAGAGTCCAAGGCAGGGGAGGTATCCAGAGTCTAAGGCAGGGGAGGTATCCAGAGTCCAAGGACTAAGTGTTCCAAGAACCAAAAGGAAGATCCATAGGCAATCCATATTTGTAATCCAAGGCCAGAGCAGTTCAGAGTATCAGTATAGAAACAAAGGCACCAAATCCAAAGAGTAGTATCCAGCAGAAGTCCAAAGAACAAGAGCCAAGGTCAAAATTCCAAAGAAAACACCAGAAATGAGAACTTACGCCACACACTTCAGGAAAAACAGCTGAGAAGTGTATTGCAGAGTTTCGAGTGTTCCTTTATACTTCCTGGTTACCATCACGTGAGCGCGTAGACATAGCGCATAAGGAGACACGTGGCCGTAACCTGTTCTGATGGTTGGAGGCTGAAGAATCATGTGATGCGGAAGGGATTAGTGGAGGGGGAAGGTCCCGCCCACAAACACATGATCGCCTCCTTCATCCCGCGGCAACTCACTGAATCGGCTGGCACAACGGCTGCAGCTGCCACAGCATGTGCCAGGATCGCAGCGGCCAGCGCTGCCAACAAAGACCCCCCAGTGGTGCCCGGAACGCAAGCGCGACCCCACTGTGCAGCGGGGTGAGGCAAGCGTGGGCAACCTGGAATGCGGTGAGTTCATGACAACTATCCCCTGGTTTTAACTATGAATGGCTTGGCTGCGGGGGTGGGGCAGCTTTACAGTATACCATGCCAAGTGGAAGTTGATGCTGTGTCTCTTAGAAGGATAAAGTCGGGAAAAATTCAAGGATCTGGCCTACATTTAAAAATAATGGCTGGGTTCAAAAAAGAATTAATGGAATCCTCGAGAATTCAGCTGGTTCCAGGGAAGTGGTGGGTTCCTTCATGGTCATTTTGGAGGCCCTAACTGGGGGCTTTTTGGTGGTGCCCAAACAAAAAGGGAGTTGTGGGAAGAAGGGCTGGTTTGACTGGGATTGTAGGACATCAAAACTAGCCCTTTTAAACGCCATAAGATTTCCTACGATGGACAGATGTAACATTGTTCACGCCCACTCGGAATATCGTAGGGTGATTGAGCAAAGGAAAATGGAGCTGGAAGACCAGGCCTGGGAAGAATTCCTGGTCCCATCGATAATGGAATGCAGGATCAGAATGGTACCCATGATAGGGCAGTGGACTGGGTATCCTACTTCAAGACGTTGTTTAAAAATTATTGTGACCCTCTGGAGAAGGATGGCAGGGGTGTATCTTGATGTTTTTCTTTGGAAGAGGATGCAAAAGCCATTGGGGCCCAGTCACGAAATTGAGCCCCCGGTCCAGATACTATACCAGCCATACTTCATGGAACAAATAGACCTGTGGGGACCAGTGAAGACCTTGGCATTCAATGCCTGTGTGTGCTCAGGGCATTACCCACCATCATGGAAGCTGGTGACCGTCTTCCCTATTTTGAAAAAGGGAGACGTATCTATGCCTTCATCATATAGCCCCATATGCCTTTTGGACACCTCTTTTAAAAATGTTGGATGGGATTTGCTGGGACATATAGAGAGTTGGCTTTTAGAGGGAGTGATTTCGACAGATATACAATTTGGTTTTCGCCCCGGTTTAGGTATGATGGAACAAGTATTGAATTTGTAACTTCTGGTGTCAAACTTTGTATTTTGCAGGGGCGATGTGGTTTACCTTGTCTTTATGGACTTAAGCACAGCCTTCGACAAAGTCGATCGCTCAAAGTTTTGGGCCGTGCTTCAGTCCATGGGCTGTCCTGAAGCAATCCTGAGGGTGCTGCGGGAGATTCATACAGATAACAGAGCCAATGCTCGATTTGGACCCAGGGACAGGTGTACTGAGTGCTTTAATATAGGGTTGGGGGTTTGGCAGGGGTGTGTGCTCGCCCCTATACTCTTTACCCTGTACATTATCGGGCTACTGCAGGCATTGTTGAGTACTGGTGTGGGCTTTTTTACTCTGTGGCATAGGCCCTTCCCAGTATTGGCATACACCAATGATACAATGCTTTTGGCCAGAACCCCCAGGGCACTACATGCCTTGGTCAATGCTCATGCTTCCTTCATGACTGGCCTGGTGCTCCAGATTAATTTTATTTATTTTTATTTTTTTGGATTTGTAAAGCGCACTACAGCCCTCTAGGCAACGAGGCACTATAAGTAGACTTAAGAAGGCTTGCTTGTGGGTTACAGTAAGCTTGTTTTTTTTGCTTTTTTGGCTGTAAGAGGAGCAATGAATCTACAGCTGTGGTGATCACCTGGTTGAAGGTGTTGGCTAGGATAACAGGATCATTTGGAAAGGGAGGTTGCAGTGCTGGAACTAGAAGTTGCGGTAGGAGAGTGTCTTTTGTCAGCTTCTTGGAGCTCCTAGAGAGCGTAACAGGGAGAAGGATAGAGGGTTTGGATGGAGCTGGGGACGTGTCAATGTGAAAGTTGATATAGTAATGATCTGACCAGGGTAAGGGGGTGGTGGAGGAGAATCGGATGGGGCAGTTGTGATATGCAATCCAGTCCAGTGTACGTCCTTTGATGTGAGTGGGCTCGGTAATGCTTTGAAGAAATCCAAGGGTGGCTAGTCCTTTCTGAAGTGTGGAGGTATTGGAATCATGGGGGTCAACTATGCCGAGATTGAGGTCGCCGAGTAATACTACTTTAGATGTAGTTTTCAGGTTGTGAGAGAGAGAGTGGGTGATGGATTCTTGGAAATCACCTAGTGGGCCTGGCAGGTGATATACGAGGTGGAAGGCAATAGAGGAATTGGGGGAAGTCTTAAGTTTAATGAGGAGGTATTCAGCATTATGACCAATATCATTCTAAATTATTTTAATGTCAAGGGTGTCCTTAGCTATGATGGCCACACCTCCCCCCCTTTGACCTAGCCGGTCTTGCCTGAATATGGTGTATTCTAGTGGGATAGCCAGCGAGAGGGCGGGTCCAGAAGTGTCTTGCAAACAGGTTTCGCACAAAAAGAGAATGTCTAGCTTATCTTTGGAGATGAGATCATGCACATCAAGTGTGTGTGCTGGGATCGAGCGGGCGTTGACCAAGGCGCATATGAGGAGGTTAGAGTTGGGGCAGCAGTGTTTGGTTGGTGTGGTCGATGTGGGCTTGGGGGCAGCAGAATCTAGCAAGGCATCATTCAAAGCATTTACTGGCAGGGTGCTGGGGGCAGCAAAATCTAGCAAGGCATTGTTCAAGGCATTTACTGGCATGGTGCTGGGGGCAACAAAAGCTAGCGAGGCATCATTCAAGGCATTTACTGGCATGGTGCTAGGGGCATGTAAGGATATTTGGCGTGTTACAGTACAGAGTACAGCACTACTGCACAGGTAGCAAACAGCACAGAGTACAGCACTACTACACAGGTAGCAAACAGCACAGAGTACAGCACTACTGCACAGGTAGCAACATTTTTTCGCAGCACCACCACAAGGGTGCGGTGCATTGCTATATGGGTTACCAGATTAACAAGGAAAGACAGGCTATTCAGTCAAAAACGATTTTAACATATAAGATGCAAATCTATTTTTAGAGTTAAAAGCACACGTGCTCATTTAAAAATGCACACTATTTTCACCTGAAATGCCTATGGTGCGAGAGACACATTTGAAAATTAACAGCTAACCTATTAACCATTAACCTGACTAATAAAACCTTATTTAACATAACCCACTAATAAAATGTGTTCTCCACTGCAGAATTAGGCATACTCTGAAAACCATTTAAATGTGTGTGCAGATTTTTTTTTTCTTCTCTTCTCTGCCTGATTCTCCGTGTTTTTGTGCACAGTAACTGCAGGAAGAAGGAAGTCAGATTTGCAACAATTGCAAATGTATAAGCGAAGCTATTGTTGAAGAGTAGGAGGATGAGAGATGATGGATTTCATTGGGACACGTCATACAGAGGGCTGAGATGAAAGTTTTAGTGGGCAGTATCGGGGAAAAAGACAGGGAGACATTTTTCTGCACTACTGGGGAGAAGACCTGGCTGTGGGACTCCTGACTGAATGCAGATCCCTGCGTCCTGCTACAGTCAAGATTTGGCAGTCTAGATTGGGGAGAGCTGAAAGAAGGACCTTTCCACTGGCTGAGGCGTTCCTATCTGAAAAAGCTGAGAATTCCAGGCAATGAACCCGGTTTGAGAAGGCAAGCGTTCCTTTTTGCTGGAGTTAATCCAAGGGAGCCACATTCACAAAGAGAACAGCCAAAGAGAACAACTAAAAAGATAAGGTAATGAGAAGTGTGGGAGCTGAGTGTGTACGGTAATATGCAGTCAGTGTAGGATTCCTGTGCATGCCTTAATCAAATGCTAATGTTGCAATTTGAGTTCTGTTCTCCGCCACGCTCTTTGCAGTGTGTCATAGACAATGCTTTTACTGAACCATTTTATTTATTTCTGTAAAGAGTGAGATCGTGTTTAAATGCAACTTTTATAATACAGAAAAATATTTGAAAACAGACGGGTGGTGTATTTAATATTTACCATTACAATGCCGATGAAGTGGGGAGATTTTTAAACAGTGCAATGGTCATTTTAAGACAGATGTGTGCATGTCAGATTCAGTATGAACAGTTGTGAGTGATTGTAGCATAGCTCGTTGGAGGTACATGAGCCAACGGGAAGAGAGACTCTCAGAACATAGCTCCCTACCGTATATAAGGTAGTGGAAATTACCACAAGATTACCATATATAGCTCTCTGTCGTAAATAAGTCAGTGAGATCGCCCATGGTGGCACACTATCACTGAAAAATGTGGTTTTCCTAAAATGTAGGTCTGAGGTCTCTCTAGTGATTACACGAAAAATCTAAGCAAAGATAAGGGATTTTGGACATTGGGGCCACAAATAAAACAAGGGAATTATGCTCACCAAAATACCACCAACCGCGCCTACCACCCACGCATACCAAATATGCATGCCTGGGTGCTGAAATAATGCATGTTCACTGTATTATTGTTGTACATGGCCCAATCTGAATACAAGGAGTGATTGTTGCTAAGTTATATTTCGGCGGTAAGAAAATACCGTCAGGCCCCAAATCTCCACAAAATACCCTACATATTTATGGTGCGTTGCAGGCCGGGAAAGTGATCATAGAGTACCTACTGGGCGTGGCAAGCGTGTCTCACACTGCCATTTGCACATTAAAGGGAACCCATTTTATAATAGCAGTGTGCCACTAAAAACGAATTTCAGAATGTCACAAAGGGAAACCACATTCTCAGATCTAGTGCAATATTTAGAGGCAAAGTTATTTGCACATGGGAATTGGTCTTCGAATAGCACGTTAGAATGGAGTAACCGCATTCAGGGTGAGGTGCAGAAAGAAAAACTAGACAGTATTTTTGCAGAAGGCAGCATAATTCAGGTCTGCCTTACAAGATTATTGAATGCAGCCGATAAAAGTGCAGAGAAAGACTGTTTAATACGGCTATGCGGCAAAATATGGTTTATTTTAAACAAGTCCCTGCGAATGCAAGAGAATGATACTCAGCTAATTAACAGGTTAAAGACTGAATTAGAAGGGGCAAGTAAAAATCAGGAAATGTTGAGAGCAGAATTGGATGTATGCCAAAAAGACATGCAATTAAAATGCAGAGACTTTGATACTCAGTTATCCAAAAGCAAGAAACAATTTGAGGATAGTGAGCAAGAATTGGCACAATTAAAAGCCTTAGTGGATCACATTAGGCAGGATAAAGATGAGGTTGTTTCAGAAATGCAGATTTTACAAAAAGAACATTGTGAAAAAGAAGGTGATCTCCAGAGTGCAGAACAAGAAATGATTAAAATGATCCAAGAAAGAGACAAGAGAAATAAAGAGTTCAATGAATGCCAAATGCAAATGTGCGAAATGCAGGAGGTGATTAATAAAATGAGTGATGAAAATAATTATTTGCATGATGAAGCCAACAGACTCCTTAAAAAGTGTAAGGACTTAGAACAGCAAATGTGCATTCCCAGGTCCCAGGAGAGGCGGCAGGGTACCACATTCAATGGAGTGGAGGTGAATTCTAGCTCTGCCCAAAGAGCTAGTGCCCCAGTGACTGGGCCGGTGACTGAACTTGGTTGCAGCGCCCTTGGGGGATTTGATACTCCCATTGGGGGCAGTCACCAATCTCATACACCTGAAAACAGGATTGACTCACAAAATAGTGCAATTCCATGTATTGCAACAAGTAGCCCCACAAAAATAATGAAATCCATTAAAGCCCTGATCAAACCATTTAAAAAGGGAGGTGAATGCTGCATTGAGGATCACTTAGAAGCGGTGCATGACATTTTTAAAGCACTCCAGATACCTAAGGAACAGTACAGACAATATTTTCATTTAACTTTAGATGCCCCGACGGCCAGCATCATAAGGGGATTAAATGAACAGCAGAATATGACATGGCTGGAGTTTGAAAAAGAAATTAGGCGTCATTTTTCTCCTTTTCAGTCATTGCAGGAGGCAAAGAAAGTAGCGTACACAATTACTGCTGGACCTAATACATCCCCTCGCCAATTTTTACAAGACTTAAAAAGAGCATTCTCTCGCTTTGATGTATCTTTTGACTCAAATTCCAATGAGTTTAAAACTGCATACTTCTATGGGCTACAGAAAGACATCATATCCCAATTGGTCCGTGAATTTGACCGTGACAAGTCCCTTGAATGGATTGTACATCAAAGCACAAAGCTATATGAGGTACTCTATTGTCAGGGTAGAGAAAGTGATAAAATGAAAGATACTAGGCCTAAATCTAAAGAACCCTCAGCCACAGTAATGGAAATCAGGTCAGCCAAAATGTCCCTTGAGTCTGCTCAAAGTCAAGGTAAAAATAATGTGACCCCTGAACAAAGGGGTAATCAACAAAGATCGCCATTTCCTGTACCAATGTTCCAAACACATGATCCTAGTAATAAAGAGAGCTACATCAGCCCTAGATATTTAGGGGATAGACCCCGGGTAGGATATCGGCCTGATATGGCAGGTATGAACAATAACCAGAGACAAAATCATGATCAAAGAAATGATGGTCCCTACCAGTCATTGGGGACACAGAGCAGATTTGATCCCAGCACCATGATATATGGTAATCAGGATAGGCCCCGATATGTGGATCGATTTACTGATAATGGAAATCAACATAGGGGCCAGTACCCACAATCTGAGAGACAGGACATGAGGCAAAACGTGAACTACAATCCACGCCAGTACAATGATTCCCCACCAGGGGACTATAATCAAAGGATGGGTGCAACCCGCTCCCCTCCACAAATGAATCAAGAGTTCAGAAACCATCCCAACCGACATCAATCACCTGAGAGGTATCAGAATAGATCCAATCAGGGGGAAAACAACCAATATCGACCTAGGCCACAGAAAGAGGATCCTAGAGAGATGGAAAGGTTCCAGTGCCTTGAGGCCCAAGTGAAAATGTTAGCTGAGCAAATAGGAAAGCTCTATACAGCGCAAAAACAACCTTCCAAAGAGGGGGCTGATGGCCATAGCAATGACCGGGGGGCTTCCGAAAAGTGACTAAGTACTCATGATAACTGCAGTGCCAAAATGACAGATTGCTCTGATATAATTTTGCATAACAACTCTGAGATGACTAATGGATTAAAAATGAAAGTACCAGTAAATGAAATTGTGATAGAAAGTGCAAATACTTCTAAAAAAGAGGTACGGTTTAACTTAGAGCTAAATAAAACAGTAAAGATTTGCACAAATGAAAAAGAAACATTAGGAATTCCAAAAGAACAAAGGGACAGATTTAAGAAAAATGACTCATGCATGGGGAATACCAGTGAACAGGGAGTAAGTGGGGATGCCATAGCTCCTTCCCTGGGCAAGCAAAACAATGACCAAACACAGACAGAAAAAGGAAATACTCACAAGGAGGGTACAAGTCAATCACCTGAAGAATTCTTTGAGCCACATATTTTTGAAGAGGCTGAAAGGGCTGGTATTACACTAAATGATCACAAATGCACAGAATTAAAAAATGACAATTTGCTGAATGATGTTGTTACACATGTTCAGTTGGAAGGTTGTAATGTGGTCTCTGATGTTACCCAGATGGATGGGCGAACAGTGGCCACACTCCAAAAAACCTCTGAACATGGAGAAATGAATAAAATATCTCGCACAGAAATGGGTAAAAAGGAGGGAAAAATGTCTTTTCATTTACCAATGTGCTTAGCCAAAAGTGAAAAAGACCTGAGAAAGGTGAGCCCTGAAATCAGTAAGAATTCACATTTCTTATGTGTATTAGAGGAAGTTGAGGACAGATATTATGCACCCATCACTGTAGAAGAAAAATGCCACACCTTCGCTATGATTGACACTGGCGCACAGGCCACAATTATGTCCAAGGAGCTGGTAAAGAGTATCAATGAAGGGAGGCCTCCACAGAGTCAGATCACAGTGAAGGCAAATCAAGGCCCAGTGCATAACTTTAATGGGGAGGAGGTGCCCATCATAGGTGTAACTGAGGTTGACATAAAAATAGGAAAGCACAGAATGAAACAAGAGGTATTGATCACATATATTTGTGAAATTCCATTTCTGATGGGGACAGATTGCCTGAAAAGATTGTCTCCTCTCATAGATGGGGTGAATGGAGTGCTGTGGTCCTTAACCAAAAAACCATTGAGGCCTAAGAAACTAAAATCACAAAACAACAATATAAATGAATGTCACACCGTTGCCAAAACAAATGATGCTGTGGAGGTATATCTCCAGAATAGCTGCATACCTAGTGTCACTGTTATATTAATGTGTCAAGACAAAATGCAGAGCGACAATGAAAAACTACCTGTACAAATATACTTGGACCCAAGGAAAGATTGGCAGACTGCCATAGATGAGCACACATTACGTTTCTATTTAAAAGAGAAAACATGCAAACAGAATATTGCTCCTAAAACAGATTCAGAAAAACACATTACCACTCTAGCAGAAATACACATGGAAGATGAGCAACCATGGGTTCATGTTGGTATAAATGATTATCTTAAAACAATAAAAGCCACTTTAGCACTTGAACATGAAAGGAGTTTCATTAATGAGAAATTGTTGCAAAAAAATTATGGAGAGGGAAGGAATCCCGAAATTTAGGATTAAAAACCAATATGTTTCTGGGTTGGACAGTCCAGACTTTGAAAACCGAATTGCAGGCAGATGCATGCTTAAAATTAGCATTGGTCAGAAAACAATTTACCATAATATATGGATAGTGAGTGGAGCACAAAATGAATTTTACATGGGCAATGACATCATGCACAGAATGTGTATGGTGTTAGATTTCCTTAATCAAAAAATATGGTCACGCCTAGGTGGTCCGGCACCTGAATTTGAAGACAAAAGAAGGGCTTATCATTGTGCACAACTGGTTCCTTATGCAGTCGAATTACAAATGAGGAAAAATACTATTATTCCTGCATTTACAAAACAGTTTGCAATAACACTGAAATGCAAAAATGGACAGCAGATGAAAGGCTCTGATGCATTTGTATGCCTGAATGAATCCATAAAACAGCAAGGCCTGGATTATGAATACATTCCATTGGTAGACATTGGTGAGGGATCTGTAAAAATCATGGTAAATAATAAAGGTTATCAGGATATTCATTTAGAGGAAAACTCCCCATTAGGAATGGCCATACAAAAATCACATTATACGGCAGATTTAAATAACATGGTGATTGGGAATATTCCTGAAAAATATGTAGATGCCAAGGGCGAGTTGCCAGAACACCTGGACTCTCAGCCCAAAGGAATATTTAAAATTCATTCTGTGTATCCTTATGATTCAAATGAGACAGTGTGCTGCCATCAAGAGGATTGCATAATATTTAATTTAAATGAAAATGAAACAGGAAATCAGCCCATTGAAGTGGAAGCTGATATGCCAAAATATTTAAAAGTGGCAGCTCTACAAAAAGATACAGCCACACAGTTAGAGGAAAGCGCTGAGATTCCTTTACCAGAAGAGTTTCCAGAATTTTCCAGAATGGTAGAAGAGCAGATCTCTTTAGCGGATGCATGTGACAGCGATGAGGATCGAAACAATCTGAGGGAAATATTTATGGAGTTTAAGGATGTATTTGCAAAAGATGCTTATGATTGTGGTTTAACTGATTTACGTGTGGCCACACTACCAGAAGGTTGTAGCAGAAATCCAGTGTTTGTACGCCAGTATAGACTACCGCTGGCATGTTTAGAATCATTGGCAGAGATTATTAAAAATTTGGAATCACGGGGAATAATCAGGCCCATTCATAGCACATCCAATACGCCTATTTTAGGTGTGTTAAAGCCAAATGGTCAATGGCGGCTGTGTGCAGACTTAAGAGAGTTAAATAAAAGAGTACCAGTATCTAGATGGCCACTACCATTCATTGATCAGGGCCTAGCTCAGATACATGGTTCAAAAGTATTTACCACATTAGATCTCACCTCTGGATATTGGTGTGTGCCATTGGCAGAGGAGATACAACACTTATTTTCCTTTACATTTGACAGGACTCAATATGCCTGGCTTAGAGCTCCGTTCGGGTACATCAATAGTGGGAGTGAATTTGGCATATTTTTGAGAAAGGCCATGCCGGATGCAGCGGAAAGAGGAACAATAGTTTATGTGGATGATGTCCTGATAAAAAACGAAAGCCTGAAAAGCCATTTTGATGAAATAAGACATGTACTTGGCCAATTGCAGAAAGCAGGCGCCAAAGTATCTTTGCAAAAAGCACAATGGTGCAAGAAAAAAGTGAACTTTCTAGGGCATGAAGTGACTGAACATGGGCTAAATCCACAAAGGAAGAAAATAGAGGCCATACAGAGATTAAAAGATCCTAAAAATGTGAAAGGAGTAAAAAGTTTATTAGGGATGACAGGCTATAACAGAAAGTTCATTGAGAATTATGCAGAAATCACTCAACCATTGACTAAACTGCTTAAACTAAATACTCCCTGGAGATGGGAAAGAGAGCAGTCTGATGCAGTGGCTAGATTGAAGGAATGTCTTGTAAAGGCACCATGTTTAGCATACCCCATAAAGGACAGGGATTTCTTTATAGAAATAGGTTTTTCTGAACATTGTATGTCAGCAGTATTATCACAAAAACACGATTTGAATCACAAAACCATTGCATATGCAAGTAAGGCATTTTCCCAAGTTGAAATGAAATTTAATGAATGTGAAAAGGCCCTATTAACCACTGTGTGGGCGCTACAACATTTCCGCCCCATTGTTCAGGGAGAAAAGGTGATTATTGAAACAAATCATCAACCTTTGCAATTTTTAGAGAGTAAAAGAATTAGATCAGGCAATCTAGCGCAATCCAGAATCACTTCATGGACGCTGGCATTACAAGGTTTTCCCGTAGAAGTGAGATATGGACAAAATAAAAAGAGCCCAATTGCTCAAGGGTTAGCTGACTTACATGACTGTGCAGCTGAACAAATACCAAATGAAATGGAAGTGGAAACTAGTTTGCAGGAATTTGAACAATCATCACACAAAGCTTTTGATGAAAAAACATGCAAGGATTTGCCAACTGTATATGTGGATGGTTGTGCTTTTCACATTGAAAATTACAGTAATAAACAATTAGTGGCAGGAATAGGAAATGTCTGGTTGAAATGTGAAGGCGTTCCCAGTATAGGGATGAGGATTGGAGATAGGAGCAGTCAGGTGGCGGAATTGGCAGCCATCTATAAAGCAATTGCTACTGCAGTTGATAAAAAGTTCAGTGAAATTGTCCTGGTGACTGATTCTGACTATGCACGGAATAGCTTTGTGGAGTATTTGCCTGGTTGGAAAGCAAGAGGCATGGTTACATACAACAAAAAGCCACTTAAACATGGAAAAATGATACAAGCCATAGACAAATTGGTGTCAGAAAATAATTTAACAATATACTGGAGAAAAATTCGTGGGCATTTAAAAACACCAGGAGAGGATAAGGAGGGAAATGATAAGGCAGACCATCTGGCTAAGATTGGGGCTGTGATGGGAGAATTGCTACATATTGATTATTTAATGGGTGAAATACAAATTGATGCAGTGACACGTTCTAAAGCACCAAAGGAGATAGATCAACCGGTGGTGCAGTGGAGTCATGACACGCCAGACCAAGATTTGATTGAGGCACAAAAGAATGATCAAATTTTGGGAATCTATTATAATCATTTGATAGATCCTGAACAAAATCCTTTAACAGAAAAAGATTGTATGGGAAAAGAAGAGTTGAGGGTGTTATTAAAGAACAAAACACGAATTAGATTACAGGATGGGCTCATGATTAGAGAGTCCATAACAGGGCAAATACAGTGGGTAGTACCCCTTTCATTCAGAGGACTAATGCTACACCATGCACATGATGCCATAACTGCAGGCCATAGAGGTTCACAAAAAACCTTAGAAATACTAAAAGATTATGCTTACTGGCCTCATATGTCCCAAGATGTGGAATTATATACTAGAGGATGTCTAGTATGCGCCCAATTTAAACCTGCTTCACCAATGCATAGAGCACCATTGATGAAAAGAGGCCTAACTCTCCCATGGTCAGATTTGCAAATAGACTATGTAGGTCCTTTAAAAAGGTCGAGCAGGGGACACCGTTATATTTTGAGTGTGGTATGTTTGATGTCGAAGTGGATTGAGTGCATTCCTGCACCAGATTGTAGTGCGCAAACAGCAGCCACATTGCTGGTGAACCATGTGTTCTCAAGGTTTGGGTTGCCACAAAGAATTGAGTCAGACAGAGGAAGTCATTTCACAAGTACTCTAATGAGTAAAGTATGGCAAATACTAGGTGTGAAAAGGAAACTACATATCGCATATCGGGCGGCGTCTTCAGGTACAGTTGAAAGAAGCAATAGGTCTGTTGTGGATATTTTAAAGAAATTTGTGGCAGAAGCAGGTTCCAGCTGGGATTTACGTTTACCGTTGGTTCTGATGGCAATCAGGTCGACTCCTGCAAAAGCAACAGGTGTTAGCCCCCATGAGGTCTTGACAGGTAGGAAAATGGTGTTACCACAACACCTACTATACAGAACACATGAGCAAACCCTTGTGAGTGCATCCACGGTTCATGAATATATTGATGAACTGAGGAGGCATTTGCAACATGCATTTGCTTTTGTGCAGAGAAATCTGGAAAGAGCTGCTGACAGTGCAAAGTCATATTATGATAAAAAGACATCAGCAAAGGAATACAGTGTAGGGGATCAGGTGTACAAGTTTCATTTTGGAAAAAGTAAACAGAAAAATTCTAAATTTCTAGCAGCCTGGCAGGGGCCATTTCGGATTATAGATAAGGTCTCTCCTGTAGTGTATAAAATTTTGAAAAATGAAGGTGAAACAGCAATAGAGCAGTTTGTCCATGTAAATCAAATCAAACCATGCCATCCCAGACATGAGATCAGGCAGCTTGAGCATGTAGAGACAGATAAAGTTCCTTGAACAAAAAAGGAGAAAATAAGTGGGTGTAGTCAGGAGGCAGTGACAAAGAAGTTAAAAAAAAAAAAAGTTGATTGTTATGATGGCACATAAACACTGTAATATATGTAAAAATATATAATATAAATAAATAAATAAATAAATAAATAAATGCACATATAATGGAAGCTCATGGTTGGTGTGCAGAGAGAAAGTGTGTTAAATATTGAATATCTGCTTGTTTTCTTTTAACTTGTGGTTAATTTCAGAAAAAAAAAAATGAAATATTTTTACCAAGCATGTTTTATTTTTGGCAAAAGGATGAAGTTAGTATTATGCTATGTACTTAATTTGTTTATTTTCTATTTTGATTTAGACAATTAACATTATTTGATCGGAGGTTCCGAGATCAGAGCCCACGGGAGAGACGATGGAGTCCTGGAGTCCCCTGGATGAAGACCAAAAGATGCCTGCCTCCAGGTGGAGGTGAAGACAAAATAACCGGAATGCCAAAAGAGATGACTGCTGTGGATTCAAGATTGCCAAGATGAAAGAATACTCGAATGAACCGAATAACATCGCTGGTCGGGACATACCAAAAGAGACAAAACAGAAGTTCCGGCATATGAAGTTCCACGTATTTATTATTTTAATTATTTATTTTAATTTGTTATATTAATTATTTGTTTTAGTTAGTTGTTTTATTTCGTTGTTTTTAATTGACTTGGAAAATTTAAACTTAAAGTAATGCCACTTCCACTGAGAAGGCAAATGTGGAACATTTTATGGACTGATGGACTCAGATGAAATATTGATTGCAAATTTTCATTGATGCACATGAATATTCATTTTGTTGGATTGCTATATTGTAAAAAAAAAAAAAAGAACAAGTTGTTTTTAGGAATTGGCTTGGATTATAGCCAAGTTCTAAAAACAAAAGGAGGGTATATGTAAGGATATTTGGCATGTTACAGTACAGAGTACAGCACTACTGCACAGGTAGCAAACAGCACAGAGTACAGCACTACTACACAGGTAGCAAACAGCACAGAGTACAGCACTACTGCACAGGTAGCAACATTTTTTCGCAGCACCACCACAAGGGTGCGGTGCATTGCTATATGGGTTACCAGATTAACAAGGAAAGACAGGCTATTCAGTCAAAAACGATTTTAACATATAAGATGCAAATCTATTTTTACAGTTAAAAGCACACATGCTCATTTAAAAATGCACACTATTTTCACCTGAAATGCCTATGGTGCGAGAGACACATTTGAAAATTAACAGCTAACCTATTAACCATTAACCTGACTAATAAAACCTTATTTAACATAACCCACTAATAAAATGTGTTCTCCACTGCAGAATTAGGCATACTCTGAAAACCATTTAAATGTGTGTGCAGATTTTTTTTTTCTTCTCTTCTCTGCCTGATTCTCCGTGTTTTTGTGCACAGTAACTGCAGGAAGAAGGAAGTCAGATTTGCAACAATTGCAAATGTATAAGCGAAGCTATTGTTGAAGAGTAGGAGGATGAGAGATGATGGATTTCATTGGGACACGTCATACAGAGGGCTGAGATGAAAGTTTTAGTGGGCAGTATCGGGGAAAAAGACAGGGAGACATTTTTCTGCACTACTGGGGAGAAGACCTGGCTGTGGGACTCCTGACTGAATGCAGATCCCTGCGTCCTGCTACAGTCAAGATTTGGCAGTCGAGATTGGGGAGAGCTGAAAGAAGGACCTTTCCACTGGCTGAGGCGTTCCTATCTGAAAAAGCTGAGAATTCCAGGCAATGAACCCGGTTTGAGAAGGCAAGCGTTCCTTTTTGCTGGAGTTAATCCAAGGGAGCCACATTCACAAAGAGAACAGCCAAAGAGAACAACTAAAAAGATAAGGTAATGAGAAGTGTGGGAGCTGAGTGTGTACGGTAATATGCAGTCAGTGTAGGATTCCTGTGCATGCCTTAATCAAATGCTAATGTTGCAATTTGAGTTCTGTTCTCTGCCACGCTCTTTGCAGTGTGTCATAGACAATGCTTTTACTGTACCATTTTATTTATTTCTGTAAAGAGTGAGATCGTGTTTAAATGCAACTTTTATAATACAGAAAAATATTTGAAAACAGACGGGTGGTGTATTTAATATTTACCATTACAATGCCGATGAAGTGGGGAGATTTTTAAACAGTGCAATGGTCATTTTAAGACAGATGTGTGCATGTCAGATTCAGTATGAACAGTTGTGAGTGATTGTAGCATAGCTCGTTGGAGGTACATGAGCCAACGGGAAGAGAGACTCTCAGAACATAGCTCCCTACCGTATATAAGGTAGTGGAAATTACCACAAGATTACCATATATAGCTCTCTGTCGTAAATAAGTCAGTGAGATCGCCCATGGTGGCACACTATCACTGAAAAATGTGGTTTTCCTAAAATGTAGGTCTGAGGTCTCTCTAGTGATTACACGAAAAATCTAAGCAAAGATAAGGGATTTTGGACATTGGGGCCACAAATAAAACAAGGGAATTATGCTCACCAAAATACCACCAACCGCGCCTACCACCCACGCATACCAAATATGCATGCCTGGGTGCTGAAATAATGCATGTTCACTGTATTATTGTTGTACATGGCCCAATCTGAATACAAGGAGTGATTGTTGCTAAGTTATATTTCGGCGGTAAGAAAATACCGTCAGGCCCCAAATCTCCACAAAATACCCTACAGGCAACAAAATATAGCAAGGCATAATTCTAGGCATTTACTGGCATGATGCTGGGGGCAGCAGAGTCTAGCAAGGCATCATTCAAGGCATTTACTTGCAAGGTGCTGGGGCAACAGAGTCTAGCAAGGCATCATTCAAGGCATTTACCGGCATGGTGCTGGGGGCAATACTGTTATATCAGCAGTGATGGGTTGTAATGGAGGAAGGAAGCACATCAAGATGCGCCCCATAGTCTGTGGCGGGGAAGTAATTCCAAGGGTAGCGGAATATGATTATCTGAGGATAAGGTTTTCGGAGACCTTGTCGGGTAGTGCCCATGTAAAAAATCAGTCCCTGAAAATGAGCCAATACCTGGGAGGCTTATTTTGCTTTTTAACAAAATGTAAGGGCCAGCACATGCCATTAGCTCTTAAGGTCTATACTTCTCAAATAAAGGCAGCCATGCAATATGGAGCAGCACTGTGGGGTTATTCTAAGCCCGGCGACCTGCAGGCCATCATCCTGCACTTCGGTCCACAGGGAACTGGGAATGGCCTTTTGGGAGGATGACTGGGCAGCAGTTCCAAACCACTTATGGCTGAGAGTTTGTGGAAACAAGAATGCATCTTTATGTCACTTTATATTAAGAAACACATTCAATAGGGACGGGTGAGTGAAAATACCTTGATTGAGGTCTGTTAAAGATCTTTTGTGTTTGTGTAATGCTCCTGTTCAGTCCTCCCCTGTTGAAGTATTATCCTTGGCGGAAGTTAGAACTTACAAGGAGGCAGTAACCCAGGGGATAATGGTTAAACGCACCCTTGCAGTATGGGTGAATCATGCTGACAGTTACCACAGGCTTATAAGTCAGATATTTTGTCAGTGCTGGGAAAAAAACAATACAGTTGGCTCATTACTAGGGCAAGATTTGATTATTGCTGAGGGGAAATACTGAGAAATGGCCCGGAAATCCTGATGATCCCAGCTGCCCTATGTGTGGAGCTCCATAAGAGAATATTGTTTTGTCCAGGTCATGGGGAGATAAGAACACATAAAATGTTTGCAGATTTTCTAATGAACGGATATGAACGGATATACCACAGCATAAACCTGCCACGAAGTTCCTTCCTACAGCAGGAACTGAACTGATGGCATGGGCCCTTTTGTCTTATTTGAAGGCTGCTACGTATAAAAGAAAGGGGTTTTTAGGGGGATAGGATGCTGCTTTTTTACTAATCTGACAATAAGTGTTTTTGTTTTTTTCCTTTAAAAAAAATATGAATGTGTTCTGGTGAGTGATCCATCCAAGAAGTATATGCAATGTTATGTTTGTGTTTAATTGATGTCTCTTTTTATCAGAATAGATTGGAGATGGTGATTTTTATGCCACAGACCTAAAAGCCCTATTAAGAGACAACAAAGGATCTTTAAAGGTGTAATCTTAAAAGTAAAAAATACCTCATCTGACCATGCTACTGATATAGGCAGTTGTTTCTATCATTAATGGCATTAGTCATCCTTTTTCCACTGTCACCAACTTAATACACTCACAATTATTAGTAAATGATTAATGTGACTTTTCCTGAAAAAGATTGAAAAATAATTTTGATGAACTGGCACTATTAATTGCGCTAAGTAATTTAGCATCCCTAACAAATGTCTTAGTTGTGGGAGAAACATACCTTCTCTAGAAAACATGTCTTAACTGGAGGAGCTGAGCCTTCTCATTGCTTCTTCCTTGGATCTCCACATAAACGTATTGCTCCTCTTAATTTTTCTATGAAAATGTATTTCCATTTTCTTATACACATGTGTTTGCTGTTCAGTTATTAATTGAACTGCAGCATTGTTCTGTCACTACGAAAACATGCTTGGGCCAGACCATTGTCAAAGAAGCCTTCTTTAGATCCAACAGATTTTGAAAGCATCATACTAAGTTCCAAACTTTCATACAAATTGCATTCAAGCATTTACAATCTTTTGTTGAAATCAATAGTCTTGTGGAGCAATCACAATTTTGATATATGCCTGGCCATTGCACAGAAATGAATAATACTGCCGGAATGGACCTGCTCTGAAAGGAAATGGAAGATCGGCAGATGCAAATCAGAAGCCATTTCTCTTTGTTGTGCTGCATGGCTTAGTGTTGTTTCTTCTTTTTTTTCAATTTATATTTTAGGCCTTGGCTGATCCGAATACACAAAAACGGTCTTTTGTTTTCAAACTACACTGATGAAAATCAAATTTCAGTAAAAGTATCACAAAATCAAGATCTTCTCTCCAAGACAGTAAGGAATTGTCTCTATTCAATTAATCCAAAATTCTCTCAAAATCAATCCCCAAAAACGCATGTACTAATAGTTAGTGCTCTTGCAAACCCTTGGAGCTCCACCTGTTTGCCTGTTAATTTTGGCCCGTTTTCTGACACAATTGTTTCTTTAAAAATGTGGGGATCATCAACGATTCTGACCTCTCCCTTTCTCAACAAGTATCTTCAGTTTCGAAGAATTGCTTTTTTCATTTTAGAAGTGTAAAACTAAAGGTTACCATTATTAACCTTTATACAAATATTAATGGTAACCAATGCAGAAACATAATGTATAAGGAAAGCTCCACTAAATTCCTGTGTAGAGTATACAGGAATAAAAAATGGCATATAAGACATATGCTTAAACTGCACATATTTGTTTGCACCACAAAATGTTTGGCTTCACTGCTTTGGTTCCTAATCAAACAGCATATTATTTTCAGATCTATAAGCATAATCCACAAGAATTAATTTAATCAGAACAAAATTCACTGGAACTGCATTTATGAGCCCTTGAATCTCAATACAACATATTATTGAATATTCCATGATTCAGAAGGGTAAAATTCGGTGGCTAACCTTTTTCCCCCTCAGGCTTGCAAATTTTGGAATACTTTGCCTCAATGTTCATGTTCAGAGTCTACTCTGTTAATTAACACCAGGATTTAAAAAAGTAATGCTTTTCATTTTGATGCTGCAATTTGAGATGTTCGTTTTTCACTTTTTCATTCTCATTAACTCTGACTTACGTTATAGATATGGAAAATGGTTAATCTTTATAGGAGCATACACATACATGGGTATGAGGAGCAGGTGGATATGTAGGGGCAGATGTTGGGTTGAATGAAGTGATTAGCAATTGCAGAGAAGATCTTTGGAGGGTAGAGTCTCCAGGTCCTTCCTGAGGTGCAGGGCAGGTGGAACCAATCATATATGAGTTAACTTGTTCCAAAGACAGGCTGCAAAGCAGGAAAATACCTGTCTGCTAGTTGATTTAGCATGTTGTGTTTATTAATTTGATTTGTTTTGTACATCCGTACATAATACATGAGTGAAGCTCATGCTCATTATCATTTACTCTACAATTGTGGCTTCATTTATTTTTAATTTATTTGATCGTTTATAGGTTGAGCATTGTTTGAGAGCAGCAGAGAGCTTTACAGCATATGGAAGCTAAATTTGGGCATGGCATTTTCAAACCGTAGCACATTACTGTTATCGGAGGGGCAGAAAGACGTGGATTTAGTTCTGTGGAAGGTATTGATGGAAGATCCATGTTTTTAGTGTTTTGTGGAACTGAGGAATGGTTGGAGTTTCCAAACCTACAGCAGCATACACTTCTAAAGGGTTGTGGCATGGCAGGAAATGGCCTGTTTGTGGGGCTTCTCTTGGCGGGTTAGGTTTGACTCCAATCTTTTGATGGATTTGCTACTTGAGTCGCGAGCGCCTCTAGAGGCATTTGTAGTTGTATTTATTATTTGTAGCATGCAACCTTGCCCTGAGGCATCTGGGCACATAGTTACATGAAGGTGGTTACAGGCATACATGGCCTGTTCCCCCAGGGGAACAGTCTTGACAAGATGTTATAAAAAATGTAAAGACAGATCTTCAAAGCAAAACGGAGCAGGTTACACATAATTACTTCGGACACATAAGGATATTCAAAGCTGATGTGAGGGGTGCAAATAAGAAAGAGAGGTAGTGAAAACAATGAGGAGATTAGAAAAGGTAAGAGGAGCTAAGGTACTTGATGGTAAGTGCGTAAAGTGGAGATGTAGTGGGCTCGTCAAACCTGTAAAGCCAGAGTTTGGTTTTGGTTTTGAAGGAGTAGAACGTAGATTCTGATCTGAGTGTGGGCGGGGTGGTGTTCCAGAGTTTAGCTGCGAGGACTGGGAAACCTGAACCCCGATCAGACTGCAGCTTAAATCTAGGTTTAGAGAGTGTGTTAATAAAGGCTGATCTCAGCGTTCTAGTTGCGAGAAGCGGCTATTCAGATAAGCTGGTGCCAGGTTGTTCTGAGCCTTGTAGGTTAAGCAGAATTCGCTGTGCGACGGGGAGCCAATGAAGGTTGCGTCTGATGTCTGAGATGTGAGATCTTCTGGGGGTATTGAGGGCCGCCCTGATGGCATTGTTTTGTGTAACTGGTAACTTGTCTATGTTGTTTTGACTGGTCCCTAGGTAGAGAGCGTTACAATAGTATATTTTTGCCATGATGAGTGTTCTAGCTAGGATGATGCAGTTCTCAGTGTTCAGGAAAGGTCTGCAGGCTGTGATGAGTTTACAAGTATATGCTGAAGCGTGTCGAGATAAACACCTAGAGTTTTCGCTGCGTTCAACACTTTAATGATGTTGCCATCTATGGTGAAGGATTTGTAGGCTGGGTCAAGTTTGGCCAGTTTGGAATGCGACCCAAGGATGAGTAACTCAGTTTTCTCATCATTGAGGCAAAGCCCATGATGAGCAATCCAAGCCTGGATGATATAGTAGACATCATTAAGTGCCATTGTGTCAAGAGCAAGGTCGCCAGAGATAGGGATCAGTATCTGGGTGTCGTCCGCATAGTTGGTATAAGAGACACCCAGATAGTCAAGTATGTCAAAGAGTGGCTTGGTAAACACATTGTATAATGTGGGAGAGGCACAGGATCCTTGAGGAACTCCACAAGGGACAGGGGCAGGTTCTGCTAAGGCTAGGGGAGAGAAGACCCTCATAGTTCTATTCACTATTTTGTGATCGACTAAGTGGAATGCCGCTGACAGATCGAGCAAGAGGAGGAGTGCCAACTTGCCCTTATCTTTTAGGTCATCAATTTGAGTTTTTAAATCAATCAAGGCGGTTTCCTTGCCTATGTCTAGGATAGAAGCCCGATTGACGGAGACCAAGTAATTGGTTAGATTCAAGATAGTGCTGAATTTGCAGTTATGCAGCACGGTCCAGAATTTTTAGGAGGTATGGTACCGTATTAATAGGCCTATAATTAGCAGGGTTGCTTGGGTCAAGGGAGGGTTTTTTGATTAATGGGATAACCCAAGCATTCTTAAGGTTGTCTGGGACGATGCCCGATCTGAAGGAGACAAAGTAGTGATGAAAGGCGCAAGGTCATGCGCAGCTTCCTTGATAACAGGAGCAGAGCAAGTATCACCTTGACAGTTTGAAGGTTTAAGCTTTTTGATAATATTTTCCACTTCCTCAATGGAGAGCGGAGAGAAGCTGAATGGTTTTAGAGGGTGTCTAAGGACTGGGAGGTTAAACAATGGTGTGTTCAAGGTAAGGTCAGTTAGGTTGTTCTTTTTAGCATTTATTTTCGCTTGTAGTAAGGCAATTTTATCTAGGAGTGCCTTTTGGATATTCGTACACCAGACGGCGTCAGGGGAGCAAGTCACCAGAGGTGCAACAGGTGACTCTAGTTCCTTGAGGATCTTGAAAAGTAACTTTATGTTTGACTGGGCCTGCATGATAGGTTTGCTGTATACATCTTTTTTGGCTACAAGAATAGCAGCTTTATAAGTGGAAGAGGCTAGAGGTAGGTTGTTTTTGTTGACAATGGAAGATGTATTTTTCCAAAGGGACTCAGCCTTTCTTTTTTCTTTGCGCAGGTCTCTAAGATGGGGGGTGAACCAGAAGTTCAGCTGAGCACAGGTTTTCTGTTTACTTATAATAGTATCAAGGACTTTGAGCAGAGCCTGGTTGTAAATGTCCACTAGAACTGTAGGGTCAGAGCTAGTAGTCAGAGAGGTATTTAGTAGAGGAATGATGATGGCTAGAAGTTTCTCAGTCGAGATATCCTTCTTGTTCCATGTTTGTGTGGCAGGGGCTAGATTGGTTTTGCAAATTTGAGGACTGGAATTAATTGCAAAGGTTATTTTGTAGTGGTCTGACCAAAGGCATGGAGTGACAGAGATCAAGTTAAGCTTCCAATTTAGGTCAGCAACCCAATTGAGAGTGCAACCTTTGATGTGAGTAGGTTCTTTGATGTGTTGGGTGAGGCCAAAGTCAGTAAGAGTGTTTATGAGGTCAGTGGCGTTGGGATCATTCACATCTTGGTAGCCTAAATTAAAGTCGCCAAGTAGAAGGATTTGCGGGTTAGGTTTCGTGCTAAAGGTAAGAATGGACGATATATCATCAATAAATTAGCTGAGAGGAGCGGAGGGCCTGTATAGAAGATGGGCTGTAATAGTTTGTTTGGTGGAGATAGGTAACTTGAAGGATAGAAGTTCAGAAGATGGAATATGGATGTTAGGCATCATCCTAAATTCAAGTGAGCTTTTGAATATG
Organism: Ambystoma mexicanum; assembly: GCF_040938575.1. Taxonomy (NCBI): domain Eukaryota; kingdom Metazoa; phylum Chordata; class Amphibia; order Caudata; family Ambystomatidae; genus Ambystoma; species Ambystoma mexicanum. Next base: position 661,434,967 of record NC_090932.1, on the reverse strand, counting down.
ACAGCTATCCCTCCACCCTTGGATTGATTGGTGTCCCTATCTTGTCTAAAGATGGAGTAGTTGTCTGAAACTGCAAAGGAAAGAGAAGGTCCGGATGCAGTATGCAACCAGGTTTCGGTGATGACCAAGAAGTCTAAGTTACCAGAAGTAATCATGTTTGTAATATCCAAGGCATGTGCCGGAAGGGATCGGGCATTAATCAGGGCACCAATGAGCTTTTTATTATTTGCCTTGATATGGTGTGTAGTCAGAGGCGGTGAAGGGTTTAAGTTCTTAGCTGGTACAGGGTAGGGATGTGTGTGTGAATGTTGACGTAGACTGGACATGGGAGTTTGGAGTTAGGATAAAGGCCCTGGTGGTGCATCCCAAGATGGAGTATAGATGCAAGTCTCTGGTTTCTAATGTGTGAGGTGCATGGTTGACTCCAGTGAGTGCAGGCGAGTGCAGTCTGGTTCAAGGGTGTTTGTATAGGAGCATGACGAGGGCTTGAGGTGCTACTAGCGTGCGGATAGGTAAGAGTAGTAGACAAATGGAGTCTCGTACCTAGTCTCATATTGCGGCCTTAGGTGGTGATGGGCTGAGTCGGTGGAGTGGCTATGCTGGCTGTGCTGAGTGACTTATTGGTGTATGCACGACAGCGTCTTGAGCCAAGTCTCGAATTTCTAGTGTAGGTGGTGCAAGGGCGATTCGATATCAGTTTAGAGGTGAAATGTTGGATACAGAGGGTTGGGTCATTCAGATAAGGATTTGGTACAGCCATGCTGGATAAGATAAGTGGAATGTGTGATGGGGAAGGGAGAGTAGCAGGTGTGGGCAGGAGGTGTAGCTGAGGACTAATGGTGCCGGATGGCACAATTAAGAGCAGAAATAAAAATAGGACACAGGATCTGAAATACAGTGATTGCCAATAAATAAGCTGCAACTGGAGAGACCAATGCAATGCAGTAGGCAAGATGAGTTTAGAGTTTGCAACATTGTGCACTCTACCACTGTGGCCTAAATGCAGTATCAGTGGTACAGTGGGCTAAAGCAATATCAATGGCACAGAGGCTAAATACAATGTCACAGGCACAGAGGGCTAAATGCAATATCCAAGGCACATAGGGCTAAAAGCAAAATCCAAGGCACATAGGGCTAAAGCAACATCAATGGCACAGAGGCTAAATACAATTTTGCAGGCACAGAGGGCTAGATGCAATATCCATGGCACAAAGGGCTAAAGAAATATCAATGGCACAGAGGCTAAATACGTCACAGGCACAGAGGGCTAGATGTATTATACAGGGACATAGGACTAGATGCAATAACCATAGCACAAAGGCTAGTTTTTGACAATGTCACAGGCACCGTTGGCTAAATGCAGTGCGAACAATGTTAGGTGGGGGGCGTAGGCAATACCTATAGTGTAGAAGTGCATAAATGCACTATACATGTATGGACAGCAGGATAACGTGCGCAACGGCCAGCATGTATCAAATGGATTGCATAGACCCAGGGTCCTGTGTTCATGAGTCAAGTTCTGGTGTACTGGGGATGGACGGAGGCACCGAGAGGGTCTGCTTGCCATATAAATTTGAAAATGGGCAGAGGGTGGCACCCGGCGGCCGCAATGCGGCAAGACAGGTGATGACAGGATCCTTCGTCTTGATCCTTAGTCCGCAGTTCCGGCGACCGCCTTCCGGCGGTGGAAGGGCCCGGATGTAGTTGGGGCGGGAGGGCCGATCTGGATGCAGCCAACCAGCTGCAGGCAGGGAGTTGCTGCTAAGCAACACAGGAGCTTTGTTTAGGCACCGCAATTTTGGATAGCGCGTGGCATGCAATGCCGTGAGTTGGCTTCAGGTAAATCAAAATAGAAAAGGTGAATCGAACAGAGTAGCTGCCTTGCTCGGAAGCAAGCGCCACTCGTGATGTGTTTGAGGCAGTGGATCTTCACATTCTTACCCCAATAGACACGCGGGTGGATGGGGTACTGCTCCTCTTCATTTGCAGGAGAACTGGAAAACTGCAAGGGCTCCTGCCCCCGCAGCAGCTGTAGGGAAATGGGTAGGCGAAGGCAGGATCCTTTGTCTTGATCCTTAGTCTACAGATCCGACGACCGCCTTCTGGCGTTCGAAGGGCCCGGAAGTAGGTGGGGTGGAAGGGCCGATCTGGATGCAGCCAATCTGCTGCAGGCAGGGAGTTGCTGCTAGGCAACACAGGAACTACGTTTGGGCACCACCATTTTGGAGAGCCCGCGGCGTGCAATGCCGTGAGTTGGCGTCAGGCAAATCAGAAATATAAAAGGCGAATCGAGGAGAGTAGCTGCCTTGCTCGACAGCAAGCGCCACTCCTGATGCGTGTAAGGCAGTGAATCTTCACAAACATTCCCCAATAGAGACACGGGTGGATGGGGTACTGCTCCTCTTAATTTGCAGGAGAGCTGGAATACTGCAAGGGCTCCTGCCCCCGCAGCAGCTGTAGGGAGTTTAGATACCAGGTATGTTGGTGTGCCATTCAAGACCACTTTGTAGATGATGCAATCAGTTTCAAATAGGATCCGGGTGGGCACGGTGGGACAGTGACGCTCATGTAGAGTGCAAGAGATGTGATTGAATTTGTAGGCACCGGCAATGAGGCAGCCTGCAGAGTGGTGGATAACCTTAAGTGGTGGCAGATGCACAGCTGGGAGCCTGGGCAAGATGATGTTTCCCTGATCAATGTGGGAAATCCTCAGAGCCTAAACTGCAGTGCAGAAGTCATGCAGGTCAGCCAGGGATTGATTTTGTGGAGTGTGGTGATTGGTTTCCAACTCGCTTGGGCTTTCATGGCTATGTGCTTTCGGAAGAATTTAGCTGAGACTGATGTTATGTTTCATCAAAGCACTTTTGGACGTGCTGTTGATTGGCAGAGGGTCCAATGAGGAAAAATTGAGTCTCTGTGGGATTAACTTAAGTTAGCATAACCCCCATTTTTGGATGGTGGCAAGGCTCTCATGGAGTAGCGTGAATATTTAGGGACCTTTGACCTTGAGGTACAGCTGGTTGCCATTGGCATATTGATGAATGGCTATGTTGGGGACTTTTTAGGAAAAATCACAAAGGTTCAATGTAGAGGTTAAAGATGATTGGGTAGAGGATGGATCACTGGGACAGTCGCATATGACTGGGAGTCGTTCAGATGTAAATGGACCCATCTGTATGGCTTGGAGTCAATCTGATAGGTAGGAAGCAAACAATTTAAGACGGTACGAGAAAATCCCATGGTGTCAGCAAGGAGGGAGAGAACTATCTGCTAGTTGATGGTGTTGATTCTATCCAAGAAGTCTAAGAGGACTAGGAGGCACAATGCCCCATTGTTTTTTTTTAAAAAATATTTATTTACAATTTAACCACATCAAGAATACATCAATCACATAGAAAATACAATAAATACAACAAAGGAAGAGTGGAGAAGAAAAAATAAAAAAAAATAAAATAAAAACCCTGCAATATATACAAACCTCAAGCCAATAAATGTTTACATATAGTCTACTTGCTAATACAGATCTAAGAATGAATCCCACACCTTAGCATGTACCTGCAGTTTCCTCAATTGCCTATATATCACCCTCTCAATATTTGCCAAGGAAATCATCTCATCAGTCCAACTTTCCGCAGTTGGAGGAATCCGGGATTTCCAACCCCTCAAGATCAGTCTTTTAGACACTGAAGCTCCCCTAAACAAAAATTTCTTCTCAGACACAGAAAGATCTTCAAGTAATTCACTACATCCCAAAACCATCATCTTAAAGTCCAGATCAATTGTGCGATCCAGGACTCGCAAGCACATACTGCAAACCTCATGCCAGAAGCCCCGGACCCTGACACAATCCCAGAGCATAGGTTCGAGAGTCCCAACATCCAAACCACAGCACCAACAAGCGTCAGAATCAGTCATGCCCCTCTTCTTGAGCTTCTCCGGACACCAAAACACCCTGTTAAAATAAAAACTTTAATTTGCCTTGAACGTTCACACAGATTGACCGAGCAAAGCTGTACATTTGCACACATCTCATTCCACATATCAATGGTAATCTCGCAACCTAAACGCCTACTCCATTCCTCCACCAATCCAGTATTATCTTTATAGCTTGCAACCATCCGGCGATACAATCTGCTCGCCACAGACCGAGAATCCATCGCCAAATTCTCCAAAACTTCAAGTTCACACACATCAATCTCACCAACGCATCTTTTTAATTTTCTGTAATCCGCAATGGATACATTCTCAATATCAAAAACAACACATAACAGATCAAAATTAATACATTTCTCATCTCTGTAAATGTCTTTAATCCATTGAACACCACCAAGAAACAAATCCGGCCAAAAAATAGGCCTACCAGCCTCTGTGATGGATTTATTAAACCAAATCGATGCCGAAGGAGATGTCTGAGCAGATGAGCCACACATTTCATGAACGTCCCTCCACACATCTCGCAAAAATCCAGTCAAGGGAAGCGTCCTACCTCTATTGCTAACCGACGTAAGTATCGCTCGTGGTGCAAGAGGACCCAAAGCACCCGCCTCCGCCACCGCACAAGCACCCGGAGACACATCCAGAAAAGGAATCAAAAATTGACAAGAGAAGGCAAGATGATACGCCCTAAAATTGGGGACCCCAAGACCCCCTCTGTCAGCAGGGAGCTGTAACTTCCACAACTTAAGCATAGGTGGTTTCCCAACCCAAAGGAAGGTTTGCATGGAAACATCAATCAATCTCCAGTAACTCGCGCTAATCTTCATAGGGAGCATACCCAGAATATAGTTTATTTTGGGGGCCGCCACCATCTTCAAGGTGTTCACCTTGCCCCATAATGACAAACGCAAAGCCGACCATCGTAACAAGGATGACTTTAGTTCACGACAAGCCTCCCCCAGATTTGCTTCCACCATATCATTCACGATCGGAGTTAACCAAAGCCCCAAATATTTCATTTTGTGTGTGCACCATTGAAAACCAAATCCCGTCACCAAGGATTTAACACAACTCCTTGTAATAGGCAAAGCCTCCGATTTCAACCAGTTAATCAGATAACCAGACGCAGCATGGAACCGGTCCAAAACAGCCATCAATGAAGGCAAAGAGACTTCCAAATTTCTTAAAACCAATAGAAGGTCATCCGCATAAAACCAAGTTTTTTGTATAACTCCATTAAAAGGTACACCCTCCAGGGTCAAATCATTCCGCAGAGCAATTGCAAGTGGCTCGATAGCCAACACGAATAATAAAAGCGAAAACGGACAACCCTGCCTAGTGCCACGCCATAGAGTAAAGGTTCCGGATAACAAACCGTTCATCTTAACATTAGCCGTAGGGTGAGCATATAAAAGTGAGACCCAAGAAATAAACTCATCACCCAAATTCATTGACCTCATCACAGCAAACATATATTGCCAATTAACACGATCAAAAGCCTTCTCGGCGTCCAAGGAAAACACAGCCACATCATCGTCCAGATCTTGGGCCTTAGACATGGTCAACAAAAGACTCCGAATGTTGCTGGAGGTCCTACGATTTTTTATAAAACCTGATTGATCTGAGTGAACAAGTTTCTGAATCAAGTCCTCAATACGTAACGCAAGAACCTTGGCCAAGGTTTTGTTGTCGGTATTTATTAAACTTATCGGCCGGTAACTGGAAGGCAGAGCACAATCCTTTCCCTTCTTAAGGAACACAGAGATGGTGGCATGATTAGTAGACTCTGGAAGAACCCCCACCTCCCTGGATTCAACATACATGTCTCTCAAAAGGCCCAACACCGCTTCCGGAAGAACCTTATAGAATTCAGCCGACAGGCCATCAGGACCAGGTGTTTTCCCAGAGTTCAAACTTGCAATAGCAATCCTAATTTCATCGACACTAACTGACTGACTCAAACCATTCATTTCATCATCCGAGACTTTTGGAATAGTCAAGCTGTCCAAGAAGCCCGCACCACTGCCAGTAATACCAGCCTCATCCTCGTACAGCTTCATGTAGAAATCTTTAAAAACAGCATTACTCTCGCAAGGATCAAAAGTGACCACCCCATCTGTCCCCTTTATAGAATTAATGGCACCCTCCGAGATCTGTTGCCTCAATCTATAGGCAAGCCACCTGTCACACTTTTCGCCTTTCTCAAAGTAAGCGCTTTTGATTCTATATAAATCCTTCTCAGCTCTCGCGCCCAAAACATCATTCAGTTTTCTCTTCAATCGCTTTACTTCCATTCTTTTGTCAATATCATTCGGATCACGGATCAGATCACCCATCACTTCCGCAATACGAGCTTCAGTTTCTCTCTGCACCTTAGACAACTTTTTCCTCCTACCACAGGATAAACCCAGAGCAATGCCCCTCATCGTACATTTGAATGCCTCCCAAATGACTTTCTTACTAATAGCATCAGAAGAATTCTCAGTCACAAAACATTCAGCTTCCGTTCTAATCTTTTCTAAAATAGACTCATCATGCAATATAGAAGTATTCATCTTCCATTGAAAAGTCCTGCATCGCGTAAAAATCAAAGACAGGCCCAAAAAAATAGGCGCGTGGTCGGTGACAGCTATACAGCCAAGTCGGCTATTCAAAAGTTTGGCAGTCGCATCACCAGCAGTAAAAAACATATCAATCCTTGAATAGGTGTCATGTGCTCCCGAATAGAATGTATATTCTTTGGTGCCCGGGTGGTGTAGCCTCCAACAATCTTTCAGATCAAAATCCTCAAGCAGTGTCCGAAAAGAACCAAAAAGCCCATCCCTCCTCTGTACAGCAGAGCGTCCAGTGCTATCCATGGATGAATCAATCACCAGATTGAAATCCCCACCCAAAATGATATTAGCTGAATCCAAATCAAGCATCATCTGTGACACTTCCCCAAAAAAAGCGCCACTGTCCACCGAGGGAGCATAAACTTTACATAGCACATGTAGGACACCCTGTATTTCCACCAGCATAGCCACTGCCCGCCCCTCCCGATCACAAGTGGACTTTAGAATCTTGACAGGAGAGCCCTTCCGTAAAAGAATTGCCACCCCCCTGGACTTAGAGGAATAGCAAGAAACAGCAACCTCACCCAACCATCTTTTATGCAAGACCCCAACATCCTCCAACAAAAGATGAGTTTCCTGCAAAAAGTAAACATCACACAGCATATCTTTTAAGCTATTCATAATCTTCTGCCTTTTGAGAGGATTATTCAGCCCATTAACATTCCAGGAGGAGATCTTAAGTTGAGAGCCCCGAGTAGTAGACATGACATAAAATTCAAGCGATTTAAAAGAACGAAAAATATAAAAAACAACAAAACAAAACAAAAAAAGAAGAACAACCCCAAACCCTCTGCAACAGAAAAAGGACGCCAATGCAGAAGAAGCACAGGAGACCAAACCAACACTCCAGCACCCCTCCCAAATCCAAGGTAGCCTCAATCCACCGAATCCGTTAATGCTTACAATCAAAGTCATAAATAAATAATGTTCATGTCAAGGCACCCAATTCATCCAAGATAGTCAATCAACTAGGGAGATCCCAACCCCATAAAATCTAGTAAAAGTAGCAATCAATTCAGTGAGATGTACAAGCATCAAAGAATAAATCCCAACCGTGTGAAACCTGCAAACAGCTACAGCAACAGATGACAAATTACAAATACAGATAAAGCCTTAAAAGCCAGCATATTAGTTAATTGAAGAAGAGAGAAAAAAGACAACAAGGGGCTGTATAAAAACCATGTACCAAACAGTGGACACAAACAGCGAAAATATAGAACCCAGCCCGAAGACATTAGTAAGAGCATGCATATGACGTCCCGCCACACAATCTGGAGGTAACTATCCCATAATAACAGAAACTGTAATAATGTCAACAGCCCCATTCAAAGAGTTAAACTTTGTCTCATCGTCACTTTAAATCCCTCAGTCTCCAAAACCATTGACACCGGATGTGGCACGGCAGATTCTTAACATTTTCGTACAAACACACATCCTTGTGAAAGTCATTGAAGAGTTTCAAAGCCCAGTAAACATCCAAAAAAGTGTCCAGCTGCCACGGAAGGTTCAATGTCCAGACAGATATAAATGGAACACATCAGATCCTAGGATGCGTTATGGTCAGGACGTGTGCCATAAATAGCACCATAGCATCCATTCCCAGTTCCATGCACCAACTTTAAAGGTAGGTGAAAAATCCAAATGCAGCTCCAATCCCCACCATCACTCACCGCTGCGTCAGTAAGGTATGTCCATTCAGCCAAGCACCGAGTTCCAAAGCGCATTCCTTCCTGCGCCGGAGCAATGGAACAAATCAGTCGCTGAGAGTCAGGCCTTCCATTGCAATCCACAGCATTTCATGGAGCCGATAGAACATAGCCCGCTGCTGTGGCCACACCAAGTGCCGGAGAGAGAGGGAAACACGGCAGCAAGCGGGATCAGGAAGTAACTCAGCTTCTTTTTGTACGTCGGAAGAAAGACGTCATTACAACATGTCAGCTGACCGGAGCATCCGAAGGTGCTTTACTCTGCAGCACGGGAAGCCTACATCATCATGAAGTTACTAGCACTCGCATCATACGAAGTTATGAAAGTTCCAATCCAACGAAAAAAAAACAACTGTAGCAGTAGATGGGCGCCATTTTAACCCATAAAAAGTATTCAAAAAACAAAAACGAATAAAAGAAAAAGGGTCTAAAGGGGAATATATTTGTTTTAAACTCATCCCTTTCAATCCATTTTGTGTCTATTCAGCAACAATGTTGTTGTCACGAACACCAAGCTTGTCCAGCCACAAGAGATCCGAAGTGGTTTTGCTGCCTCCAGGCAAGATCAATGTTAAATTGTTCAATCTATTCAGAAAAGCCTTGACTTGTAGGGATTTTGCACACTCTTTCACCCCTTTAAACAGCTTCCTCGCCTCCATCACCACCTTGGGATAATCAGGAAACATATAGATAGGTTTTCCTTTAAAATTGACAGACACCTTACCCCTTGAGGCCTCCAAGAAGGACTCCTTAATTCTTGCCAGAGTAAAAGATACCAGAATGTGTCTAGGCTTCAGGCCATGAAGTTTTCCAATACAATAGACATGGTCAATTTCACTTTCCAAAGTGTCCACACCATAGCACTCTTTAAAAATCTGCAAAATCAATGGCAGCAGCTTTTCACCTTTAGGATCTGAATGCTCCGCCACACCAACTAGCCGCAAATTCCTCTCACGCAGTCTCAAATCCATTTCGAGGCAGTGATCTTTCCCCTCTTGTACATCAGCTTTCAGATTCTTGTAAGCTCTTTAGCTCCCAGTAATTTCTGATCCCATATCAGAGGCTTTTTTCTCCAGATCTGTCACCCTTGTATCCAAATGTGAAACTTTTCCATTCAGTTCTGCCATGGTTGTCTTAACTTCATCCATGTCCATGGCCACCTGGCGCATCAACTTGTATAAATCCTGAACACTAGGATTGTCCTCATCCATTACTGCAATTTGTTTTTGTTTCTTTGAAGTAGGATTATCAGGTTCCAAGATCTTTTTCTTGGTATTCATATCAGCAATAAAGCAGCTTCAGGGAGGAGGCCAGGAGCAGAGGACTCAAGCTGCTTTCACCTTGGCCACCATTCCGGAATCTTCACAATGCCCCATTGTTGATGAAATGCAATGCATCATACACCACTTGGATGGTGATGGCCACAATAATGTATTGCGACAGGAGCAGGCTGAAGTCATGGAGGAGGCTGAGTTTGCTTTTAGCGATGTTGGGGTCCATAACATCCACATCAGTTGTTTCTACCACCAAGACCAATGTTTCAAAGATCCACTAATGTGTGGGATCTCAAAACTACAAATATGCTTAGTTGGCATTAGCTCGACTTCCAGAAATTCTTGTGAAAAGTTAGTTGTACTTCTCCTGTCATTGTGGTCTGATGTGATCATAAAGTTTCAAGTGATGGGGCTGCTTTCCGTGAATCTATCGAATCACTTTAAATATGCATGCATATGTTGAGATGTTCTTCCTAGTGAAGCGGTACAATGTCCTAAAAATGCATTTAGCGTGCTGTTTGTCATGTACCATCGAGTGGAAGGAATAGGAATGAATATCGTTGGTCCCACATAAGGTTCTGGTGTTGCAATTTGAAAATATGTTATTTCACAAATTGAATCAAGAAGTTTTGCTTTTCGAAGCAGGTTGATGGTTCCTATGAATATGAATTCTGATACAGGATCATTAATTATTATTGATTCATTTGTCTAAATCTAACTTTTATTTATCTAACTATAAGGAATTGTCATGAACTTGTTCCGTTGACTGTATGATTTCTGACTGGATACAGGATTTGTATTTGTTCTAAAATGTGTACAACCAGATCAGTGCACGCGAGGACAGCAAAATAAATAATCAGCATTTGGGGTTGCATGCTGCTACTCTGGGTGTTGGCTTGGTACCTCTGGCCAATCCCTTGTGACACCCGGCATCATCCAATGAAATTCTTTGTGTAATGGATTGTTTTTTCTCTCCTTAGAAAGGGGCTCAGTTGTTTCTTTTAATTTAAAGGAAGAGGGAATGGGATTGACTTGAAAGACTGACGAAGACCGATATGAAGGTCACTTTGTCTGCAGGGAGCATAGCAGGCAGCTTTCTGTATGTAAAAGGCCTGCAGGGGTGGCCTGCTACCTGGAGTTTGCCTCTCTGTCACTGCCAGAGTCACGGTAGCCTGGATTGTTAGGGCAGGCTTTCAGCAAATCAGGATGTCCCACAGAGCTCGACTGGAAAAGTTAGTGGTTGAATGGGCCATAGGGAACTGTGGAGATTTCCCAGTGGGCCTCTGCACCCTGGGCCTCTTTCGTGTGGTATTTTCAAATGTTCCCATAGGAAAAGTGTTGGGCTTGCTGAAAATGTGTAACATGGGGCTACTTTGAAAATTATTTCCAGGGCTTCTGTTGCCTCCCTGTCCACCATTGGGGTGATTGTTATTTTTAAACCTGCTAGTTGAGAGTTTGACTCATTTTAATAGTGAAAGTGGAAGTCGTGACTTATTGTTGTTTTCTAGCATTTAGTCTTCTACATCCAGTTTTAACATACCTTTATTGCAGAATTGTTTAATATATTTTTAGTGCAGACTTTTGCCTAAATTTGATCTGTTTGACTACATTTGTAAAGTCGTATCAGAATCAGCTGTGTTAGTGAGCTGAATCGCTTGCTTCGCCCGTTGCAGGAGTGACTGATAACAAGAAACTACATTCCCCAGACATTTTGTAGTTCTTTGCACTACTTGAGATCACGTTAGGCGCGTAAGCGCCTTCGTGTAGAAGCCGGTTTGCTCTGGTTCGCTACGGGAATCGGGAGTAGGGTTACCCTCATTGCAGCACACTGTGAGTACTTATTATAGGAATCAAATAAGCGCTGGAAGCTATTAGGATTGCAAGAGAAAAGATAGATTCACGGGACTATCTTAACACACGATCACAAAAGATCACACAAGCCACTCAAACGAAGTGCTTAGTACTGCCCCTCCTCTTCCTTTGTTCTTAGAGAATCATCTTAGTGAAAATGTTAGGGTGCCCGACAGCCCCATCCAATCCAATATATCTCAAAATAACCATCAGAGCACTATATTTATGCCTGCCTCCAATATCTATATGTCTCGGATACAGTAACCTCACAGAAAGAGGTTATTAAAATACTTCAATTATAGCCAACTATTTTGCCAGTTGCCTCACCTGTTGTACCTAACCCAGAAACCAGTGAGGATCTAGCACGTATCACACAGGGGAATACACATATGTGCATGAGCATGGAGACACTCAATGCCCCTTTAGAAGAGTGGGACATCTATTTCTACTAAAGACAACCAATAAGGCACAATGAAATCAACAGATAATCACGAGATTAGTCCTAACCCTGGTACCCCGCAATGCTCTCTTAAGCATCTGCTACTCAATACTAGGTCACTTTTAAAACATGCCACAGAGGTGGCCTCTATCATAGAAGAATATGATCTTCGTTATATGATCAGACAGGACAGAACTCAGAATAGGGGGGGTGTTGCGTTTATTATTAAATGTTCTCTGAAAACGTGGGAAACTAAAATCGACTCTATTCCAGGCTCAGAAATTCTACTCATTAAAATTGCTATTAGTGCGGAAACTACTCTGAATGTTCTCCTACTTTACAGAGCTCCCACAGCTGACCCCATTTTCCCTACTTCTCTTAATAGTCTACTACTCTCCTTCTTGAAACCAAATACTAAATTGGTTCTGTGAGAAGACTTTTATCTTTGGCTGGGCAGCGACTCGGACACAACTGCCAAGACAATGCAGAATACCCTTGACGCATTAGGCTTTGTCCATCATGTTAGAACTGCCACTCACATTAAGGGTCATACATTGGACTGGGTATCTACCCTTAATGTTTCGGTCACCAATGTAGATGCACAACCCTGTGCGTGATCAGACCATTTTAGTATTGGCTTCCAATCTCAAATGGAATCCTTTAGGACCAAACTCTCTCACCCTAAATCATTCATTACCAGTAGAAGTCGAAAAAACTTGAAGAAAGAAGCTTTAGATCCATGGGCTCAATCTTTGAATACTGACATAGGAAAAATAGGGGATCTAGAAGTTATGTCAGATATGCTTATAAACTCATTACAAACAGTGACTGATAAGCTTGCTCCTATTAAAAATAAAATGAAGATAATCGATCACAACAATAAGTGGTTCTCTAAGGAGCTATCAGAATTAAAAGCTAAGAAAAACAAACATTATCATGCATGTAGAAATGATAAATCCTCTAGCAATCTAGAAGTGTACAAGATTAGTGCAGCTAACTTCAAAAAAGAGGTAAATAGCTAAAAACGAGGTATTGAATGAGAGAATCACCAATGCCAAATCAGACTGCAAGGAGCTGTTTAAGATACTAAAAGAACAAACCCATACTCCAGGACCCACACCATCCCCGATTATTAAAAATAAGGCATGGCGCACAGAAATCCAATTAGCTATGTCAAATAAACTAGATAAGATTAAAAAAACATAGAGACCAAAAAACTCTCCTTGAATATATCAGATTAGCAGTAGAAGATCACCTGCTCTCTAGTTAAGGACAAAGACCAACCCATATTTAGATTTTTGCCCATATCTGAAGAGGAACTAGCCAAAACCATTAGTCAACTCAAGAGCACAAGTTGTGAAGATGATTCTAGTGCCGCCATTATAATTAAGAAATGCCTACCCACCCTAATACCTGCTCTTACAAAATTTGTTAATGCTTCATTTCAGTCTAAGGTAGTGCCTGCTAACGTGAAAAATGTATGGATCACACCTCTTTTAAAAAAGCCCAACTTATGCCCACTGACATCCTCTAATTACTGGCCTATCACTAATACTGCATTTCTCCTCAAAATACTAGATTGGGTGTCGGATAATCAGATCTCTATATTCTTGGAACATAATCAAATTTTGCATAACTATCAATCATGGTTCTGTGCCAATCATGGGACGGAAACAGCGCTTCTTGCCCTTAAATCCCATCTCATTCAGGGTATGGATAAAGGGCGGATTCCCTTATTGATGAACCTTGATCTTTCCACGGCCTTTGACCTGGTGGACCATTCGATTCTGTCTGCCAGATTAAGAGATAATGCATGTTTTTCTGAAGAGGCCGTTCAATGGATATCATTTTTCCTAAAGGATAGGCAAATCAGAGTTGCTAGCGAAGTGGCAGAAGCTGATTCCATGCTATTATTTTATGGAGTCCCACAGGGAGCATGCGTGTCTGCATGTTTCTATAACATCTTCATGATCCCCTTCTTCCAGATGCTGGAAAAGGAAGGGATCGTGTTCACCAACTATGCGGACGACACGCAATGCATATTACCTATTTCAGGAATACACCAAAAAGATGAAGCTTTTATCAATGCAATTTATTCAAAAAATCCAAAATTGGATGGTTTCTAATGGTTTGGCCTTGGACAGTGCCAAAACTGAACTCCTCCTCGTAGGTTCTCCAAGCAAATTGGACAAACTGGGAGTTGAATATAAGAACTTCAACTTGGACAACTGTGTTATCAAAATTTTGATTAAGGTCAAGACCCTGGGCGTGTGTCTGGATAAACATCTAAACATGAAGGCGCAGGTAAATAGCCTTGTCTCGTCAGCCTATTTTCTTAAACCTTTCTGCCATCTTCGCCCATTCATCTCTGAAAAAAACTCAGAAACACTGGCTAGAGCCATTATTGGCTCAAAATTAGACTATGGATGCAATATGTTGGTGGGTATCCCCCAGACTGAGATCCATCGCCTCCAGGTAATTCAGAATGGGGCAGTGAGAGTAGTGAAGGGCCTGAGCAAAAGAGATCATGTCTCTGAAGCCAGAAGGAGCCTTCATTGGCTACCGATTGAAGAAAGAATTCGGTTTAGGCTTGTATTGTAGGTCAAATTCCAACATATCGGAAGGAAGCCATAATCGTGAAAGACAAAAGAAGGTCACTCAGATCAGATAACTCAAATACACTTAATGTACCCCGGCATAAAACCAACAAAACAAGACAGGGGTCGTTTGAAGTAGCAGCCCCTACCGCATGGAACTCCCTTCCAACCTCGCTAAGAACGCTGGTTTCAACAGAACTCTTTAAAAAGAAGCTGAAGACATTGCTCTTCGCCTAGAGATCTGTTGGTAGAGATTCTGGATAGGTAGTAGCCTTGCTGCACTGAGTAGTTTTGTTTTGTGTTTGTCAGTCTGCGCCCATCAGCCTTCGGGTACCAGGTGCACATTACAAATCTCTTAACATAACATAATATAACAGGGTGCTAATTAATACCATGGCTGACGCTCTGCCTTAGGCTTTGTACTTGGAAGCCAATGGTGCTCTTGCTGCCCAGTTAGGGGGTAAGTGCTGGGTAGTCTGAGCTCACGGGTGATCCACAGATGAAGTGCTAGGAAGTTTGAGTGTTAAGGCGTTCCTCAGTGGCGTTTTGGAAAGTGTTTTCAGAGAGACGTTGGTAAAGTGATGTTAGTTTGAAGCCTCTTCACTGTGCTCTTTATTGGGGTTCTTTCGAAAGCTCCTGTCTTTCTGAGCAGAATATGCAAGACCTTCTGACAACACCTATATGCGCACATTGCGTTTCTCGCGCAACCATTGAATTTACAACGGTCAGTAGCCAGCCTAAGGAGAAATGTATTGTTTACAAAAGTATTGAGCATCTCTTCTTTTTCAAGAAATCGTTGCTTTAAATCAATGGTAATAATGTCATAGTGTTGCGCCATGTAAGGCAAGAATAGATGTTCGAGTTCTGCATGTCATACATTCTGGTCAAAATATCTTGCATTTGTGACACGGTTGGAAGAAGATGGGATAAAATATAAATACTGCAATGCAAAGGGAAAAAGGTACTGGTTAAGTTACTCGCACCCACCTCAGACTGATAAACTTGAGACCGCTAAACGTTGGGTCCCACGGATTCAGTTACATTAGAAGCATTGCATTTGGCCTCGCCACTGAAATAACAATTGACAGAGCGCAGTATGTGGGTCTTATTATTAAAAAGGAAGCCAGTGCTTTCTGTTACAATTAAGGGACTTTAGTAGAGATGTGTGGTTGTTGTTTCAGTGCTGGAATAAGAAAGAGTACTGCAGGGCAGGGCAGGTGCTTTAGCAGGTCTTCTTGCTGGACTATTGATGGCGCAATCCTTGCGTGAAGATTGACAAGCAGTCCGTTTGTGCAGTTTCTGGTGTGAGCAGTTTATCTACTAATATTTTTTTTTAATTTATTTTATGTACATTCTGACCTGTACGTCTGACTTCTTCTTTTTCTCTGGCAGCGTGTTTTTTGAGTACCCTAAGGCCAGAATCAAAAATGAGGGCATTACAGGGGTGACACAGCCCACAGAGAGTTGCTTTCGTAAAGGTGAAGCATTACTGGCCTTATGGGAAAAGGCAAAATTGGGGTATTCTTGTGTGGGAATACTCACATATATTGGCACAGCCATGATGAGCATCTTTACCTACTATGGCATTACTGAGAGAAATAGCGATTCCAAAATGAGTGTATTCTTCCAGAAGCAATCCTGACAAGTTTGGGCATAGCCTGCATTAAACTGTCTTCTTACACTGGCATATATAGTAAGGACAGCCAGTGTGAACATGTATTTTTAGAATGGCAGGATACTGGAATATACTATTGGCACCCTGAGCAAAGTACCTTGTGGAAAGTACCCCTCTGCCCGCTCAGAGACGCTGACTTTCCTGGCTCCCGTCCGACGCTGTGACTGTGAGCAGTTAATGTGCCATTAAGGTGACTGAAGTGTGAACCTTTTCCAAGTGTTTAGAAACACCCACAGGAGGGCTGGACATGCATTCATATGCTCATAAGCGTGCTCACCCGCGCACCCGTGCACGCGCACCCTGAGCAAAGTACCTTGTGGAAAGTACTGCTTTGCCCGCTCAGAGACGCTGACTTTCCTGGTTCCCGTCCGACGCTGTGACTGTGAGCAGTCAATGTGCCATTAAGGTGACTGAAGGTATTTAAGCTTGCCCACCTCAGCCTACGTATCTACCTCGCTCAGTTGGCGTGCCAAGGAATGATATTTTTTCTGTTTGTTTTGATTTAGTGTGAACCTTTTCCAAGTGTTTAGTAACGCCCACAGGAGGGCTGGACTTGCGTTCATATGCTCATAAGTGTGCTTATCCACACACCCGCGCAACTTGAGCGAACTACCTTGTGGAAAGTACTGCTTTGCCTGCTTCGCCTAACGTAGCAGAGCATAGTAGTTGTTACACTTTTGACCTTTTGTCTTTATACCCGTTTATATCAAGATACTACATATGTTGCACTCGCTATACACATTTGTTCATTGTTTTCACTTTAAAGTTTGTGATGTTTAGTCATCTGCACTCTCTCAAATCACGCATGCCTGATCACGCCAGCATTTCCTCTAAAATGTCAGCCACAGACAACGTACACGCTATGTGCAGAACACACACTTTGAATTCACTTTCACCCAATTCCTATCAAAATCCCACTGCAAACATAGCCATGCATACATGTACCTCGACGAGTGCAATAACACTAAATGTGCCTTCATTTCAAATATGCCTTCACTACCTAGCACTCTTCCAGGTTTTCTGCATTCTCCACTTTGCGCATCTGAGCGCCCTCATCGTTCTGTGTTTACTAATTTTCATTCTCATAATGCACTTTCAATGCCCCAACTGCTTTCTGATACTACTTTGCTCGCTTCAGATGGTCTTAGGACCTTCACTTCCACTGAATCTACACTAGCTCTATCTTCTCATCCACTTCCGATTTCTATTCATCTGTGAACGATGATGATATTTCCATTCATGTGAGACAAGAGGCTTCTCCTATATCCATTGCTAGTGAAAAACAAGATCAACAACATGAAATTTCGTCTATAAGTAGTGCTTCTGACGAAACATCACAGTATGTGCATCCTACGCCTCGCCATCGCTCTAAGCCTCCTGTAAATCAACATCCTTCCAACATTTCCCCCACAATGCTGGAAATCACTCTTGCTGCTATCAACGCCACAATTCTGACTGTGTTCAAACTTTTAGAACGGCTAGATGAAAAAGCATCCCTCCAGACAATACATATCAACTCCCTCCATGAATGGATGATCTCACAAAAAACTTATGTTCCCACCCTTGGCCCACTGCAGAATCTTCGCAATTGTGCAGAACATTCGGTCACCTATCCGACGGTGCCCGCCTTTGACGGTATTAAATGTCCAATTGTTAGTCTAATGCTGAATTCTGAACACCAATTGGGCGAAAACTCGTGGGTAAGCTTACCTGCTGAACAAGAGGGACCCCCTCAAGAGTCCACAAATACACCAAAGGACATTGTCATTGATCTTGATCCACCCTCTCAGTCTGCTCCAACTCTTCCTGAATCTCATCCAATTCGTGCGCAAGAAAAAAGGCAAAAGAAAAAGAAGTCAATTCCGTGCCAATCTTTGATTAAGAAATCCAAGAATATGGGCCTCATTACACGGATGGCGGTAGGGATTTACCGGTACCGGTAAAATACCGGTACCGGTAAATCCTTACCGCCTTACTACAAGGTCCCTTTGCGGGTTGGGGGATTTAACACCTGCTTTTTGCAGGCGTTAAAATCCAACCCGCTAAGGGACCTCGGAGCTAATTACGGCACCGCAAAATTGCAGTGCCGTAATTAGCGCCTTCCCCATTCCCATAGAGCCCTATGGGGCAGGAATGGGAATGGGGAAGGGCAATGGTGGAAGGGGGATTTACCGCCCCTCCAACCTTGGAATGGGGCGGTAAATCCCCTTTCCGCCAAGGCGGTGCCAGTATTTTACTGGCATGAGCCATGGTGCTAATAGCGCCATGGCTCACCGCCTACCGTGTAATGAGGCCCTATGTCTATTCTGAAGATTCCTAAAAATTCTGTTGGTAAGTTCTGTAAAGCCGTTTCATCAGCCTCGCAGACAGATACTCGTACCAATAATAATGATAAATCATCTCCATCAGAGGACGCGGTTAAAATTACTGCCCGTACAACAGTCCATAGTCTGCACTACTCCCCATTGAACAAACTGGTTAATGCCTTGGGTGATTCTGCAGTGCAGTCTTCACTAAAATCATTAACTTCATTGACCAATGTCCCGACATCTCTAATTGTACCACCCAGTTCTGCGCCGTCTTTAGATGAGGTTTTGCCTGTTCTTAATTCTCACGGGGCGCTTGATGAATCCAGTAATCAAGAACATAACATCATACCAATTCCTGGCGCAATGCTTCCCTTTGAAAACAAGTTTGACACTTCAACCCATGACTACGTGAGAGCAATGATTGATGAATATTTAAAATCTAAACATTCAAGTCCGGCTCTCCAATGTCCACTGATAGCACCTATGGCTCCAAGAATTTCATCTATTTTTACCAGACTGGAACAATCACTTCCACCATCTCTACCCATAATAGAGAACTTTCAATTGATGGATCACAGAACATCACACAAAGATCCCTCAGAAACTGACATGATTGCTTCACAGATAAAATCTCTGGTAGATGCTTTCTTTTCTAGACAATCGAATACACAACTGTATATCAATAGTTTGGAGCCTAAGCTTGATACTTCGACCCAGAGTCGCATGTCTATACCATCAATAAGAAACTCAATTTCAGAACATAACACCAATGCAATAAAGACTAACTCTGTTCCATGGGCTATGAGATCTACAGAATCTCCAACGAAAGACAGAGTGTCTACTTTCCATCCATTGATGCCACTTGTTTCGAGTTCTAACATACCGATCAGCGTTAACACCAACTAACCATCCCAGTCTTCGATTCAACCTGGCCCGAACTGTTGCTCACTTATCATGAAATGCAGGGGAAACAACTTTCCTTTATATGACCTTAATAGAGAGTGCATTTTGAACATCTTTAATGACGTTGATCAGTTGGAAAATGGAACTTCCAGTGCCATTGATCTTGTAGAGTTAATTGCTGGCAGCAATTTCACCATTGTGCGATTATGGGTCCCGTCTGCGATAGTCGCAAAAACCATCTGGAGCGCAACATTTTCACTGTTTGATATGGGGTTCCTCATTTCTCAAGATCCTGACAGGTCACAAATCCTATCTGCTCCCATTGATCCATCTTCAACCAAGTCTGCTTACTTGATTCCTAAGTCACACACATATGCATCCAACAAAAATTCAACCATTTTATAACTGCAAAGCAGACATCATAACAGTACTGTCAGAGTATGTAGCTGGAACACAAGAGGTCATGCACATCTTCAGAATTCCATTGACTTGTTTCTACATCCATTTGATATCCTTGTGTTTCAGGAAACTTGGTTCATTCTTCCACCAGTCTGGGACAACCATTCTATTGCGCTAATCCCAGGCATGAGAGGTGACAAGGGATGACTGATGTCAGGTCTATTGGTGGCAGCTTGTTCTTCGTCAAATTGTTCCATAGAACCATGGCTTAGTTTTGACACCTCTATACGATTGGTCAAATTAATAAGTTCCTCTGGAAACATTGCATTGTTTAATATTTATCGCAACCCGGAAAAGATTGCAAACTGTATATTTCTAGAAGATCTCTGAGATATGTTAGAGATTGGTGCTCTCACTAAAGAAATCACAGCCATTCTGTTAGTTGGCGACCTCAAAATTGATTGTCTCAATCCCAAAAGCGAAGCTACTGCTCATTGAGGCCTTGACATGGTCTACCTTTATGTCCGAACGACCTTAAAATGATCAATGGGGCAGTGCCTGGAGATTTACCAGCTGGGATGGAATTGTAAGTACAATTGATTACATGTACACTGACATAAACTTGTTCTATGACATCAACACGTTAACTGTTACACCTCAAATGCATAGTGATCATAAGTTACTATCTCTTGTATTTTTGAGAACAGATTGGTCTATTCACTCACAGAGACAATGGTATGATCAACCAGGCTAAAACTCCTTTTTCATGGAATCCTACTAAACTTGGCGATTTTAACAACACCATCGCTTATATGACTCTAAATAATATGAAGATGGATTACACTCATATTCTTCAGAAATTTAAGAATAACATCCTAATTGTGAAGTCAAAACCTGTTACTCACCTACACGCTTTTGATCATGAATCACATCACAGAAGAGTGAGTTATAGAAAAGAACGCAAAACACTGATTTCCTCTTCCCACATTTTGCGATTTGACACTCTCAAAAAGGCTAAAACTAGATACTCGAATTGGGTACGCTCTCATAGATCCAGTCTTTTTCAACATGACAGCAAGAAAATGCTTAATACCCTCATCTCTAAGAATTATGCAGAGATTTGGAAACTAATAAATCATACAAATTGCTCATACCAACTTGTCTCACAAGCAAACAGAGTGAACGAAGAGCAATGGGTCTCCCACTTTTCCAAATTATATGCTGATCCCTTGTATGATAATCTTAAATACCAAATGCAAACTAAGTGTAAATGGCTACTTGATTATGACACTGAAACCATCTTAAACTATATTCAAGAGTGGCCGGGCCGGATGGTTTAAGTAACATCATGCTAAAGAACAACCAGGAGCAGTGGGCACCTTTTCCAACATATACTGAACACAAAAAGTTTACCAGTATCTTGGAAAACGTCTATCATTATGCCCATTTTTAAAAAGGGTGACCGCTCCTCCCCACAAAACTACAGACCCATTGCGCTACTCGACACCCCGGGGAAAATCTTCGCTAAACTAGTTCTGCAAGACTTTTCCACTTGGACTTCACTCCATCAACTTCGCGACCCATGTCAATCAGGTTTTGTTGTGGGTATGGGCACAGCAGTTCATTTGTTCCTTCTCAATGCTTTAAAACTACAATGCCCTCAGACCTCACAGCAGATCTATTTTGCTTTTGTTGACTTACATTCAGCGTTTGACTCAATTTCTAGAGTCAAACTTATGATGAAACTTGCTAGAGATAACTGTCCGGCCACTTCGTCTGACATAATTTATCATTTTCATTCTTCCACCATGGTACAAATCAGACATAACTTGAATGGACTACTTTCGAAACCGATTTCTACATCTCGTGGCCTCAAGCAGGGCTGTATGTTGGCTTCAGCCATTTTCAATTATTTCATTCAGGATATAAGATTCAAGTTTGGAGCTACAATATCTGACTCCCCGAAAATCAATGGAGTTCCGATAAAAGCACTCATGTACGCGGATGATATTGGGCCTCATTACACGGTAGGTGGTAACCATGGCGCTATTAGAAACAGGATCCCCAATGTCCACATACATCTTGGATAAATGGGAAGCCAAGTTCTGGGGTAAAGTTCTCCGATTACCTCAATGCATTCCAATATCATGGATATGCTATGAATTAGGCACAAATTCATTGTCTACCATTTATCATTGGAGACAATGTGCCTTTTTGAGAAAATGCCTTATATCAACTCATACAGAAACCTTACTTAGAATGCTCTTAAATTATATGTTTAGCAGAGAACACTCTTTTCTTCGTGAATGGCTTTTGTCAACATATAAGATAATGGCTCATGCTGACGTTGACATTGATCTTTTGATTACAAATCCTGATAAGGCAAAACAAAACATTTTTCAAATGGCTTGGATTGACAACGACCAGCAATGTCTAACATATAAACATGCCATTAACCATTGTTTTCACCAAAACTAAGAGGAATTATGGAAAGTTATTTGTGTAAAGCGCCTTCACCGTACTACAGGCAGTTGATCTTGTGCTTCCGTTTTCACATATGGCAAATGAAAGATCTATTGTGCACTCGAAAAATCGTGTCCCCTGATCAAAATGTCTGCCTTTCTGTCACACTTCGGACACTCCTGAAACCTTGGGACATCTCATTACCCAATGTCCATTGTAGTACTCCGCAAGACAAATACACTTCCATAAGTATTGCCCTATCTTTGCCATCTGTGACCAGAATCAATGCTGTGCCCTCATTTTTGGTTCTTCCTCGTTGATTCTACAGATTGCAATAGTACACTTTTTGCGCTCATTGTAACTAGACAGCACTGACACTCTAGAGACTATTGATACACAAGAACTGTGAGATGATCATGGTCTTTTAAACCTGAAATTTGAATAATGTTCTTGATTTATAGAATGGTTTTAGTTTGTTATGTTTGAGTTGAATTAATTTTATTGTTATAAATTGACAAAGGTGATTTTACTTTGTATCGTATCCTATAATGTTCTAACGATTCAGTTTCTAACTTTTGTATTGAATTATATGATTGTGATATATTCTACTTTTGTTAAATGTGTTTTATATTGAAAAGGTGATGCATTCAACTAAATCAATAAAAAAAAAATATATGTATATATACTATTGGCAAAGGCATCTGTGTTGGAAAAAGCCCATGTGCACTGTTGGTGACCTCAAATCTTTTGGATTGTCCATGTTTTACTCTACAAAAAATGATATACATTTTATTGTTCACAAAAATGTGATGTACAATGGACCCTTTTGACACTTTGGGCCTCATTACAAGGTTGGAGGTAGCCTTGCTAGAAAAACCGGCAAGGCTACCTCCAAACTCGGAAGAAAGTCCGGCACCCGTGAATGGGCAATTATCAGGGTATTCCGGCCCCCGCCAGACCCGGTAATTGCCCTTTCGCGGGTGCCGGAATCAGATGATCCCTATTCCCATTTGAGCCCCATGGGAATGGGGATGCCTGTAGCACTGGTATTACCATACCAGTGCTACAGGCAAGCTGTGCTTGCGGGTGCCTTTTATTCCGCCACGTCAGACATGGCAGAATGAAAGGCACCCACGAGCACAACTCAGAGTTTCCCGGTCCGGATACAACCGGTACCGTTGTATCAGGACCGGTAAGCTCATAATGAGGCCCCTTATCTTAAGAAATGTATCAACGATAACCCCTCCAGATTCGTTGAGGCTCCCTTGATATGTTCAAATGCTTATGCACATTCATGGTAAATTTGTCTGCTCATGAATATATCAAGTCAGTTTGGATCTTGCTTACCACGTGATGAATTTTAAATAGCATCTTTAGTATACGAGGAAGCCATATACCTCCATAGAGGCCACGTTTTAAGTAAACTATGTGCATTGAGGAGTCTGATGAGAGGAGAGGGTGTACTCAAAAAGAGCAGAGATTTGTGTGTGACTCACAGGCCTAATAGTTCCTGGAATTGAAAACATAGACGATGAACTGCTTCTGATCACAGATTGCCCTTAAAGGTGCTCTGGAGGATGGGTAGTGTCTGGAGGCAGCTAGACTCATATAATCCTCTGGATCAGGACTTGGCCATCCCTCTTTCTCGTACGTCAGATCCACAGGTGTACAGAAAGAACAGCAATGTGATTGTGACTGTCCAGTACTTACAAGTTCTGTCTAACCCAATCTAAAGATCAGTGGGGCCCAGCGGCATCCTCAAATCTACCCCCGCCTTTTCCTGGCCAAAGTATCACAAACTGCAGATGCACAGTCCAGCTTGCTAATGTCACTGCAACGTTATTTGTTTGTACCCTGCTGAACTCAGTCTGAGAGATCACTCCTATACTTGTGGCACTAGCTTGTCTCGTCTGTGGTGCATATGGAACTGGCAGTCTCCTGCGAGACACTGCTTATGCCCGCTGATTTTTATATAATCATTTTCTGTATGCCCAGCTTTCTGCGTGCCTTGTGTTGGATAACGTGCCATAGGCTGTTGTCTACTACTGACTGCTGCATATACGCCATCCCTGCATTAGTGTGCAGAATGTGCTAATGTTTACTGCATGCTGCATATTTCTATCCCCATGGGTACAAAAGCATAATAATATATTTGATACATACCTTGGCCAACAATGAACTCACATATGTTACTTTTCACATAATACATTTGCCTATATTTGCTGATAGTTGCTGTTCCTAAATGCGCTCATTTTTAGACATGGCTTTGTCAGTCAGCAACTAATACATTTTTTGACGTTCTGCTTTGGTTGTTAACATTAATTTTCTACTGGTTGTTAAATAAACAGAAAAGGTGTTTACGACTTGCAGCCAAATGACATGGACTTGCCTCTTTGCCTTTATACTAGTCAACTTAGCTGGCCAAACCTCAATCCCAGCACGTTCAACAAGGAGAAAAAGTATGTTGGTAAAAGAGACATATTATGTAATGTATCAAGTCAATTAACTTCAAGGATGACACATGTAAAATAGAGGCAGCATGCTTGACTAGAAATATTGGGTGAGCAAATCATGTTATTACTAATAGTCCTGGCATTCACAGAGTGTTTGTTTTCTTATTTTGAAGAATGCGCCTGAATTACCTAGAGCCTTGACAGAATAGCCATTTGGTGAGGGCGGGATAGCCTGAGCTTTTTTAATTTGAAAACAATGCAGGTAATTTTGTATCTGAAAGAGATATCTGCTAATTAGTACCCCCTTTCATAAATGTTACATACCAACATGATAGTGTGCAGATGCTCCTTTCCTGAGATAGTCTCCCGATACCCATCCTCAACCCGCAGCCCTCCAGTGGCAAAGAGGAGGTTTAAAGGAGACATGCACATTCCTGACAGCTTCTGGAACACAAAATCCATGAAAACAAAGGTGACTTTTTAATCCGCTGAACTTCTAATTCAAAACCTAATAATTGTGCACCTCAGTCAGTCTGGTGTCATGTAAATCTTTAAATATAATCCATGCCTGGGTGGCATGGTGACTGATAAGAACTTTTTTAATAGACCGGACAACCCGAACTCATGGAAAGTGTGGTGACAATGCCCCCTTATTTTAGGGTAGTAAAAACAATATAAGCACAAAAAAGCTATTTGTCTTTTAGTAGTGCCAAAGCGTACAACAAAAGTACAAAAATAAATTGTATTCCATAATACAAATATATAAATCACATACAAATCATCACAATTGTAAAAAACATAATAACACATTTTCTATATACAATTTAGAAGTGTCCAAACTGCTAGCTAATGACATTTGCCTGTTCAAATGCATCAGTGAATGCCACATTAGATTTCAAACTTGTTTTCTACCAACAGCATGACTCACTTCAGTACATTTGCAAGACCTAGCCATTTTCCTCTTTTATTGCAGCTTTCTTAGGGGAAGATTTAAAAATGTTTACAACTATTCATCTCACTACTATTCACTATAGCTACCACATTTAGGACTGGCCTAAAGGAAGCTAAAGAAATACAAAAAAGCACTTCTTAGTACCACTTAGTTCTGCATTGTTTGAACATAAATATGTATTTAAGTTAAAAGAGGGCCCCATACATGTATGAAATATATAGGACTGGCACGCAGGCTCCTCCAGAGGGCCTAGTTCTGTAACAAAATGAATCCCCTCTGTTTGTCAGAAGCACTCGTGTCTGTCACATAATATCTTCTTGCCTTTGAAACGCCTGTTACATGTTATACAACACCATTGTTCAGATACTGATATTGCCAGGGCTAGAAAGTAAGGCACACACACCCTTGGAATGCTGCATGCCCACTAATATGTTTACACATGTCAACAATACATTTCACATTTTTCGTCCCTTATTAAATATGCAGCAGTAGTCTTTTGGCAAAGAAAAGAGTGAAGGACAAAAGAATAAATGAGGAGTGATCCCCGGAATCCTAACATGTGCTTTAATAATAGCTTCTTATATAGCAGTACCAAAAGTTAGACCGAATACGTATCTCTCCAGCCCTGACATCTCTTAACTGGCTCCCAGTGGCTGCAAGGATTAAATTCAAGACCCTTTGCATTGTCCACAAGGCTTTCTGGGGTCTGGGGCCAAAATACCTTCAACTTCCCCTCCGTAAACACCTTCCCTCTCGAGCTGTTCACTCCTCCACTCCAACTCCCTCAAGGTCAGTCGTTTCTCAAAGAAACGAGTTGGGGGTAGATCTCTGTCTTCAGCTGGGGCTTCCCTCTGGAACAGCCTCCCTGCCACTCTCAAACTTGCGGAGAACCATCTCCGGTTCCGGAAGCAGATAAAGACCTTCCGCTTTTCTTCTGCCTTCGCTTCTCTTCTCCCCTGTTGATCTGCTCTGCTTCGGCATCGTGCAACTGGTTACCCTCTGACTTCGGGCCCAGGTACTTGCTCACCCTGCCACCCTGCCACCCTGCCACGCACCCGCACTGCCTGCTGTCAACCCTTGCACTTGGGTCTGTATCTGTAACCATATAGTGCCCCCTTTCCATCTGCACTCATCAGACACCCCCTGCTTGCACATTAAACTTAGCACTTGCCACTTGTTGGCTGCACTACCACTTTGTTGTTACTCCTTGCTTAGCACTTTCCAATTTCCCCCTCCCTCCTGCACTTTCTTCCTTCCCTCTCCCCTGCACTTGCACATTCTCAATGTCACTGGGCCTAGTTAGATTGTTGTTTTTGTTCTCCCTTGTTCCCCTCCCCTGCCTCGTCATGCTCTGAAACATCTGTGTATGAGCGTGTAAAAGGATTCAATTCAACACTACAGCTAAGTCAATGCCTAGTCTGGTATACTGAATGGAAACCCTTATTGATATATCTTTATGTCCAGTTCATGCGTTCTGGATGACTACCCCTATATAACACCCCTCTCTTGGAATCCCCCTGACCCCACTGAGCCAAGAAGTAGTTCTGTTTTGCAAGTTAAAAGGTTTATTTGAGAATTTAAACAATATATATATATATATATATCACACTTTATAATAAATTAATAATTGAATATCACACTTAATCTGATATGATAAAGATTAACAACAGAGAATCTGGCACTAGCCCACTTCTTTATAATCACTAAGGAGTTGACATGAAATGGATAAGGTAGCACACTGGTAAATAGGGACAGAAGAATAATGTGGTAGAGAATGCTTTATAGGGTTCAAGGAAATGCAAGGTTGAATGAATGAAATGCAGTATAGAAGATAAACTGATATGGTTTCACAAAAGACAAGGTAATCACTTTCCCTTTGTGGCAATTCACCCCCCTATACAATGTAAGGAGATGGAAGGAAGAGCACACGGTTCAGGTATACAATCACAATGTAATACAGAGTTCCAGTTTCCCAGCAAGCTTAGATATGAGATATGAGTTTTACACAGGCTCAAAATGCTTTTAATATGGTCACAATGCAGTGAGAAATATGCTGAAAATGCTTTTAATTCCCTTCAGGAGGTTCAGGTTGAGGATTAGTTGGTTTAAATTAGCTCAGGCTTACTTTGGCAATGTTCTAGGAATGATTGGCAGGTTAAAAGAATTTTTGACAAATGAAAGCAAGGAAGCTGCTGTTTTCACACGTGGAGAAATTTGCAAATCGCTGTAAAATTCGCGAGGGCGTTTTTCGCGATTGCGGCAAGAGTATAGGGAATAGGAATGCGGTTCTAGGTTCGTTGAAAAGCCAAGACTCCCAGCTTCCAGAGGAAAGTTACTGCAAGTCTCTAAGACAAACGGTCACGAAGATATGAGCGAAATGGTAAAGGTTGTTTTTCAGATTTGAAATTTTAAAAGTTCAAAGTGACAAGTTACAGCTAGCAACTAGAAATGACAGGTGACAGCTTTGCAAATGACAGGTGACAGTTAGGAGACAGTTCTGGTTAGATTAAAATAGATTGAATTATATTATTTTAACTAAGAGATTGGTTCTGCACAGTTCTGCTAGGTACTCACAATATATTTAGAAATAGAATGGGCCTCGCCACGGATCTGGTCAGGTTTTCTTCACTCGCCACGGACGGTCTCTGCGCACAGCGGTCTGGGTCAGCTCTCTGGTTCTGCGAACAGCGGTCTGGGTCAGCTCTGCTCTGCCTCTGGTTCTGGATACTGCTCTGCTTTCTCTGGGTACAGCACTGCTTCTGGATCTTTCTGCACAGCTTTCTCTGGACCCAGCGCTGATCTGCACGGCTCCTGGATGCTGCTCTCGCTGTTAGGTTTGCTGGATGCTGAGGCCCACTGAGAAGAGTTCTCAGTTTGTGGGTTTAGGCCCTTGATTTGAGTTCTGAATCTAGTTCTTTGGAGTTTTAAAGTCTAAGTGTTGAATCTAGTATCTTCTGGATGTTGTGTGGTCCGGCAGAGCGCGTTGCAGCAAATGGAATTGAATGTCCCTATCTGTCCTGACTGTCTGCTTTTATGTGTTTTGAAAGTGGGTGGAGAGGCTAAGCTTTC
Organism: Ambystoma mexicanum; assembly: GCF_040938575.1. Taxonomy (NCBI): domain Eukaryota; kingdom Metazoa; phylum Chordata; class Amphibia; order Caudata; family Ambystomatidae; genus Ambystoma; species Ambystoma mexicanum. Next base: position 661,406,326 of record NC_090932.1, on the reverse strand, counting down.
TAGGCCCAACCCCTTCGGAGTTCTGATAGGTTGGAGAATTCTTTGCTTTCTCACTGGAGAGCAGGATTGTGTGTCAGAATGATGTCATTTAATGGCTTTCAGAAAGGACACTCCCCTGTCAAATTGCACACAATCTATATTTGATCAAAAAGACATATTTGCACAGGTACACATTTGTTTAAAATTACATGCACCCATCACATATCACAGGAGGTATACCCTGTCCAAATCTGCTCTTCCTGGGGCTTGCATTCAGAAATGGCAACATTTGCACTTTTTAACTGGTTTTGCAATATCGGACATTAACCCAAATTTACACACATGTGCGCAAGGAGTATGGACATTAATTGATGAAGTGTCAGATTTTTAACATGCATACATTTTAAGTAATACCCTCTTAACTGCTAGCTTGCCCCCAGCTCATACCACCGGTTCTAAAAACCTCTTAAAATGTGGGCAGAAAAATCACAAGAATTATGGTATCATTTAAATAATTTTCACAAGTCCGCTCTATGAATGATCCATCTTTTTAGAGTTATGTTCTGGCCCCAAAGGGGTGTGGTTTCCCCCCAGCACAAGGTTGAATTTCTGGTTTTTCCAGTTCTGCGAAGCTCAGAGACCCTGCCCCTCCCAGCTTCTGCCAAGAGGAAGCTGTTTTACGGTCCCCCCAATAAAGCATCTGCCTGGGTCCTGGAAGGCCCATTGTTCAAGAGGAAGCCATTTATGGCCTCCCCCCAATAAACCCTCTGCCTGGGTCCTATGTTTAGTCTCTAGCAGCCCCTTGGTAATTCAATCAGAGAAGTGTCATATCCCTTTTGGTGGGAACAGCAAAAGGCAGCTAGGCCTGGGAACACAGCTGTTGTGCAAGTCTCAACTCCTGTCGGGGGTAGCTGGTGGGCAGAATTCAGTTCCTTAAGCCAGGCCCCAGCTAATGTCACTTTTAGTTACCCAGTTTTCTGCATTCAAATAAAACTAACCATTTTTACATATGCAGCTAGAATGCTGATTCTAAGTTTAAAACTATGACATTTAAACAATTGCAACCTATGTGACATTCAAAAGTAGGTCACTCATTTCTTTTAAACATTTAGATTTTTAGTGTCTTTCAGTCCAAATTTACTTAAACTGCTGAAATCCACAGCTCAGCCAGTCTTGTTATAAACCTACATGTCACTTCAGAATATAACTTTACATTGTATCCACCCCTCAGTAAGTCTTTCTTTGGCCTGCTTTGGGTTCATTTATTCAGTTTTACACAAAAAAAAAGTCTGGTGTTGTTTTAAAACGCCGGCTTTCTGATAGTGGTGAGTACTGGTAATGCACCCATTTTTGGGATTTAAGAAAATGAATTCCCCACAATTCTAGGTTGCTTTTGGCAATCAGCATTGCCATTCCCAATGGTTTCAGGCTACTGTGTGGGTAGTCCAATGGTGGTTTTAGGCAGTGCCCTTCTGTGCCCATAACATCGGCAAAATGGGTGGCAGCCTATTCTTCATGCACTTCCCTGGGCATTTTCTGGGAAGCTCTGGCCATCATGATGTTTTCAATGCCAGTACTGCACAGTTTTTGAGGTAGGGCTCGGATGCATGGGTAAAAACATCCCACAAGCCCCCCTCTTGCGATGGCCATTCTGTTTCACTGATGGAACTCACAAGACCTGGGATGTTTCCTCATCTTCTTCCAATAGATGGCACAGTTCAGCATCTTTTCCTCCATCCGGTACTGATCGATCGGTTCTCCTCGCCGGTCCTGATGGGAATATTGGGCGGTACCCTGGGCCCCTTGCGTCTCTGCTCCCGGTCTCCGGATCATCCTCCCAGTCTCTGGATCGTCCTCCTTGGCCAGTCTACAGGTTTTCTTTCTCCTAGGATGACAAAGGAAGAGCGGCAATACCTATTCTAGACATTTTTCCCCCACCATTGATATAGTGGGATGGCATATATATTTTAGAACTCAACAGATATGAACATGCACATTTCTTTTTGCATTAAAAACGAAAACACCCACATTGAGAAACTCAGAATTTGATAGGCGATATGTAGGATATTTTAAGTTAGAACTGAATTAATCTGAGACAGTACCCTCTAGGATTCCAGAGGATTCCTCCAGTTGTTGTAGAGTGTGCCTGGGATGGCAACACTTCAACTGGTTAATGTGGACTCACTTGTCTTCCCCCTCTGCCAAACCGCCTTTGGGGATGCGGATCTTGGAGGCCACGGGGGAGATCTTGTCTATAATCTCAAAGGGTCCCTTCCATGTAGGCAAAAATGTTCGCTGTTTTGCCTGGTTTCTTTGGAAGTTGTATAGATAGACCCGGTCCCCCACCTGATATTCCTTCCTGGAAGTTTTCAGGTCATAGTGGGTCTTCATGCTTTCAGCTGATCTTTCTAGATTCTGTTGAGCATACGCAAAAGCATGTTGAAGGTGTTTCCTTAAATTCTCCACATACTCATGAGTTGTGGAGGCATTTATCAGTGTCTGCTCTTGGGTCCTGTAGAGCAAATGCTGAGGAAGCACCATCTTGCGCCCAGTCATCAACTCAAATGGTGACATTTTGGTTGCAGATGAAGGGGTAGATCTGATGGCCATTAGGACCAGAGGTAATCGGATATCCCAACTTGGCACAGAATCTGCCACAAACTTCTTTAATATGCTCACAATGGTTCGGTTATATCTCTCTACTGCCCCAGAAGAAGCTGGCCGGTAAGCAATATGCAACTTCCTTTTGACCCCCAGTATCTCCCACATCTTTGTCATCACTTCACTGGTGAAGTGGCTACCTCTGTCTGACTCAATCCTTTGAGGTAAACCGAAACGGGAAAAGATGTGGTTAATCATCAGGGCAGCTGCGGTTTCTGCCTTGCAGTTTGGGGCTGGGAGACATTCCACCCACTTGGTAAACAAGCATGTCACAGTCAACATGTACTTATTCCCCCTAGCAGAGCGAATCACAGGGCCTACAAAGTCGATCTGTAAATCTGACCATGGCAGTGTCATCCCCCGCTTTTGGAGAGGCGCGCGGTGTGTGAGGGACGTCGGCTGAAATTGCGCACACACAAGACACCCCTTCAAGTATTGGTCAAGGTCCTGCCCCATGTGTGGCCAGTATGCAACCTCTCTTTCCAGTGTTGTGTGAAACCCCCTATGACCGGCGGTGGCCGCATCATGGGCGTGACTTAACATCAGGCTCCGGAATGAGGTAGGAACCACCCACTGATCGTGGCCAGCTTTGGATTTCCTTACCAGCAAACTGTCTTGGATCCGGAACATTTTTGGACATTTCATCAACACTCTTAGGTCCTCTTTCCCAATGTAATCGGTATCCGTCAGGGGAAAGTTCTCAGGGTCCTCAAGGTGTTGGTAAAACTTACCAATTATTGGATCCCCCTTCTGAGCTGTAATCAAATCAGCATCAGGGGTCTCCTTGCTCCATTAGGCAGTTGAAAGATCACTGTGAGCATTTTTCTGGGACCTAGTGATAGCAGTGACCTGGATAACCCCCAACAGGGACTCAATCTCAATTAGATCCCCTTGGATGGCCCCGGTTTTGGCCAGCTGATCAGCTAAGTCATTTCCAGTTTTGTCTGGTCCCTCTACTTTGGAATGACCCTTGATCTTTTTCCAATAGATGGTCATCTCATTCGAGGTGACCAGAACATCAATGTTTTGGATCAACTTCCCATGTTTCAAGGGTTTGTTATTAGCACATAACATGCCTCTGGTTTTCCAATTAACCAGGTGCTCCACGAACCCGTTCCGTACATAATCCGAATCTGTGATTATGACCAGTTCGTGGAGTTGATGCTGGACAGCAGTGAGGATGGCCTGATGCACAGCCATCAATTCTGCCACCTGACTACTTCGGGGACCAATTTTGTATCCACCGGAGGGTTCTGGGGACTCATTCACCCATGCATTCCCTACGCCGGCCACCAGTTCTTTCTCCCCGTCGTTGTCAACTTGGTAAGAGCATCCATCCACATATACAGTGGGCATTCCCTCACACTTGTCTTCTTCAAAGACTTTGTGGGGGGGAATTAAGGTATGCCTCCATGTTGTCCTTTATTTTTAGACTTTCGTCCTCGAGACAGTTTTCTCTGGCACAATCATGCAAGTCAGCCAGAACTTGCGCGAGGGGACTCTTCTTGTTTTGGCCATATCCAACCTCCACAGGAAAGCCTTGCATTGACAGAATCCAGGAAGTAATTCGGGAATTACTCACATTTCCGGCCCGGATTCAATGCCCACACCGTTGCCAGGAGTGCCTTCTCACAATCGTTGAATTTTTCCTCCACAGAGGTTAAAGTTTTACTCGCATAGGAGATTACTTTATTGACCTTGTCATGCTTTTGGTATAATACTGCCGTCAAGCACGTATTAGAGAAACCCGTCTCCAGGAAGAACTCCTTGTTTCTGACAGGGTAAGCTAGGCAAGGCGCTTTTGAGAGGCTTCTTTTGAGTTGTTTTACTGCCTCGGCTTGTTCTGGACCCCATTCCCACTTGACCCCCCCCTTCAGGAGATGAATCAGGGGTCTGGTGAACTCTGCATAGCCCTCAATGAACTTTCTGCTGTAATTAGTCAGTCCAAGGAGGCTCCTTAGTTCCCGCAGAGTTGTGGGGTCTTTCAGTTTCTGAAGTGCTTCCACTTTCTTTTCCTGGGGACAGAGACCCTGAGGAGTAATCTCATGCCCCAAGAAATTAACACGGGTTCTACACCACTGTGCTTTCTGAAAGGAAAGTTTTGCTCCGGCGGCCCTCAACTGCGTCAGAACATAACGGATCTCCGCTATGTGTTCCTCCACAGATGAACTTTTGATGAGGACATCGTCTACATAAGCCAGGTTACCCCTCGCACCCAGGTCGGGCATGGCCTTATGTAGGAAAATATTGAACTCATTACCGGAGTTAAGGTATCCGAAGGGAGTCCGGGTCCATGTGTACTGCTGGCCCCCAAAGGTAAAAGCCAGTTTGTATTGGTCCTCCCTGCTGACAGGCACGGTCCAGTATCCATTGGTCAGGTCTATTGCAGTGAATACCTGTGACCCCTGAATCTGGGCCAGCCCTTGGTCAATGTAGGGAAGAGGCCATCGGGAAGTATGGACCCGTTTGTTGAGCTCCCTGAGGTCGGCGCAGAGTCTCCACTGGCCGTTTGGCTTCAATATTCCCAGCACCGGATTATTGAAGGTGCTGTGGCTGGACGGAATATTCCCCGGGACTCAAGGTTCTTAATTATTTCAGTAAGGGACTCCATTGATGCGAGAGGCAAGCGATATTGCTTCACAAACACAGGAGTCATGCCAGGGTCCGTGGGGATTGTTGTTGTGTGGATGTCAGTGCGACCACAGTCATATGAGTCTACCGCAAAGAGATCTTGGAAATCCAAGAAAACTTGTTTCAACTTTTGCTTTTGTTCCAGAGTCACACAGGCATCAGCTAGGTTGACTCTCTCTTCCACCATATGCCTGAAGCCTGGAAAGACTTCTGGTTTGGCTATCTCCGCGGCCTCCTCCAGCTGGGTGGAGAAGTCCCTGGTCAGAGTGCTGATTTGGACCGGAGGCTTCATGTGGGAAAGGCAGCCCTCATGGACCTGGAAAATCACCTCATCCCTCCTGAAGTCACAAGTCACATCTTCCTTACCATAGGGGCAGGAAGTGTACACCAGGAAGTTCCCCCCATGCCGGGTAAAAATCCTGTCTGGTGTTGTATTGTCCTCACTGTCACTGTCAATGCAGTCCTTGGGGATTGGCCCTAACAGTTCATTACCTAAATCAATGGAAAAATGTCGGTCATCAACCGCCATTCCAATAATGGTGCCTGTGGCTAGAGTAATACTCTTTAAGTCGCTGTTATCCACCTCTATTAGAATGGTGTCATGTTCTATGTTGACTACTGGTGTTGGGTTTACCCCTAACCCTTGCTGTTGGAGAGAAGCATTTAGATGTATGTAAGCATCAGGGTTTTGCAAATATTGTCCTCTTTTAGCTTTCACTTCCAGGGAGAATCGTCGGGTCCTTTCTGGGATGGTGACTTCCTCTTTGATCTGAATTTCAACTGCATAAGGTAGCAATTGAGCTGACCTAAATGCTTTTTCTGGATCATCAAAGCCCATGGGATTATCCGCTAATCGGGACCAAGCTTTGAAGTTTATTAGGTCCAAACTAATGGCAAAGCGATTGAGAATGTCACTGCCTAAGTAAAAGGCGGCAGGGACGTCTCGCACGACCCAACAATTGTGGACTATGCTCTTGTTGCCAATGGATATTTTGAGCATACACCTGCTTGGCAGGAGATGTTTGGAATTAGGTGCGTCCAGGTCCATTTCCCATTTGTCTATCAGTTTGAAGGTGGGAATGGCTGGATCTTTTGGGAGTTGGCGAAACATGGCTTCGCTGATGAAGCTCTTACCATTGTTCACGCACACTCGAGCGAGAACAGAGTCCTTCCCATCATTTAACTGAACAGGGATGAACAACTGCTCTCCAATTTGCTGAATATCAGCCAGGCTCTGAGCTGATTTCACATCTTTCTGGACTATAGGAGTGGGAGTTTCTGATTGTGGATTAGTAAAGAATTTCAGGGTGTTTCCTTCCAGTGTGGAATACCACCTTAAACTGGAAGGAAGGTTGATTTTCAGAAATAGAGAGGACCCCCCATCACCAGTCTGTTGTCCTACTGCTATTACTGTCACGTGTGGAATTTGGTTGTTCTGGAAGTGAAATTCTACTTGGTCAGATTTTTGTTCAACCATGTGGCAGGTGCCGTTTAAACTAACATGGTTGACACTCTGTTTTAATTTTATTGGTCGGCTAGTCTGGGTCCAGATGACCTTGTTTACGCAATCTATTAAGGGTGACAACCTCCTCAGGAGGTCATTCCCCAGTAAACAAGGGGTGCCCTCTGGAGTCACTACTATGACCCGGTGTTTCACCTTGTGTCGCCCGATCTTAATGTCCAAGTCTGCAGTCCCCTCAACGGGAATTTCCTTCCCGTCAAAGTTCTGCAGTTGTCCAGGAAGAGAGGTGAGAGGAATTTGGCAATTCTCTCCCCTTCCTGCATTCAGTTCGTCAAAGGCCCTTCTGGACAGAAGGGTAGCTTGAGATCCAGTGTCCACCAGTGCCAAAATTGTACCCTGCCCCTGTACTTGTACCGGGGCATAGTATCTTTCCTCCTTCTCCTCAAGGGGGCACAGATAATGCACATTTTTGGACAACTGGTGGGCTAACTTTCTGGTTTTGGACATCGCTAGCGAAGAGATTTGGGCAGAATTCTGTGGAGAGCCTTGGGAATCTGAAAGAAAAAATTGGCAACTGGAGATCAGAGCCATTGTGGGTTCCCCTGGCTCCGGTTCCGGGCCGCCCCCCCCTTTTTGGAGGCAGTCACCAGGATGGGTTTGAACCAGGGGATTTTCTTGCTGTTGGTTCTGGGATGAGATGGTGGGTGGCGGTAGCTCAGTCTCCACATCTCCCCAGTCTGGATTTGCATCCCTAGGGACCCATTTTTCTTTGGGAGGAGTTCCCCCCTCTCTGAAGGAGAAGATCCTTTTCCCAGGATCCTCTGAGGATCCCTCTCCCTCAAATTGGAAGATCTGTACCTCCTCCTCAAACTGTGTCTGTTTGGGTCTTTTGTTTCTCCTACCCCCCGTCTGCTCCTTAGGAGGCAGACTTTCAGGGGCAAGAGATTTTGTTTCCGGTTCCTGGGTTTCCAGGGGCTGTTTACAAGTGAGGAAGGAAGCTTCCTCCAAGGCTTTACACCCCCCTTCCCTTTGTGCCTCCTCCCTGGGAACCGGTGAGTTATCGGGGTGCTGCCCCCGTCATTGTTCTGGAGCACCAGGTCCAGAGTTGGGTGCGTTCTGCGCCGGCATGCCGATCTGAGGGTTCTGCTGAGCCCTCAGTATGTGACCCAGATTCCGCGCCATGTTTTGAACCTGGCGCTCTAACTGGGAAACCCGCTCAGGCTGATACGGGGCCCTGTTTTCTCCCCTGGGCTGATCCCGGGAAGGGTAGCTATCCCTTCTTTGGTAGTACCCCTGGTTGGGAAGATTAGGATACCCCTCCACCCTTGGCCTCCCCTCTCCCGGATTCGGTTGTCTGGGCTCAGGTAATTGGGGAAAGAAGGGTGGAGGATTTTGGGGCTGGAAGTTGGGTGGATACCTGGGGAAGACGTTCTGCCCAGGGTTTGGTGAGTTTCTGCCCTCCTGTGAGAAGTTGGGAGGGAAGTTCTCTGGGTTAGGTGCTTGGCTGGATCCCCCCCCTTGGGCTGGAGGAGTCCACACATAACCCAGGATGGGTCTGTTTCCCTTGTAACGGGGGCTTACATAATCAGGAGAGCGAGGGACCCCATTTGTGGGGCTGCCTCCCTTGCTCCCTGTCTGTGACTGGCCCGAGGACCTTCTGGGACTAGCATTATTAGGTGCAGGTAGGTTTTTAGGCCCCCCCATCTCCAAATCTAAAACGGGGGTGACCTTTACCTCTGCCACCTTGGCAGCAGCAGGGGTGTTGTTGGCTTTGGGGTTTTTGGGCGCATTATTTTTATTTTCTATTAGCTTCTGCACCTCATAGATCCGGGTCGCCTGTTCAATGACCCAGTCTAAAGATCTTTTCTCGTGAAAATCCCTCAAGAGCTGGGTCATTATGTATTTGGGCAAGGCATGGAAAAACGTATTAATAAATTCTCTGCTATCCGTGCGCACCCTTCTTGTGGTCTGTGCAAAAGCACGCTTTAACTCCTGTACAAATTCTTGTGGGGCCTGATCCTCCCCACATTGTAAATTGTAGGCTGCCTTGCGAGCCTTTTGAGGATTTCTATAAGTAGAAAAATGTTTCAAGATGGCCGCCTTATAGGTGGACCATCTTAAATGATTTTGGTCCTCCAGCCCCGCAAAGAAACTGGAGTATTCCGGGGAGAAGGTCCACTTTACATATTGAATACAGCCTTGGCTGTCCTTCAAATGGAAAGTCTCCATCATTTGCTCAAACAACTCTAAGCGCTCCCAAACAGAATACTTGGCGTTCTTATGATAAGGCGTGATGACGCTCCTGATTGCCTTAATCTGCTTTAAGGGGTCCTTAAGCAAGGCCCATTTTGTCTTATTGGCCCTTTTGGTCCGGGTAACCCTGGTCCATTCATCTTCTGACTCAGAGGCACTGCTCCCAGAGGTTCCCGTCTGTTCTTCCAGGTTTTCCCGGATTCTGCGAGCCTGGGAATGGCTGGCAGAATGTGGGGACCTGGTCTCCTGTGTCCTGTACCGCTCAGAGGAGTCTTCAGATCCCTCCTTGCTGCCAGGATTTGATGGGTACCCCCCCCACTGACCTAACTGGGCAGAGGTTTTCAGGATGCCCTTAATGGGCCTACTCTCCTGGGGTTCCCCATTAAATTGCACTGTGCTTGGGTGCCCATACCCGGATGCCTGCCCCTCCATTCCTGGGTGGTACTGGCCTATGAGCCCCATGCTTCTGGCTGGATAGTAATCTGCCATCCCTGTGGCCCTGTGCTCATGTGCGCCAGGGGACATGGGGGTGGCAGAGTCCAGGGACTGAGAGAGATAAAGGCCTCTGGTACTAGGGCTCCTGGGGTTATGCTCAGGAGTTTCTCTTTCCCAGTGAACCTCATCTCTATCCGCCCCTGCTCCCTGTTGCAATGCAAGAGCCTGCGCCTTCAGTTCCTCAGTTAAGGCCTTACTAGACTCTATCAGTCTCTCCTGCATCGCTACCTGTTGTTGGAGTCTATCATTGTGCTGGCAGAGAGCCTCATTCTCTCTCTGTGCCTCCTGATTGGTCCTGGAGCACTGGGCCAGTTTTTGCTGCAGGAGGGTTACCTCCTGAGCTGTGTCCCTATTGGCCTGCTCCTTTCTTGCCAGAGCATCCTCCACCCTCCTGGTGTGTTCTAACAAGTTCTGGTGTTCTTTTTGGAGGTCACCCAGCCCCTGGAGGGCCAAGTGATTTTCTTCTGTTTTTCTTTTTAAATGGCAGACTTCCTGGCCTAAGGCGTCTCTTTCCTGACTAAGAGCCTGCGTTTGTGCCGCCAGGTCGTCCCTCTGCCTTTGAAAGGCACCAGCTTTCTGGCGTTCTTCCTCAAACTCTGCCTGGGTATCCAGGTCTTTCAAAATCAGCTTGTTGCTCTCTGCCTTCACTCTATCTAGATGACTTTGCAGGGTGGCTACCTGCTCCGTGCATGCCCTGTTAAAGTCTAATTGTTGCTCCAGCTTTTTCTGGCTCTGCAGTAAGGAGTCCAAACTGTCTTGGTGCTCCTTCTGCAGGGCCAGAAATCTAGTATCCTGGTCAGCCTTTTCCTGTTGCAGTATATCCATGTCCTCTTTTATTTTAATGATATACTGCCTACTATCATTTTCTGACTCCTGGCTCCTCTGCAGCCTCTGCTCAGAAGAGTCCAGATCAGATTGGGCCTTCTGTAATGCCAGCAGTTGCCTACTCGCCAGATCTTGGCCTTCAGCACATTTGTCCTGCATGGCTCCCATATGTAAATATAAATATGCCGCTACCCTGGCAATCTTGTTGTGCTCATCCTTGGCCTTAGAGGACATATATAGTTCACTCAGGGCCACATGTAAGGGACCCTGGTCTCTCCATATATCTGACCCTGTTTCCGTGATCTGGGGTGCGATTGCTTGCAACCAGACCGTCTGGTCCTGATGAGTCCACTCACCTCTCACAAATAGCTTATGTAAGAAGTGCTCTCTGGCTATTTTCATATCTACCAAGGTCGTCATTCTGGAATTTGAGTTCCTTCCTGACTTACAGAAGTTTGTATTTTATTTTTGCAAAACAGACCTTTTCCTTAGAGCGTTCCTTTGAGGAGTGCTTTACAGCGTAACACAGCGTGGTGATCCGACCGGATATGTGTATCTGGTCAGCTGGCACGCTGTATTAATCTGCACAAGTGATAGATCTAACCCAAACGTCCGGCTCGAGCCCCCAATTTGTAAGAGGATTCAATTCAACACTACAGCTAAATAAATGCCTAGTCTGGGATACTGAATGGAAACCCTTATTGATATATCTTTATGTCCAGTTCATGCGTTCTGGATGACTACCCCTATATAACACCCCTCTCTTGGAATCCCCCTGACCCCACTGAGCCAAGAAGTAGTTCTGTTTTGCAAGTTAAAAGGTTTATTTGAGAATTTAAACAATATATATATATCACACTTTATAATAAATTAATAATTGAATATCACACTTAATCTGATATGATAAAGATTAACAACGGAGAATCTGGCACTAGCCCACTTCTTTATAATCACTAAGGAGTTGACATGAAATGGATAAGGTAGCACACTGGTAAATAGGGACAGAAGAATAATGTGGTAGAGAATGCTTTATAGGGTTCAAGGAAATGCAAGGTTGAATGAATGAAATGCAGTATAGAAGATAAACTGATATGGTTTCACAAAAGACAAGGTAATCACTTTCCCTTTGTGGCAATTCACCCCCCCCCTATACAATGTAAGGAGATGGAAGGAAGAGCACACGGTTCAGGTATACAATCACAATGTAAAACAGAGTTCCAGTTTCCCAGCAAGCTTAGCGGAGAATAGATATGAGTTTTACACAGGCTCAAAATGCTTTTAATATGGTGACAATGCAGTGAGAAATATGCTGAAAATGCTTTTAATTCCCTTCAGGAGGTTCAGGTTGAGGATTAGTTGGTTTAAATTAGTTCAGGCTTACTTTAGCAATGTTCTAGGAATGATTGGCAGGTTAAACAAATTTTTGGCAAATGAAAGCAAGGAAGCTGCTGTTTTCACACGTGGAGAAATTTGCAAATCGCGGTGAAATTCGCGATTGCGGCAAAAGTATAGGGAATAGGAACGCGGTTCTAGGTTCATTGAAAAGCCAAGATTCCCAGCTTGCAGAGGAAAGTTACTGCAAGTCTCTAAGACAAACGGTCACGAAGATATGAGCGATATGGTAAAGGTCGTTTTTTCAGATTTGAAATTTTAAAAGTTCAAAGTGACAAGTTACAGCTAGCAACTAGAAATGACAGGTGACAGCTTTAGAAATGACAGGTGACAGTTAGGAGACAGTTCTGGTTAGATTAAAATAGATTGAATTATATTATCTTAACTAAGAGATTGGTTCTGCACAGTTCTGCTATGTACTCACAATATATTTAGAAATAGAATGGGCCTCGCCACGGATCTGGTCAGGTTTTCTTCACTCGCCACGGACGGTCTCTGTGCACAGCGGTCTGGGTCAGCTCTCTGGTTCTGCGAACAGCGGTCTGGGTCAGCTCTGCTCTGCCTCTGGTTCTGGATACTGCTCTGCTTTCTCTGGGTACAGCACTGCTTCTGGATCTTTCTGCACAGCTTTCTCTGGACCCAGCGCTGATCTGCATGGCTCCTGGATGCTGCTATCGCTGTTAGGTTTGCTGGATGCTGAGGCCCACTGAGAAGAGTTCTCAGTTTGTGGGTTTAGGCCCTTGCTTTGAGTTCTGAATCAAGTTCTTTGGAGTTTTAAAGTCTAAGTGTTGAATCTAGTATCTTCTGGATGTTGTGTGGTCCGGCAGAGCTCGTTGCAGCAAATGGAATTGAATGTCCCTATCTGTCCTGACTGTCTGCTTTTATGTGTTTTGAAAGTGGGTGGAGAGGCTAAGCTTTCTAGGCCCAACCCCTTCAGAGTTCTGATAGGTTGGAGAATTCTTTGCGTTCTCACTGGAGAGCAGGATTGTGTGTCAGAATGATGTCATTTAATGGCTTTCAGAAAGGACACTCCCCTGTCAAATTGCACACAATCTATATTTGATCAAAAAGACATATTTGCACAGGTACACATTTGTTTAAAATTACATGCACCCATCACATATCACAGGAGGTATACCCTGTACAAATCTGCTCTTCCTGGGGGCTTGCATTCAGAAATGGCAACATTTGCACTTTTTAACTGGTTTTGCAATATCGGACATTAACCCAAATTTACACACATGTGCGCAAGGAGTATGGACATTAATTGATGAAGTGTCAGATTTTTAACATGCATACATTTTAAGTAATACCCTCTTAACTGCTAGCTTGCCCCCAGATCATACCACCGGTTCTAAAAACCTCTTAAAATGTGGGCAGAAAAATCACAAGAATTATGGTATCATTTAAATAATTTTCACAAGTCCGCTCTATGAATGATCCATCTTTTTAGAGTTATGTTCTGGCCCCAAAGGGGTGTGGTTTCCCCCCAGCACAAGGTTGAATTTCTGGAATTTCCAGTTCTGCCAAGCTCAGAGACCCTGCCCCTCCCAGCTTCTGCCAAGAGGAAGCTGTTTTACGGTCCCCCAATAAAGCATCTGCCTGGGTCCTGGAAGGCCCATTGTTCAAGAGGAAGCCATTTATGGCCTCCCCCCAATAAACCCTCTGCCTGGGTCCTATGTTTAGTCTCTAGCAGTCCCTTGGTAATTCAATCAGAGAAGTGTCATATCCCTTTTGGTGGGAACAGCAAAAGGCAGCTAGGCCTGGGAACACAGCTGTTGTGCAAGTCTCAACTCCTGTCGGGGGTAGCTGGTGGGCAGAATTCAGTTCCTTAAGCCAGGCCCCAGCTAATGTCACTTTTAGTTACCCAGTTTTCTGCATTCAAATAAAACTAACTATTTTTACATATTCAGCTAGAAGGCTGATTCTAAGTTTAAAACTATGACATTTAAACAATTGCAACCTATGAGACACTCAAAAGTAGGTCACTCATTTCTTTTAAACATTTAGATTTTTAGTGTCTTTCAGTCCAAATTTACTTAAACTGCTGAAATCCACAGCTCAGCCAGTCTTGTTATAAACCTACATGTCACTTCAGAATATAACTTTACATTGTATCCACCCCTCAGTAAGTCTTTCTTTGGCCTGCTTTGGGTTCATTTATTCAGTTTTACACAAAAAAAAAGTCTGGTATTGTTTTAAAACGCCAGCTTTCTGATAGTGGTGAGTACTGGTAATGCACCCATTTTTGGGATTTAAGAAAATGAATTCCCCACAATTCTAGGTTGCTTTTGGCAATCAGCATTGCCATTCCCAATGGTTTCAGGCTACTGTGTGGGTAGTCCAATGGTGGTTTTAGGCAGTGCCCTTCTGTGCCCATAACATCGGCAAAATGGGTGGCAGCCTATTCTTCATGCACTTCCCTGGGCATTTTCTGGGAAGCTCTGGCCATCATGATGTTTTCAATGCCAGTACTGCACAGTTTTTGAGGTAGGGCTCGGATGCATGGGTAAAAACATCCCACAAGCGCGATACTATTAAAATATAAATATCAATATCAATAGATACTAAATATCTCTTTGTCATCAATGGCTTGCATTCTGAGCCACAGATGAATCAAATGATTCCCACCAAAGGGGCATTTCATTGAAATATTGGTTATGATGTTGGATAATTAGGAATGGCTTAGAGTCAAAATGGCTGTAAAATATAGGCAGTACATTTCTCCCACGTATCAAAATGACATGATCTCAGTTGTGGCAAATCTTGTATGATGTCAGGAAAATGACAAACTACTTTGCAGTGTTAATTGATGAAACAACAGGCATGTCACATAAAGAGCGGCTGAGCTTTTGGGTCTGTTTTGTAGGTGGAGATGGGAACATTCAGCAAAAAGCCCTGGGGTGTTACAACATGGAGAAGCTGGATGCCTCAAGCCTGGCTGCAGCCATTGACAATTCTGTAGACAATGCTGGCCTTGACTCCATGAACTGTGTAGCACATTGTTATGATGGTGCAACAGTTATGAGTGGCTGTTTCAATGGAGGGAAGGCCAAAATAAAAATAAAATGCTCCAAAGGATATTGTTCACTGCATGCACTTCATCTAAACCTTGTTAGTACAAACTGTTACTAACTGTAAAAGATGTTTTCTCAGCTCTACAAGCGGTCTGTGTATTCCTTTCACAAATTCGTCCTTGACATGAACTCTTTGTGAATGCTTCAAAAAGAAGTGGTTTAAAAGTATTTGAATTAGAAAGACTTTCTCGCACTAGGTGGTTTTTTTGGTACAGTGGTGTTAAAAAAAAAAATCAGCTTCAATGTGAGCCCATTGATATTGTTCTCAGTGATTCTGAATCACAACATGACAAGGAGTCTAGTTCAGAAGCCAGAGGACTTCTCAGAGAATTTCAGAGTTTAGCTTTTTTACTAATTTTACTAAGTATGGAAATGATTCTCAGAAAGTGTTATCTGAAGAATTTCAGAGAAAGGATCTTGATTTGCCAAATTCATGTGAACAAATTATAGAAACGAGAATTAAAGTTGAAAATGAAATGCTATGGACACAATATTGTGAATTGAGCAACAGAATTAGCAGAAAAATGTGGTATTGAAACAGTTGAAGACTCTACCATTACGATAGCACCAACAGATCAGAAAACTAGCAGATACTTTGTTAGTAATACTGTAGGGAAGAGGTCCGGCCATTATGAGCACTATAAGGGTAGATAATTGCAATCTGAAAGGTTAAAGCAAGAAGTCTACTTCTCCACTTCAGATAGATTTGTAAGTGGCTTGGATGCTCATTTTAGAGATAACATGGGGATTCTCACTTCTGCTGGCATGTTCACTCCAAGGGCTACACATTTCTTGGACTTATCCTCTGCAAAGCTTAATGCTGAACACTACCCAGAGACCCGAAAAAATGTTAATCTTTTGCAGTCACAGTTTGACATGGCAAAGGCATATTCATCTAACAAGACCATAACAGTTATTCTCTCTGTCAGGCACTATCCTTTATTCAACAGGAGGATTTTTTGAAGTCCTAGATCTGTTGTATCAGGTCTTGCATTGCTGATTACAAACACATCTAAGGAAAGCATTTTCACCTCTTTGAAAAGTGTTAAAATCTATTTGCAAAATAAATGAGACAGCAAGAGTCTTACAGCCTCATCAAGAGTTGGCCGGTAGCCCTCAAATTCGGGGGTAATGGTGTTTATGTCGCCAATCACTGCCGGATCACGACTGTACATCCTGCCACCACTATTACAGCCAGTGCTATTACAGCTGGCTGCAATAGCGGCGGCTGTAATAGCACCGACAACCAAATGTGCTATTATTGACCTAGCACAAGTACAGCGTTGGTGCTCCTAGCGCCGTAAAACCGGCGAAAATACTGCTGAAACTACCCCCAGACAAATGCTGGAGGTAAAAGAACGCATGGGACGGAAACAATGCCCCAGGTGAAAACAATGCACACAAGAGGCCCACAAAAGACCCACCATGCCCCACACACCCTCCCCAACACCATGTAGCCATTAGGAGCACAGAGGTGACAGTAATAAAGGCCCAGGTGGAAATAGTGCACACAAGAGGCCCACAAAAAAACAACCCATGCCCCAAAAACCCTCCCCAACACCTTGTAGCCATTAGGAGCAGGGAGGAGACAGTAATAAAGGCCCAAATAGAAACAATGCACACAAGAGGCCCACCAAAGACCCACCCATGCCCCACATACCCTCCCCATCAACATGTAGCCATTAGGAACAGGGAGGTGACAGTCATAAATGTTTAGGTGGAAACAATGCACACAAGAGGCTTACAAAAGACCCATCCATGTCCCACACACACTTCCCAACACCATGCTGCCATTTGGAACCGGGAGCCTTGATGTTGACCTATACATGCTTCACCAGGTGCTATAGAGGCCTGATAACCAGCCCAGGGCACAGGGAGAAGACGGGGGGGCAGGGAGGGAGAGGAGGCGGAGGAGGAGACCATCACCAGCAAGGCGGCCAGCCATCCACAGGGTCAGGCCAACACCCTGGGCCCTTACTGATCGGCAGTTGGTATCGGAGTACAGGCTGGACAGGGCAACCATCACCCAGTTGCTTGACACAATCCAAGGTGACATAGCAGCCTGATTGGCATCAGCACCACTGTTCCCCCACTCGTGAAGCTTGTGTCAGTACTACAGTACCTTGGAACTGGCAGATTCCAACACACAGTTGCCATGATGCATGGTATGGCCCAATTTACATTCAGTGCCGTTCTGGGACAGGTGCTGGATGCACTGTTGCGTAATGTGAATGAACACACAGCATTGCCTGCCACCCAGGCATAGGTCAACATATTCAAGGCACAGTTCTATTACATTGCCCTAGTCCCGAGCGTGATAGCAGCCCAAGACTGCACACATGCCGCACTTGTAACACCCCGGGACAATGAAGCAGCCTACAGGAATCAGAAGCATTTCCATTCCCTCAATGTGCAGATGACCTGTAGCCCAGACCTTATTATCACTCAGTGCTGCACCAGCAACCCAGGATCCACCCACAACAGCATACTGCCAGTCTACATGGAGAGGTACTGAGACCAACGCACATGGATAATGGGTGAGTACAAATCCTGCACTTGTCAAAGTACACCAGATGAAGGGGGGCAGAAAGGAATACTTGCATGCCACCAGGAGAAACCACCAGCACCAGCACAGCACCA
This sequence comes from Ambystoma mexicanum, assembly GCF_040938575.1. Classification (NCBI taxonomy): domain Eukaryota; kingdom Metazoa; phylum Chordata; class Amphibia; order Caudata; family Ambystomatidae; genus Ambystoma; species Ambystoma mexicanum. The sequence goes on along the minus strand of NC_090932.1, from coordinate 661,388,911 downwards.
GTTCCATGCATGTGTGGCACACAAGAATACCTGCACACATCCCACACACCAGAACACACAGAAGGTCAATGGCACACACTTGTGAATTCACAATCACATATGGAAACACAACAACCACAATGCATCTTGTCTGTGTTGCAGTGCTGCTTCTCATGCTGACACCCACAAACAACCTCACCCAGGGCACCACACAGGAATGCTAAGTGAGATCAATGCCAAACCCACCCACAAAACCACTGTAGATGAACATGAAAATACACGACATGAACATCCCTGAGAGAGTGACCCCTGAATGCCCATTAACATGCATGCAAAATTGCAAAATAATGTTCCATGTAGCAAACGCCACACCAGCCACAGAGACAGCCACAACCCATTACTAATAAACATTGTCTGTGAACAGGCAGATATGACGGGATCATCATCCTGATGTAAGGGATGCACCACTGTGCCAATAAAACACAGGGGGTGGTGCATGTAGAAAGTAGTCCACAAAGGACATGGCACATATTGCAGATCAACCCAAGGGCAAATGAAGACACCATAATCAAAGGACAAGTGTAAACATGATGGCACTTGTTGAGCATGAGTGTCACACAAATATCCATACACAAAGTCCATGAAACACTGCTGCAAGTCCATTAACACCAAGTGCATGCAAATGTAACCTGCCACAGAACACCTTACTCATTGACACAGGCTGCATGTAGGGGTCAGATTATGCATGTCCCTAAGGATGAATGATGAATACCAATATGCCAATGACATAGCATGTACCCGTTGCACACATAGTGCATAGTGAATTGATGAGCATCCCCTGCACACCCAGTGAAGCAACCTAGGCCTAATGTACACATGTTGTCCCCTGCAGGTGATTCCAGATACCCGCAGTTCACATGGCTGATGACCCCTGTGCAGAATTCACAAACCTCTGAAGAGCTGACATATAGCAATGCCCATAGTCATACCCGCATATGTGTGAAAAGGACATTTGCTTTGCTGAAGGCACGTTTCCGGTGCCTAGACAGTACTGGAGGGGCACAGATTTATGTGCCTGAAAAAGTTGCTGCACAACATCTGCTGCCATTCGCATATGCCACTACCCCTGATGCTGATGTGCAACAGGCAGGGGATGGGAGTGACAATGACCATGTGCCCGTTGCTGGGGCCAATGCACACAGGGATGGGATGAGGGAGGGGATGTTGGTCAGACAGGTATTGATTGACAATTATTTTTGATTTGGTGGATGGGTACATGTCACAAAGATCACTTGTCAAATAAACAACATTCGGACACACCCATGAATGTCCGAGCTTTCTGTCCAGTTTCGAAAGGCTTTAATTATCGTGGAACAAACCCCCCCACCAACTCCCCAGCACACATTCCCCCCTCCCCCATCAAACTCCCACCACACATTCCCCCCACCAACTCCCCACCACACATTGCCCCCTCCCCCACCAACTCCCAACCACACATTCCCCCCTCCCCAATACAGTGCATATCGGTCCATGTGCCCAGCCCTCAGGCCAACAGTGCATTGTCCATCTAAGAAGGATGTTGATGCTTTCCTTGTCCTCCACCTTCTCGTGAGCATCGTTGTGAATGGTGCAGGGAATGTCGCCTGGGCAAACCCTGTAGGCAGCCCTCGGTGGGGGTTTGTTGAGGTGGATGGCAGTGATGCAGCCAACTGCAGCTGCTGGCAGAGGAGGTTATTGGCCTCACGCATCTGCTCTGCATGCACTGATTGTACCTCACATAGTTCACAGACTCTGTACACAAGACCTGTGAGAGCCCAGTACACCCATCCATGATTTTAGGGGTGCAGGCTTTGTCCTGTGCCATGGCTTTTGCTGCACCCTGAAATGCACTGCTGATTGCCTTTATGTGGCGGTTGTGTTGGACCACCATTCCCGCAATACGCCTCTATCACGTCCAGGTGTGCCATGACTGCTGCTCCCATAGCTGTGGGTCTGTTACGTGTCAGGCTGATTGACCTGCCAGTTCTATGCAGGGTAGAAGGGGTGCTGTTGCTAGTCATGGTGGCCTGTCTGGTGGGGCTGCCTTGGATAGAGGGGCTGCTGGCAGGTGACCCATATGAGGATGTGTCCTCATCTGCTACTGGTGTGTGCGCACAATGTCGGCGTGCAGAGACATGGGAACTGTGCCTTTCACTATGTACATACTCTGAGGTCCCTTGGGGTGTGGCCATTTGGTGATCCGGACCATGAATGGGTGACAACACCAGCGCACCATGCTGCTCCTCAAGGGATGAGTTGCATCCTCTGGGGCGGTTGCACTGGTGGCAACCTTGACATCTGGTGGCCCCCTGGTGGCTTGGGGCTGTTGAGGTGGTGACCCCCTGCGGAGGTGGAGTGGGTGTGTCCTCCGCCTTGGCGTATGATGCCGGTCCCTTTGCGTGGTGGTGGGGCTGCTGGAGGTGCATCTGTGCGTACATCGGGATGGGCCTGCCTCCTCTTCTTCTGCATTGCTTGTTGGGGTGGCATTTTCATACGTCTGATGTGCATGCACAGCTGGCATACCACTGTCAATGAGGGGTGGTTTGTAATACACATGCACACCTGGTGTTGCTGGGCCCAAGCCATGGATGTGTGTGCCACAGTGCTTACATTTATACATTGGATGTACTGCAGACTATACACAGACTAGACACACCGGTAAGGGACAGGTGTACCAGTCACAATGCTATTTGCAAGGGGGGGACTCACCTCAACCTCCTGGGTGTCAGTGCCTGCCGCTGATCCTCCCACACCCTCAATTGTAGTCATCTTGATGAGGTTGCTGCACTGCTCCTCCCATGGTGTGAGCTCTGGTGGTGGTGGCCATCCCCCAGTCCCCATGGACTCACTCTTGTGCTGGGCCAGGAGGCCACAAACACGCCAATCATTGAACCGCTTGCGGCAGTCCTCTCCATCCCTGGGGACATGGCCCACCGCTGTCACATTCTGTCTGATGGATTTTCAGATCTGTGTGCTCCGCTGTGTGCCTGTCTTTTTCTGCTGTGGGCCATAGAGCGCATCCTGAATGCCTATTACCTCTTCAACCAGTATTGCCAGTTCAGAGTCTGTAAACATAAGTTTACACACCCTATCCAGGGCAGACTTGCCCCTGACACGCTAGTGAGACATTTTCCTGTGCTTTTGGGTGTGGATGGCTTCCAGGGGCTGTGATTTTTGGTGGATTGTGATTTCCCAAATGGCTGCTGCTTTGTTCCCCGTACCGGTGGTGACACATTTCCTGCGGTACTATTAGCGCATGCTCAGATTGTGCGCTAATAATGCAGGATGCTGCCAGTAACGCAATGTGCGCTGAGTTTTCAGGTTCACAGCCACTGTTACTGATGGACGTTATTTGCGTTAACGTCAGGTCTGTGTGCACGTGCACACCAAATGGTGATGGGGCATTGTTTGCACCACAAATCGCAGCATTAACGCAAATACCGTTCGGCCGTATATGCACAGAGATACTGCCCAACTGATTAGGCCCTTAGTGATTCGCTGATAATGGAATGTGAACCTATGAACTTTAAGCAGATACACTTGAATGATGCCATTGACAGGTTTTCAGAAATTAGGCACAGGAGAGATTCCCTTAGACAATTAACCATCCTCTTCCTTGTTCAATTTCAATGTAAGCCCTTCTTTTATTCAAGTAAGGATCACCTAATCAGCACCACAACCAGTCTTCAAAATTGTACATCTGTCCAACAATACAGCTCTCTTATCATTATTGATTAATCCAAGCACCATCGCTGCTGTACTACAACAAGTCTTCTCTGCCTTCAACACACTGGCCCTCATTAGGACCCAGGCGTTAAGGGGTTTACGGCGCCGTAAACGGCGCCGACCCTTAACGCCTGATTCCAAGGTCCCTTTGCGGGATGGTGATTTTAACGCCTGCTTTTTGCAGGCGTTAAAACCCATGCAGCAAAGGGACCTTGGTGCTAATTACGCCACCGTAATTTACGGTGGCGTAATTAGCGCCTTTCCCCATTCCCATTATGCCCTATGGGGCAAAAATGGGAATGGGGAAGGGTAAAATGGGAAATGGGGATTTACCGCCCCACTCACCTTGGAATGGGGCGGTAAATCCGCCATCCACCATGGTGTAAACTACGTTTACACCATGGTGGTAAGGGTACGACCCAGGCGGTAACTTACCGCCTGGGTCGTAATGAGGGCCACTGTCTGCTATGCTGTTGATTTTGGTCAGCATCCTATTGAGCCCCAGTCAGTTAAGCAACAACAGACCACACATTCAGAAAATGCTCAAGTCTCCCCGGCATCATAAGCATCAAAGAGAGCCTTTGGTGCCCTCAAAATTACACCAGCTGCCTCTGTGCCGAAATGCCCTCCACTTTTTGATTGTCAGCCAACTTATTGAGTATATGATAATGGGATTGCTCTTCATTGCTTGGTTGGCTGGAAATCAAGAAGAGACTGACATTCTGGCAAATGCTGTTGGCTGTTATGTGGATGGTGCCTGGCCAGGATCAACAATGTATCCCTTTGAAGGGTGTTGGTGAGTGTGGGAGTGATGCAAGATGCAGACTGGTATGTCTTTTTTATTAAATTAAAGTATGAGACCATGAGTCTTTTGACACTGAAGTTGGCATCATTCAGTGATGCTTGTCTTTATCACTTCTTGAACTTCACTGTTTGTTTGTCCCAACATCACACAACAAGTCTTACACTCGAAGCCTGACAGGATTACAGGGGAGAAGATGGAGGGAGTCTTGACCTCTATTTTAAGGATGACAATATACTACCTACACATCCTTCACATTTGTGCTTGGTGGTCCAGGTTTTAAAGGACTGAGAGCAGTTGTGATGCTGGTATTCACATTTTCAGAGTTTGGGTAAAGTGGCAGTGCTAAGATGGAAAACATTCTACAGACCATATATGGCAGGATATATACTTGGAGCAGAAAATGTGTACTTGATTAGCCAATACACTAATCAAACACATTTTAAACTTAGCTCGAATTTCTAATCACTGAAGTAAATGAATAGCATAGATGTGTGGCTGGATCTATGAAGAAGTAATGTTCCTTTATGTTCATGAAACTAACGCAAATGGTAATTCACAACCCATTCTACCGAGAGGTATCTCTGATGGTAACTTGTTGAATTAATAAAGAATGCAGCAGTTAACTTCCCACATCACTCGAGACAGTATACTGTGGGGCATCAACCATAAAAGCACATGTTCTGTGGGGATCCTCTCCGCTTATATCTTGGCTTTCCCCTATACTTATGCCACATCCCCCACCCCCCTCGAACAGATTGGGCTTTTGCTCTGTAACCATGTAGAAGTAGCAGGACTGATCAACATAAAGAGGGGAATTGGGCTCATTCATTTCCCGTGGTAATATGGACATTGATGCACTGATAATAGCACCACATATGGTGACTCGTTCTTTCTTGCATGAAGTTTAAATGTGTCATATATATTACAGCAATATCCTAAATGTATGTGTATTAGTATATTAAGGGACAATGATATGTGATGCCATTCACTTGCTGTGATGACATTGGGGTCAAAGGTCATGACTACTTCCTGTGATGTCACCTGGGTGCGAGGTAAACACTGTGTCACATCACTTCAGGGAGGTCAAGGTTCTCATGGTGTATTTTCCTCTACCCCAGGCAATTTGGTGAAATGACGGCCCTGCTTACATCCTTTATAACTTTCCCTATGTTTGGCTACAATACTGTGCAGGGCACATCTATCCACAAAGAGTATGGGCAAATGGAAAATGGTCGCCTTGTGGCATGTTTTGAACAGGGAAGATCTGGGAATTGTGTATACTGAGTTCAGAAGGTTGGTCACAGAGGCTGATTTTCTCAGCCTGCATTGTGAAAAAAGGGGATAACCCTATTTTTTTTAACCTAATTCTGACAAATGTCTTCATCGACCATACATATATGCCCTTGGTATGACAGTCAGTAAAACTGAGAGAAAAAAAAGGGGGGAAACAAGAGGGGTCGTTGAGGTATATGGGCAAAGGGATTATGATGTAAAAATACCCTTTAAGAAACAAAAAACAAAAACAGAATGGATTAATAGGAACGCTGTGTTTGACGTTGTTTCCTTCCCCCGAAACAAACAGGTACCAAACCTGATATACAACAGGTTTTATGGAACGCCTTCACTTTATATTAAAAACTGAACGGCACCAGAATGTATTGCGGAAGCAGAGAGATCCCGCTGATGTGGCATTCACCGGAAATGCTTGAACGTGTTGCAGAAACGAGTGCATCAATGGAATCCCTCCTGTTCTTCTGTTTACATGTTTGGTGGATTTGTTGAGCTACAATTGCTGTGCCAGTCTCCTATTCACAAGCAAGAAAAGGTTCGATAATAGGTTACTGTGGGATCCGCGGGTGCTCAGAAAATACTTGGGATATGATTTTTTCTTTAATGGATATATCAGAATGATTAACTGTCATATTCGGTGTCTGGAGAGTGTTTGGAAAGAAAGAAATTCCACAACACGTTTCACAGTGTTCAACAGCTTCCTCGTGACAGAAATCCAGTGGCAAGCTAATGTGTTTGGCTTCCATGAGTACAGGGAGCAGCTGTTTGTTATGAAAGGGGTCGGATCCAGTACTGGTGGGAACGAATATGTGATCATAAAGGAGATAGTTCCATGCATAAATAACCAATGTCACAATTATTTTACTTGGTCAACGATAAAACACATGTGGTCAGTAGTTGTGTGCACCAGATAATCCTGTCTCCAATAAAAAATAAATTTCTATTAACTGTGTACCCTTCATTTTAATAAGCTAATTAAATGTATTTTAAACGTTACATCTCATGTCACCACACAACTTTAAAGTTTGAAAAGTACTATTAATGAAGCTACTTTAAAAACGACTTAAATGTAGCAAATGTGCACTTAGACTCCTATGCCTTTGGCCTCCCGCATGGCTACATCTATAAGGGATTGCTTGTTGGAAAGCCCCACACTTTCAGGAAGGATGACACAGAAGACATTGCAGTGTCTACACAGGAACCTGTTGGGGCAATCTGCTACTGTTCAGGGATCTGGGTGTACTTAAGGGAGACTTTAAAGTGCTAGGATTGCATGAACGGCCTTACACAGCTGGAGGGGTCACCCCAGGAGGGCAATCTACACTCTAGTCCACTGTTCATCGCAAGAGGCATGCTTGATAAGTTATCCATGCTGCTGCTACTACTGCTTCTATGGCATTGTATTGTACATATATTTAAAGAGCCTGAACATAACCCAAAGGCATCAAGGCACTAACATCCACTTATAGGGGAGGGTCACATTTTCAAATCAAGTTCGGAAAAGGAGTGTTTTCAGGCTCCTTCGAAACTGCAGGTAATCAGCAGTATCTCTGAGATGTACTGGTGGAGAATTCCACATAGTGGGGGCAAGGACAGAACAAGATTGCCCTCCTGCTCGCACTCTGCAGTAGTTTGGAATTTTTAGCAGTATTTGCTAGGAGGATCGAAGTAACCTAGCCAGCTTATATAGAACAAATGTAGTGCTCTGCGCCAGTACAGTGAAAGATTCGGTGCACCAGGCTTAACATTTGAAATCGTATTCGTCTGTCTATAGACAACCAGTGCAACTCCTGAAGCATGTCTACAGCATGGGAAAACATTGAGGCTCCAAGAGCCAATCGGACTTCTGCATTCTGTAAAATCTGCAGTCGCTGAAACAGGACCGCAGGCTGTCCTAAATAAATACCATTGCAATAGTCAATGAAACCCATGATTGAGAAGGTAACAACATTAATCCGAGATTCAGGTGGAAGCAACAGAAGAATTGTCCTCAACACTTTCATCTTAACAAAGCCCATCTAACACACAGAGAAGATATGGGCTTCCCTATATCCATACCCCTAGGCTTTTTACAGCTTGAACTAGCTCCGCACAGGTTCCCGCAGATGAAGGCCAAAATGGAGCACTCCATGAGTCCCTCGTGGTGAGAGAGCCAACCACCCGAACCTCAGTTTTGCCGCCATTTAGTTTTAACCTGTTCAGGGCCATCCATTATCCAATAGATGCCAGACAATTCCTAAGCTTAGAAAGAGGAACCGGCACCACAGGGTCATTTATTTTTCTTTTTTTTCGGGCAGCTGCAGGAGTTTCCGCAGGCCCCGCTCACTATACTGTTTAGTATAGTGGATGGGGTGTTTCGGGGGACATCCCCGCAACCCCCACAGCATTTTTTCTTTTTTTAAATGCATGCCACCAAAGGTTCGAACTTTTGGTGTTCGAACCTTTGGTGCCATGCATTTGCAACCTTTTTGTATAGGGCGAATCTTTTTTCCGTAATTCCTACCGATTCCTTTAAAATAGAAATGCACACCAAGATCTACATCATACACTGTGGGGTTACTCTATAAATTAAAGACATTTAGCAGAACAGTAATGGATGCACAAATACATTTATATTGGTCTTTCTGGACTACATTAAGTACATTAAGAACTCACTTGCTCCTTAGTAAATTGAGAGTTGTCTTCCTTTGTACACATCCAGTGTCAAACGTGCTCACAAAGGCAATGGACAGTAATAACTTCCGAGAGAACTTATGTAGCAGTACGTGGACAAACTAGGACTTGCTGTGTAGCAGATCATACAACAATGCTTTCCAACAGCTCCTGTAAGGTCCTCTGAACTCTGGTTAGATCTCAGTTCTGCAGTCTAGGGCCTCATCACGACTTTGGCAGTAACCCTTAAATCCGATGGTCGCGCTATTACCGCCCGATTTAAGGGTCCACCAAATCAGGACTTCGGTGGATTTCGCCCCAGCTCTTGGCTGGGGGGAAATCCGCCGAAAATTCGCACTATTACCGCCGGCGGGAAACACGCCGGCGGTAAGAGCGCAAATTTTCCCCATTGAGCCCAATGGGGAATAGGGCATTCCCGAATGTGCTCAATGGGGAATGGGGAATTATATTACCGCCGAACTCGTGATCCGGCACTATTAGCGCCGGGGAGTTCAGCGGTAGGGCTAATACCGCCGGCGGTAACCGCCAAAGTCGTGACACAGGCTACCTCTGGGTGGGGATTGCAAGCAGATGATAACTCGGCAGCTTTGCCTTAAGTGTATCGCCTGACTTAGCACTCAGGCAAAAACCAGTATGGAGTGACTATGTGCCAGTAGATTTATGTACCGTGTTCCCCTTCAAAGCCCACCAAACCGACAAACAGATAATGCAAGATCCTGGGATTATGCGTGATGGAAACCAGCTTCCTACAGCCCTGCTACACGTCTTTTATTTGAACAAGCCCTAGACCCTGTCCTCAAGTGCTCCCTGGAGAGCATAGCATCATGAAAGCAGATAGTCAAAGACACATTTCCCTTCATATCAAAGGTATGTCCTGTATGTATATGTAGGATGTATGTATGGGTTTCCTAAATTAAGAATGCTGTGGGCGAAGAAAAGGGTAGGACTGAGTATTAAGGATAAACATTCGTAAGACTTGAACTGGGATCTTTCTGAGCACTTGACAAGTTGTTCTTTAAAGAGTTGTGTCTTCATTTCTTTGCTGAAGTGCAGTAAGGTGAGCACATTAGGGTGCACTGGAATGCCGTTCCATGGTATGGGTGCACTGAAAGAGAAGGCTGGTTTGTATGTTTTTTCTTCATGTATTTCTTGGTTTCTGTCCTCGTGAATCATACTTTTAGTGATGGTGATTTTCTTTAGTCATGTAGCAAAGGCTTTTGTTGACTTTATCTCAAAGGTGATGAAGTGAACCTTGAAGATTAGGTGGGTGTGGTGAGGAAGACAGTGCAGCCCATTGAGGATGAGTGCAATGTGGTCATTTCTTTGGCACCTTTGATGAGAAGACTGTGGTATGCTGGTGGATTTCAGCAGTGCCAGGGAGTGGACAGTCATACTGAATAGATGGTGCTGATAACATAGAGGTTGGAGGGTACAAGAGCTTGAACAAAGGAACGGAAGCAAGCAGCATCGAGGAACGCTTGGTTTGTGTAGAAATTTGAGCTGGTAACCCTGAGTTTGTGTCCGATCTCTCTCAGAAACACCTGACTGAGGACTAATTCCAATGGACATGCAGACCTCAACTCACAGTACTTTGCTGCTGTCAAAAGATGTCAGCCCTAATGCTGGCTACCCACACTCTGTATATCGCTCCTCTGCTCTCGAACTGGCTACCCAGACTCTCTCTGATTTTCGCTCCTCTGCTCTCGAACTGGTTACCCACACTTTGTACATCGCTCCTCTACTCTCGAACTCTGTGCATTAAACAATAAAATAAAAAAATAAAAAATATGTGTTCTTGGGGAGCTGCATCTTGAATGAAAGATAAGATTTGAAGCAAGGCCAAGAGACTTAGCAGTGATGAAGAGCAGAGACTAAAACCATCAGATTCATGAGGACCAGGCCACCAGTCTCAGTGGCAGTGGGGTGATTAACAGGGAAGGGAAAGAGGAAAGATGTAGAGAAAAGCAGAGTTTTGAGTAGTTTCCAGAACTAAAGGATATCCTGCTCAAGTCTGAGAGGGGCAGGGAGGCTATTCCAAAGGGAGGCTCCAACCGAGGAAAGAGACTTGCCCCCACTCTCGGATTGGAGAAGCATTTGATATTCAAAGAGTTGGAGTTAGTGGAGTGCGGGCTCTAGCAGGGGAATAATTGGGGATGGAAAGTTGGAGAAAGCATGGTCCCAGGCCCTACAAAGCATTGTGGATGATGCAGAGGGTCTTGAATTTGATGCTTGCAGCCACCAGGAGCAAGTGGAGAGATTTTAGGGCTGGAGCGATATGGTTCCTGGGCTTGAGGCCAAGGAGGAGACTTGCAGACCTACTCTGGATTAGCTTGAGGGGGCATATGGGGGAACGAGGGAGATTGAGGAAAAGGCTGCTGCAGTAATCCAGCCTAGAGAGGACCCGAGCTCTGGAGACATTGAGCCTCTGGGGGAAGGTGATGAAAGGGGGAATGCCTCTGAAGAGGTGGAGCTGGAAGTGGGCCTTATTGGTATGTCCATGATTTGAGGGTGAAGGAGAGAGCAAAGTCAAAGGTGACCCCCTAGGTTTTTGGCCCCATAAGTTGGTGGGGGCAGAGGGTCCAGAGAGAGTGGCCAGAGGGTAAAAAGAAAGGACGGTGCTGGTGTTCCAATGAGGAGGATCTCTGTCTTACTGGCATTCAAACAGAGTTCGTTAGCTGCACACCATGTCTGAATGGCAGACAGCCAATCAGGGATGAAAGAGTAGGAGGAGGAGGTAGAAGAGGGGAGTTTGAAGGAAAAATTTGTGTGTCATCAGCATAGGACTGGAAATGATGAGAGAAGTAGGAGATCAGGTGAGCCAGAGAGCTTTGAAAGATATTGAAGAGCCATGGCGATTGGATAGAGCTCTGGGGGACGCCACAGGTAGAAGGTGTGGTGGTGAAGGAGAAAGGGCCCAGTTGCAACTTGAAAGGGGTGATTAGTGCGGTAAGAGGTCAGCCAACCAGTGCCCAGTCAGTGATGCCGAGGGTATTACGTTTTATGAGGATAGAATGGTTGACCATGTCAAAGGCAAAGGAGAGATTTTGGAAAATGAGAACAGCGGGAGAGTTAGAGTCAAGGTTTGTGAGCATGTCTTGAATCCAGATTGATGGTCATGGACCCAACCAACAAGGTCAGTGTGGAGTGTCAAGTGGGGGAGGACCAACTTCTCCAAGAAATTACTCAGGAAGGGGGTAGTTGAGATATGGCGATAGTTAGCTGGTAAGGAGGGGTCAGCAGATGGCTGTTTTAAGTGAGGGTGGACAAGGGAGTGCCGGAGGGACAGAGGGAAAGTGCCACTGGTGAAAGAGCAGTTGCAGAAGTCTGCAAAAGCCGGGGCAAAAGAAGAACTGTCCTTAATGGTTCTAGAAGAGTAGGAGTGCACCTGTTTGGAGGAGACCTTCATAGAGTGGAATACTTTAGAGATCTTGTCTGGTGCCATGGGCAAGAGGGAGGAGATTGAGGTGGGTAGAAGGCGAGGAGCCAATGGAGGTAGGGGAGCACAGGCAGAAGTGGAGTTGGAGCCGAGGAGAGTGAGGACAGGATGTCCTGAGTTTTGGATGTGAAATGGGAGGCCAAAGCAGTGCAGAGGGCCTCACAAGAATGGAGAGAGATGGAGGCTGCAGCTGGATTGGGGAGTTCCTTGCATATTTTGAAAATCTTGGCTGTGTTGTTAGTGGCTCCAGAGATGTGGGCTTGGATGTGGGCCTGCTTCTTCTAGTGGATAGATAAACACTATTGCCTTTGGAGCAGGCAGCAGGCCAGTTTGTTAGAGGGTGAACCCAAGGTCTGCCACCATCCAGCAACTCGGCACTTGCGTTTCAGAGATGCTAGATCAGAGTCATACCAGCCATTGTTCTTGGAGGCAGGTTTTAGGTGGATCCTCATGCCAGGGGCAAACATGTCAAGGGTGTTGGAGATGGTGAGGTGTAGATTAGAAAGGATTAGAAAGGACAGAGCCAGAGGGAGCGTCAAAGATAGTGGTAGGAGGGGGGTGAAGGTGGAATAAAAAGCACCCACTTAATTAGTCAAATGACCGTGAAGGAGGCTGGCAGTGCTGGGGGGCCTGATAAAGGGGCCTGTGGCTCCAGGCGGAAGGGGAGGAGAGAGTGGTCACACCACGAGTGTGGGGGTGGTAACCAGATTACAAATAGGGATGTCGCCAGAAATGAGGACATCCACAGTGTGTCTGGCTACGTGGGTCTGGCCAGAAGGAAGAATACTGAGATAGAGGGAGTCACAGAGGGCACAGAACTGTGAGGTTGATGATTCAAGGGAGTCGAGGTGGACTTCGAAGTCACCAACGAGGAGGAGTTAGGAAGAGGAAGATGAGTGGGAGGAGGCAATGTCACCCCATTCAGAGAGGAAGAGAGAGCTTGGGCCAGGGGGCCTGTAAATGGTGGTGAGGGTGAGAAAGAGAGTAGATGAGACCACAAGCCTACCGACAAGGCATTCAAAATAGGAGAATATATATACTTGTGTATAGGCGCGTTATAAATGCCATATCATATCATATCATATCATATCATAGGAGCAGGATTGAGTAAGAATGATGGTAGCATGGACTCACTCAGGGAAAATGAGGGCCACTCCACCTTTGCGCCCGTTAGGTCTGGGTTTGGAGAGGATTTTGTAGCCCTCAGGAAGAAGAGTGTCAGGAGCAGGGGCAGAGCTGGCTTTGAACCACATCTCAGTAAGAGCAAGGACGTCTAGGTCAAAGTCTTCGAGAAGGAGACAGATGTCAGAGGAATGTTTGACAGCAGAGCGAGCATTCAGAGTAGCCAAGTGAAGCTGATTACGCTCTTTGAAGGGTTCTGAGGGGTGAACAGGGGTGTGGTACTCCCGTCAGTGGTGGTGGGGAGGTGTGAGGAGACGAAGAAGGAGGAGTGACAGCAGAAGTAAGGAAGTTTATGAGATAGGGCAGACACTGATCGAGAAAGAGAAGAGTAGGGTGAGAACCTTGGGCCATGAGTGTTGGTTAGGTTAGGTTGTTCAATTAGGCTGGTTAGGAACATATACTGAATGGCATCGAGTTGGTTGGGAACATATATTGAATGACATGACATCCATTTGCTAGATAGTATCATAGTCAACTAAGGAATGTATGTAGTAGGTACTTCAACATTGTATATTAACACTCAGAACTGGAGGTGAGTGGAGTGGGGTAGATTTCCTTAGTCCATGCAAATGGTAGCATAGGCACAGGTGGATAAACATATTTGGGTTTCGAAAATTCAAGTAAAATTAAATGAAGACAGCAGTGCTTCGTGAAGGAAAGATTCATAGCGGGCAGTGCATGTAAAAGAAGCGAGATGGGCCTTGAAAGAAACCACTCATTGTCATGCAAAGAACAGTAGGGAAGGAAAGAGAACTTTGTGAAAACACCATTATACAGGAACAGCATGAGACTGTGCCAAACAGAATACTGTTCAAAGGTCGCTAGAGCTAGGACCTGGAAAATTACGCGAGCTGGCAAGTGATGCAGTGAGAGGTGACATCATGAAGAAGGTGGTGAAATATAAAGAAAATGTCCAGAGGGGCATATAGAGGGGGTGCAGATGAATGAAGGGGTTGATATAGAAGAAGAAAAGGGGGTTTAGGGACAGACACCGGGCCTGGACAGGACTTGGTGGTTGGAGTCAGAGCTGGCTGGCAGCTGTGCTTCGAGTTGGAGTTTTCTGAAGGCCTTGGTTGGGGAAAATTTGAGGTACAGATTGGGGACATTGTTCTGGCATGCACGGGCTGAGGCATACCTAGCTGCAGGAAAGAGGATTGTGGGCCGCAGGCGTGGGTGCAGAAAAGGCCCCAGGGCTAGACAGCCCATCTAAGACACAGAGAGACCAGAAATCATTTGGATGGTGAGTTTGAAAGATACATTAATAAATAAATAAATACATACATAAAATCCCTCTTGCAGGATCATTGCAAGGTGTCAGATTGGACACAAAGGAACACTTCCTTGAACTTCACGGTACCAAAAGGTTAATGTAGTTAGCTGAATTTAACATTTTGAGTGGGAGTTTGTTCTTTTATTGTACAGGGTGAGTGAGAGTAATGAGCCATCCAATGATAGCTAGGCAATGAAGGGACATAGACGGTTAAAAAAACGAAGGTTTCTATATATAACATTGTAATAGTTACTACATGCAGAATTATAAAAAAAATGGTATTTTTGAATGCTATGTCAAATGTGCTCGTGTGCTTTAAAATATCTGTTTCATGTGTTTGTGCACAATATATTTATGTAACCAAAGTGATTGATTCTAGCTGATGGCATTGCTCCTATAAAGTGCATAATTACGAATAGGTGTATCAGTCTTTCTTTGTGTGTTGAAGTGAATGAGTCTAATTAACAAAATGATGCAATACTAAATCTGATCATGCATAGCTGAAGGTCTAAAGTGACAAAATTACACTACTCAGGTATTCTTGAAGCTAAAGCACTCCCTCATTGTGTGGCTTCCTTTGACAGAGTGTTCAAGATTTGCACATTTTGAAAATGATGTGTGTTCTGAGTGGGTAGTTGTAGCAGGTGAGCTCATGCTATTTTAACAAGCCTCATGATTGGGCCCATGTACATTGGAAATGAAAGGCGATAGCGCTGATCCTTGTGGGACTTCACACGTTATTTTGCTTATGTTGGATCTGAAAGGGGAAGCAAGGGTATTTCTGCTCTATCTGTGATGAAAGACCATATTTACTGGGCATTGTAAGATGCTCCCTCCGAGGACAGCCGTTGATTTGTCTACTGCGAACAAGCTAATTTTACCGTTCTTTTTACTCAGAAGAGCGTTGAAAACCAACCTGTTCTAAGACGGACCACTCCATCGGTCTTCTTCGACTGGGTAGCTTTCTTCCAGCGCCATGATGCTTTTGGGGGAACGCGCGCTTTACAAATGTTAATAACATAACATAACATTGTTTTGTGTAGACCTACTTTTCCCAATCTCCTTGTCAGTGATCTGTTATTGATGCTGTCAAAAGCCACTGAGACATCTAATCCAAATTGATTTGAGTGCAGACTCTGTTTCCCTGATTTGGCTGAAGCCTAGGTGTCATGAGAAACGATGTTGTTCGGCTGGATATATTCCAGGATTTGGCTGTATCGACAGCTTTGCAAGATTATGTTTGAGTACCGTATATTGGGGATTGAACAATAGTTAGTGGGTTACTCGGGATTGTCAGTAAACCATAAGGAGAGGGGATTAACATGGTCATCTTGAAAGAGCTTAGTACAATTCATGTTTACACTGAAGAGTTGCTCAGTTTGCGGAATTATAGCACTGTGGTTTCTTTGGTGAGGTTGTCTTAGGGAAGTGGTCAGCAGAGGAGCATCCTTCGTTTCTCTCATCGGCATTGTGAATTCCTATTACTTATTGACTTAAATTGGTTGAGCAATGGGGTTGTAGTTTCATTGTCTTGGAAAATGTGTTGCTATGTCAATTGATCTCTACTGTTTCTATGGCTTGCTCGATGTTTTCCAGCTTACTTTTAAAGTGATTTGTGGCGTTTTCCCACAGTTTTCTGAGACTAAGCTTCAATACAGGGGTTTCTAGATCCATTGACAATTTTGTGAACATTTCTTTCTCCAAAAGGATTGCCATTCTGTCTAGTAGTTTCTTAGGTTTTAATATTGCTGTATGGTAGGATTGGATCTTTCGATGATGTTCTTCCTTGTATTATTGGTTATCATGTTTCCTCAAAGTGTATTCTAGTTTCTGGTTTGTTTTCTTCAGGGCTCATAACTGGGGGATAAACCATTGTTTTTTTTAATTTGATGATGATTTGTTTCAAAAGTGTACGCATGGCAAGTGCTTCTGAAATCCAGATCTGAAGAATCTCTATTAATTACTCCAGAGCATTAGTTCTGATTCTCCTGGGTTTGGTTTGATGTTCTGCATTAGCGATGTTGGTTCTTCTAGATTGAGTGTTTATAGATTATCCTGGCAATGGTGGCATATCCTTTATGAGGTGGAAGCCTGATTGTTTTTCCAGGAAGGTACCCGCAGATGGTTACTCCAGAGAAAGTGGATGGGAGGGGCTATAGTGGTCATATCTTCTTGACAGAAAAGTGCATATAGAATGTGCTACCCCTTTCATCATTTGTTGTTGTAATAGGTGGCCATGACGGAGCTCAAGGATGGGACAGAAGTTGCATTTTCATCTGCATCTAAGCATTGAATACTACAGGAATAATTAGGTGCTAGTGTTCCATCAGAAGGTTTGCTAGATAGTCTGAGATTCTTACCGTGAAGATATGATTGTAGAAAGGGGATCTTGATATAGCAAGGAGGAAACGTTGATTTGTTTGTTGAGAATAAAAAACACAAGGAGTGGTTCTCAGACTGGGATATCTGTAGGGGGTGCTGTTGAGTTTCTGCTATATTTTATGTATGCAATGTCGATCTTGGCACTTTTTTTAGCATATTTCATTTGCTTTTAGAAGTTAGAAATACATTTGAGATGTGTTCTTGTGTTACCAACTCGTAGTTATG
This sequence comes from Ambystoma mexicanum, assembly GCF_040938575.1. NCBI lineage: Eukaryota > Metazoa > Chordata > Amphibia > Caudata > Ambystomatidae > Ambystoma > Ambystoma mexicanum. The sequence goes on along the minus strand of NC_090932.1, from coordinate 661,371,904 downwards.
GGATGGCCTTGTTTTCATGATGAATATAATATGATAAGTTATTTATAAGGCACTTAATAAGCAGAGGTTTCTAAGCGTGGACCTGGGGGTTCCAACCTTTATCACTCTGTGTCATCTTGCTTCCAAGGCGAGCACGTTGCCGTTGAGCTATCCTCCCAGGACCTCCTGGAATAGAAAGTCACCACCTCCTTGTCTCAGAATCCCAAGTATCATTATGTTTTGGGTCCCTTATTGGGACCCTGGGTTAATTTGCCTCGTGATTGCTTGCAGAAAACATCCCGGTTGGTAATTGAGCATGCCAGTCCTTTGTGATCAACTGAGTGTTTGGGACAGCCCTTTCTAGTGTGCCTTGTTATCATTGTTGCTTGTGGTGGAGTGAATCATCCATGATCTTCTAGGAACGCTGGCCACTATGGGAGCAGTGCGTGCATCAATGTCCCTGATCCAGAATGCATGTGGGTCATGTGTCGCTTCTTGCTGATTCAACAAGCATAGTGTTTCTGCCGAATCTTAACTGGCCTCCTTTGCACTCTAGATTGGGATTGTGTAATCTGAGAGGTAGTGTGATATGTATTGAGTATTTGCTCTCGTTTGAGATCGCTCCACCGTGTATGTGTCTTTTGTAAAATTGTTAGGGCGCTGTGTGGGTGAGAGGTTCTGTGGTTCATCAGGTGTTTTTTTATATTGATGTCATAGCCATTTGATAACTCCCTTCTCGTCCAGCTGCATCCACTCGCATTCAAAATGCACACATACTGATGAAAATACACAGACCTTATCAAGCAAAATATAATAATTACCATACACTTTCAATCTGCCATTTCCTTAAGTGTTTGTTAATTTCCTGCTTTTTATCTCTGTCTCTGCAGGATAGCTCAGCGGTAACGTGCTCGCCTTGGAAACAAAATGACATGGAGCAACACAGGTTCGATCCCCGTGCCCTCGTTAAGAAACCTCTGGGTATTAAGCGCTTATAAATGTCATATCTCCTCTATTTTCTCCAAGGTGGTACTCATATTTAGATGTGTGCCTCTATTGATTAGAATACTGATTTTTTCCGAAAATGTTTTATTGTCATTGTGTTCCCCGAACACTTGTGTTACAGATCTCCACTCTAGAGTTCGACCTGTTCTGCTCATTTTTAAGTGCGACAAACTTTCAATAGTAAACACCTTAAAAGTACAACAAACAAAACAATCCTTATAACTCCACTCCAAACCCTCCCTCACATACTATTACACAGTCCACCTTGAATCTTGTTTTCAATATTTTGGCAGGGTGTCATTATCACTACGCACCAAACTAGAGCAGAGCTCGCAACCTTTAGGGGGATGTGAGACCTCTATTATTTTGTCACTGCCAATTCTTTGTAAAACTCCCAGGCGCATCCTTGCAATCTGTTGTTAACCTCTCCCTTCACACTATCACTCAATCCTTGGTCAGCCATTAGTTTATTGAGGGATGACCCTTCCTGCCTCAGCGCCCTGCATGGGATAGTTTGCGGCCAGAAAAAGTATAATTTGTTTTCCTTCAGGCAGTGGCAGCGGATAAACATCTGTGACTGGGATACAAACCAATTCAACCCCTGGAACAAAATGGAGGTACAACCCTGCACCATATATTCCATTACTCCCTCCTCAAATGGTAATATAGCTGGGCATGACGACCAAACTTGAAAGTGCATGCCTGCCTAACCACATCCTCGCCTACATTGTCGGACACACTCATCGTATGGAGTTTGGCTGGCACAAAATGCCATCTGTGCATCTGTGCATGATTTTATATGCAATTTCTTATGAAATATATACATATATATTTAGATGTCAGAAGAATGGGAATCCCTAGATTGAGTAGCACATTTCTGGGAGTATCTGGTGACCTCATTCCTGTTCCCATTTCTGCATATATTTAGATGCTGGAACGAGCTCATCTCTTTTCAAAATCCTATACAAACTCGAAATCGAACCCCTCGTGCATTGGAACCCCTTGAGGAACTACTCCATTTTGGTCAGCTCCCTGGTTGACCTCTTATCTGCTAATTTCAAATTGTATAATGCTACCCAAAATATAGGTATGCAGGGAATAAAGCAGGGATTTGGGCTAAATAGCACAGTTCTGTGCTATGTATCCCAACACCCCGCTTCTCTTCCTGCATACTGTTAGCAGATGCATGAACTGAAGAATCGTGCACTGTGTGGTGACCTGTGTAAGCTCGTCACCATCCCTGTCCCAGAGCTTCTTTCCCTATCTGCTTGGGGAAAGGATGTCTGATGCAGATATGTATGGTCTCTGTGCTATCTTCCCTAAGGGTAAGATTCCTGGGACAGCAGTGAGACACTGGCCTCATTATGAGTGTGGCGGAAAGAACAACGGTGCCGGTAGTGCTACCGGCGCTGTTGTTACCTCTCCACCACACTACGAGTTCTGCTCACCGGTGCCGGACTGCACACCTGGTCTGACCATGCTCCCGACCCCCATTCTGCCCTATGGGCAGAATGGGGCAATTACCGGGTCTGCCAAACTCGGCATGACCCGGTTACTGCCCATTCGCGGGTGCCGAAAAAAAACAACTCTGGCGGCAGCCGTGCCCTTACCGCCAGAGTTATAGTGAGGGCCACTGTGTGTCTTGTGGCTCCCACAATCACCTCCAAAAGTAAACCAGCAGAAGGCTTGTCTTATGCAGAATATTGTCTCTATAATGTTGATAGGGTATTAGAATCAATGGAGCTGGGGCTGGGAGTGGGTTTTCATGGCTTCTGCACCATTTCCTGCCCATCCACAAAAACTGATGGTTGGCAACTTCCACTTTTGGGAATGTCGTACTGGAAGTGGCCAATGCCCATCTTTTATAGACATTATCTAGCAGAAATGGGGTACTGTTTAGAGGTAGCCATGCCTATCACCAGTTTGAATGTGAAGCTCAATTGCTTGATGGATGCCCCATTTTCACGAATCAATGTCTTCACTGGGCCTCCGAAAAAGTCGACTTGGATAATGCCGACTTCCATTATGGCGAAGCGGAGTGATCACATTGATCACTTCTTCCCCGCATACCCCTACTCGCTTCCCCCCAACCTACTTACCTTTTCGGTTGCACACTTATGTGTGTGCCTCAGACTCCCATCCATCCCTGCAACGTCAGTTCCCACCACTTATCTCAGTCTGAGCAGGCGCTGCAGGGCCCTTTTTCTTTTTTTTTTTTACTTTCTTGTCCCCCACCATCCATCTAATGGAAGCGGAAACACCCCCACAACCCCTGACTACCATTACACCGAGCAAGGGGAGCAGGAGACACCTCTGCAACCTCTGCTCCCCTTAGTCAGTGTAATGGGAGTCCCAATTTTTACACCGCGCGAAGGTGCAGTAAAAGTCATGTTGCCATTATTTGGTCGACATTTTAGTATGATTCCAATTTTCACAACTGAAGTGTCATTCCAGCATTTATAAACCAAATCTTGTGTTCCAATTCCTCACGGTAGTCCATCTCATGTCCCATTTACAAATCAGAACAAGCTACCTTCCATCTAATCTAAACTGCCAGCTCATAATTCTGTCGAAAGCATCACTCTTGCTATCCAGGCACCCGATCTGGAACCCATTTTTGCTAAGCACTGAGGTTTGTGAAACAGGGACAGTATGGGGGTCATTCCGAGGTTGGAGGTAAGGGATTACCGACACCTGTAAGGGCACCGATGGCGGTAATCCCTTACCTCCGTATTCCGAGTTCCCTTTGCGGGTCCCTCTTTACCTCCTGCTTTTAGCAGGAGTAAATTACGGGACCCGCAAAGTGACCTTGGAGTAAATTACGGCACCGTAATTTACGGTGCCGTAATTATCTCCTTCCCCATTCCCATTGAGCCCTATGGGGGCAGAAATGGGGATGGGGAAGGGCTATGGTGAATGGGGAATTACCAGTCCATCCAACCTTGGAATGGACCGGTAATTACTCCATTCACCATGCCGGTATTCCATGGAGTAAATAGCTCCATGGTTGCCAACCCTGGAGCTATTTACTCCATGGTGTAGTCCTAACTCGGAATGAGGGCCTATGTTGTGTTGCTTGCAGTCTCAGGCCTACATACTCACCCTATGCTCTTCGACTTTCAAAAAGGACGTAGACTCAGGTGAAGGTATGGGCAGTGTCAGCCACCATCATTGTGAGGCCTTGTCGGGTTTAAGAATCTGTTTGGTCAAGAGAAGGGCATTGGTTTTGTGTGATCAGCTCACCTTGCGCAATCATGTGGTGCCACACAAGAAGATGCAATGACCTGCCACATGATATGACTGACAGAGCTTGAGCTGAGCAGCCAAACTACCACTTGTTTTACATTATTCTCGCATGGGCCTTTATTCATGTAATGTGCTGCATGGGTCCCGGGCTGGAGGCACTGCACAGTCTGACGGTGTGTTTCCGTTCCCCAGTTTGTCAGTGTCCTGTCCGAGACTGGGGCACAATAAGAAAAAGTCACGTGTGAGAGCTGTTTGTTCCTGGCTGTGTCTGCTACTGGTATCTGTAGGCTCGACTACTACTTCCATCCTTTTCACTTGCTGCCATGTTAGAGCCTGGCCTGGAATCCTCATCCTAAGACAATTAGGGGACCAACTAATATCACTCCTGCATGTGTGTTTGTTCCGGGGGATGTGGAATGTTGTGCCAAGCACATGTGTGGTCTCTGGTGTCGTGTAGACTGGGGTGCGGGAGGTCCTTTAATGAATACTCCAGTGTGTATTCTGAAGAAATCTACACCCAACAATCTTGCAATTGGGATGATTGGGTACTTGCTTCAGAGACTTGCCCACACTCCAACATGTTTAAGTCTCAGAATGGCCAAGTCATCACAGCGGATGATATTAGCACTGGTGCTGTGAAGCAGGGTAGCAAGCACTATACAGAAACGTAAACTATTAACAATAAGTTCATTTGTTACCTGAATCCATGCACAATACTTTAGTTCCATTCCCGGATTCATTGTTAAGTTTTTGACAGAGACCAATGAGTGTAGATGTCTTCTTTTTCTGTGCCAGTGCTACTCAGTGTAATGGTGTTCCATTCACATGTGTGCATGTGGAGGGTACTACTATATGAGTTTCAATACTGTTCTGCAGCCCATAATGCAAGGCTTGATGGTGGCATCCCAGCTCACCTTTGACCACGAATGACACCTCTCATGTCAGTGAGCCAACTGCGGTGGTGCTGCCGTTGGTGGAGAACACAAGGACCACCGTGGCATACAAAAGGCAATAGAACACAGGCAAATGCAAGCACATTACCTGCAATCGGAATGTGCTGCGTCTCACTGCAGCTGTAAATACACTGCAGTGTTTTCTTTCATGTGCCCCATTCTGATAACCCAATATGTCCAGGTGCCTATCACGTTGTCTACTCATAGGCCCCAGACTCCTCATATTTTCCATCTTGCCTCTTCTTGCTGTCTGTCCATGGGCCCAATCTTTTAACTCTGTCAATGGACCACAGGTGTCTGTCCATCTGCCAAGGCTCCACACACTGTCCATCCATGGGCCCAAGTCTCCATACGCTGTACATCCAAGGGACTCAGGACATGCACAGAGTTGTCTGCGGGCTGTAGCCTCCTCATGTGGTTCCCCAATGGGAGTCCAGTCACCTCAAGTAATCAATAGGTGTCAGGCTCCAAACGGCGTCAAACTCCGAACTTCTCAATATCTTGCCATGGGCCCCAGGCAACACATGCACACTCTGCCTGTGCACCCCACACTCCTTCCTCTGTCCATTTGCCTCACGTTCCTCACACTGTCTCTGTATGGCCTATTCTTTAAATGTAAGATCAGGAAGGTATATGAATTGTGCACGTTTTGGAAAATAAATACGTGCCTTATCTGAAAGGGTTCCAGTATAAAAAATGGACTAGTGTCTTCATTGAAAAGTCAAAGACCAGGGACTGTAATTGGGAACTTCTGTGCTTAAGTGAAAGTTTAGGCGCTGGATTATCCTCGCAGGATATTCTCCTTCTATTGGCAGTGCCTAGAAGCTGCATTTGAGGGTTGATTTGGCATTAGGACATTTAATTTACTTAATTCTACATGACATTTTGGAAAAAAATGACATTTTTGTCTTCTGAAACAGAACGTGTTTTACAGGAGAATATCCCTGGTACTTCACAAGCAGTCTTTTCTGCTTCACCCACGGCCATATTTGCACCATTTTACCACAACAATAAGACTTAAAGCTGATTAATGTGGGTCTCAGTTTTCCAGGCTTTTATCTGGGATGGGATCTTCGTTCAACTCTTGCTATGAAATCCTATTCAGTTTCCTACATGCATACTTTGTTTTTGGGGAACAAAAATATGTGCACCTTTTATTTTGCTTGCATTCCCCTGACTGTTTGCCAGAGTATGACCCTAGTGCCACTGTGGCACAATCATGCGTTTATATTATTATTATTATTATTATTATTATTATTATTATTATTATTATTATTAAATCTTTATTTAGAGATATCCACCTCTGGGATTTGTTTTTAGCACAGTTTTCAAACACTTATTAAGTACACCTCAGGAGTGCCATGAAGCAGCCCCATGATCTTATAATCATCATAAAAGCAATATAATATGAGCAGTTTTTGCACTGAAGTAGCACACTCCTATTTTTGACCTTGATATGTTTAATGGTGTGGTATTGCACTTGAGTAAATTCAACATTCACCTATTTTCCCAAAAATGAACTTAAATCTTCCTACACTGTACTTGTTTATTACTTTTGACACACCAGATGCCACACATTTACCTATGCTACATACTGCACCCAAACTGCTTACGCGGCCATGCCTTGGATTGGTCTTTGTTGCTAGGAGTCTACCTCTAACCTTCTCTGACGTTTTATTTGGGAACACACTGCATTACTTTATGAGAAATGTCAGAATCCCTCCACCCCCCCCCCCCACCATTGTTACTGACCACGCTATGTCCTTGACTGTGTACGGTATACAGTAAAAGTCCCTTAAAAAACCAAGATGACTAAAAATAAGGAAATCATTACATAAATAAATAAATAAAGGAGGCAAAAATGTCCCAACTTTCAAATTAAATACAAAAATGGTAAACGGCATCACAACATAAAGAGAAGAAGGCAATGCTCATATAAGTATTGTTAAAGCAGGTGAGCACGGATGAGGAGGGATGGAATTCTGTTTAATAGGAATATGAGGTGTCACACCATCTTGAAAGAATATCTTCAAGGCTAGAAACAGGCAAGTGCAAATAATGGGGTGATGAGTTCAGCTTTGGGTGGAATGATGGGTATTTCTTGGTGCTGCTATATCAATAAGAATGTTTTTAAAAAAATAGGTTTCAGTATAAAATAGAAACTTACATTCAATTATTTTTAATTTCTTCATAGATCCTTATTTCTATTATCTGCATCACTTTCAATGTAAAGTAAGTTGTCTTATCTCTTCATTTGTACTGCTTCATTTTCAATCTGGGTTAATATTCCCAGGATATTGAATGCTAGAACCAACTATACAGTCATCAATTGTAGTCTCTTCTGTGAGTTATGAAGACATTGACAGTATAGTCCTTTACTGCCAACATGTGTGTACCGACATGTTCAATGACAGGGCAATTGAAGCACACTTTAATACTCGGCTGTGGTGTAAAGCTACTATAAAGTCTCACTGGATGATTATATTTTCTTTCACTTCTTCTGTACTACTTTTTCCAATTAATATCTTAGGTACGTAGTGCACATGTGATGAGTTGGAGATGGAGGCATGCAATGACACCAATATTTACAGGCCGATTCATGGAATTTATGTACGCTGAAATTTTCCGCGCAAGCGTGTGAAAGTGTGCGAATCAAAGCGCAAGTGCGAAAATCGCAGCGAAACCCGCGCACATCGATTCATGGAGGTCCGTGCACGTGTAAATCCATGGATGTGCACTGAAATCCTGCGTGGCGCACGCGGGCACACACTTCACCAAACAGCATGCGCTACGCACACAGCGAAAGTGCACATAGCGCGGAGCACACAACAAAAGTAGGCGGAACACAGGGCGTAACACGCGGAATGGGGAACAACGCGTGAAAATGTGGCCATTACGGGGGAAGTACAGGAGGCAAATGCGCGGAACGCCCACACGCGCGCCTACAACACGTATTCATGGAATCGAACAGGGCTAACTCGTGCGTCAAAAAAGACGCGCTAATCTGGAAACACGTACGCCAGCAGGAAGCAGGCATACGCAGACCTGCGCAGCATAAAAGTTTACGCAAACAACAAACAAGCTCAGACGCTACGATGAATATACCGTTCCTCGCAGCAGTGGTCGTGGGATACCGCAGGAGGAGGGGGAGGATAGTCAGGGCCAGAATTTTTACACCCAGGACCAGCCTTTTTGGGATGCTGATGACCAGGTGTATGGGAGGTACAGGTTTCCACCTCACATAATACTCGACCTGGTGAGTGAGTGGGAGGATGACCTCACATCACCCACCCTGTGCTCGCAAGCACTGAGCCCCTTGGAAAAGGTGCTCAATGTACTGCACTTCTTGGCTCTTGGCTACTGGGTCATTTCAGTGGACAAGTGCCATAGTGGGGGGGGGTGTCACAGGCCACGCAGTCACGCTGCCTACACCAGGTCTGGGCCATCATGACTGCATGGCCATCAGTCCGCAGGCAAATATACCTGCCCAGAACACCTGCAGAAAGGCAGGCTGTTGTCGAGGATTTTTACGGGGTGGCACACTTCCCCAAAGTGCTAGGTGCCATTGATTGCACCCATGTGGCTCAACCTCCTCCCAGGGCATCAGAGCACATCTATAGAAACCGCAAGCACTGGCATTCCATCAACGTGCAGGTAGTATGTGATGCCAAGGGAATCATCACCTCAGTATATGCCAAATATCCAGGGTCCTCCCATGACAGTTTCATATACAGAATGTCAACCCTAAACCGGGACCTAGAAGCTGGGCGGCATGGCGATATATGGCTGCTTGGTGAGTATAAATGCCACTGCACATGCATGCATGTCAGATACTGAGTAATGTCACAACCCCACTAATGATACCCATCATCACCTCCCCAGGGGACAGTGCCTAACCTCTGAGCACCCACCAGATGACACCAATTCGGAATCCCACCACACCACCCGAGGTAAGATACAACACAGCCCATATTGCCACCCGGGGCATAGTGGAGCGCACATTCAGAGTGCTCAAGTCACACTTTCGCTCCCTTGACCGTTCTGGTGGGCAGCTGCTATACGCTCCCCCAGTAGTGTGCAGGATCATAGTGACAGCATGTGTCCTGCACAACGTTGCAACACGCCGGGGCCTGCCGGTGGACATGGTGGTGCCCCCACATCCCCAACCACATGCACAGCCGCTGCGCATGGGAGGGGAAAGGGCACGTGGTGAGGCAGCCTGTACGCAGCTGGTGGCTAATTACTTCACCTAAAATCACACCCCTGTGGAGTGCACACAGCCCTGGCACATACCAGCTGACAATCAATGATGATGACATAGGACACAGTCAACTGTCACAACCATAGCAGCCTGAGATTGGTCACCTGGAAGTGTTACATTGTGTGCATCCCTACCTACCGAAAGACAACCAATGCTGTGTCATTAAAAGACATACATTCATGCTGCATGAATGACTACCCCCGAGCAAAATACAACATGAAAATAGCGCCATGTCACCCAACCCCTCCCCATCTCCGCCACCCAACACACGATGGCATGTCATGCAATGTGAAAGCAAACAAAGCAATGCACAAGACCTGACATAAGTGTCACAAAGTGCACTGTCCCAAATGGAAACAGCCCACAGACAATATGCTCCCAGTAATCAATAACAAACAGCACACATGACCAAATACTTACCACCAACACAATACAGCAGCACAGCATGAAACATTGAAAAAACATGACAGTACAAAGTCAAAGTAGTGGTAGTCTTACAACCTGAATAAGCCATCACATCGACCCCTTCCAACTGCAGAGTGTTGCTGCCATGCAAATGTGTCAGTGTACTGCATACAACATGAACTCCATCTGCAAAGGAGACAGCCTTGTGAAGACATAAAGAAGGTTCCTTCGAATTTTGAAGAAGACAAGAATGCACAAGCACATATCAATACATCATGCAGTGTTCAATACAACAAAAATACCCACTAGGGATGTCCACACAGTATTGACTACAGACTGCCCACACAGCACATGGGAACCCAATGTCACTGTGTAAATCACTGTCAATTGCTCACACCCTTTACAAGCCCATGGAAATGGGAAGCAGGAGGGGTGTGTGTCACGAACCCAAGCATCTAATCCAAACTCAGGACACGCCTGCATGTGCCCAGCCGGAACACACAGCGGATGCCCACGGAAGCCACACAAGGCAACACACTGTAAAAAAAAAAAAAAAAAAAAATATCAAAAATGGCCAAGTGGGAGCCAGGGGGGGAGGCCACACAGGAGGTTCGAGGACAGGGTGCACACCAACACCCACCTGTGTGGATGTTGCGGAAAAAAAAAATATCTCTATGGGCTCATGGCCTGCAAGGCTATGCCATTGTGGGAGAACTGCTGTCGGTCTCCTCACCCTCTGCTGCTGCATCAGGAGGTGGTGGTGCTATGGGAGGCAGCCCACGCAAAGCCCTGGTATGGTACTCCATGGCAGCAAGTATGCAGGTCTGGAAGGTCTGATTCTGGAGGATGATAGTGTGGCGATCCCCATGCAGCACCTCATGGGTTGCCTGCATTTCTGCACGCATTGCCTCGCGTGATGCCCAGATCTCCTCACGGGTTGCCTGAAGCTCAGCTGAGAGTGACCGTGTGAGCTGCTCCAGCTGCTGTTCTGCCCTAAAATTTCGGGAAGCCTCAAGTTCAAGCAGAGTCTCCCTGATGTCATGGAGTTCTACTCTCAGGGCTTCCCTGTGGCCCTGTGACACTATTCATATGGCTTTGCGCAGAGTCTCCAGTGCCGTCCATCGGTCCCTGTTGGACGCCAACATGTCTTCCCTGTGTGATTGGCAAATGGAGTCTGTTGCCTGCTGTTGTTGCTCCATCTGCCTTTCAGGGGGGTTAATGGAAGTGGCCACCCTCTCCATTGCCTGAGCCATCATTTCAACTGATGCTGCCTGTTGGGTTTCCATACCGTACATGGAGTTTTCCCATACAGTATTGCCTGGTGGCACACGGCCACCGCGTCGGCGTGCACGACACATGTTTGGGGCAAGGCGATCTGTACCTTGCTGTTCTGGCACTGCTTGAGGCTGCAGGACTGCATTCCCCCTCTGATCTGCTGGCCCAGGAACAGGATCAGATGTTGTGGAGTGTGACCCTGCATCCGTAACCACCAATGGCGGACCTACCAACACTGACATCCCCATAGAGGGTTCTACCCCTGGTGCAGGTGGGTTGGACGGAACAGAATCCCTGCCAGAACCACTCACCTGCGACAGCACATAAGTCTCATCATCTGATTCAGCACCTCAATAGAGGTCTGGGGAGGTGGACCCAGAGACACCCCTGGACAATATGGTCTGCAGTAACAAAAGGTTTTCACCCACCACGTCCTCCACTGTTGCCCGGCAGTGGCTGAGATCCCTCCTGGGTCTGCACCAGCTCCTCAACCTCATCAGCATCAAGTGCGTCATCACCTGCAAAAGCATGAAATACAACAAATGGAAACAGGCATGAGCACCATAGCACACACATAGGCCTGACAAGACAGAGATCCTGTACATGATTTACACATGTCCCACATGACTATAACCCTGGCATGCATGCACTGTCAATGAGTTGGAAGGGGAGGCAAAAAGCAGACACTGAGGACACCAAGATGGCAAAGCAAGTCACTTGCTGCATGGTGGGTAGCACTGGCATCACACATTAGCCTGTGAGTGGCATGTCCAATACACATACATGACACATGCCAGCACACAGATGGCATGTAGCATAGCCATGGTACATTAGACAACTACAGCGATATGTCAGTGAATGAGTACTGTCACCAATCCATGTGAGATGGACATGATGAAATGAAAAATCCTAAATAGTGTGGCAAAATGTGCATGTGCCTCACACTGCAACACATCCAGTGTATAATAATACAGTGATTGTAGGCAGATGTACACATCAATGGATGGTCACTTTAACATGACAGGAAACAACTATCATGTTCCACATGCAAACAGGCCCTAAAAATAAATGTGAGCAGGCCAATACTCTATCGGCCTGAATGGTCTAATCATTCATATAACGAGGTAACACATGAGGCCCAATTTCTGGTGTAATCAGTGAAGCATGTCACATATGTGGCACTAGGGCTAAAAAATGTGTAACAAAAATGGGAGAATTGAAACAATCAGCCTGAATGAACACTGAGAAAATCTGAACAATGGTGTTCCAAGATGACATTTCAAGGGCAACTGCAGTAATGTGGCGCTAATTGGCTACTGTGGGCAGAAGGGATACTGTCATACCCAAATCCAAGGCACAAGAATGTATTTGAGGAAGCGCATGGGTGACCCATAACACTCTGGAGTACACACCCTCACCTGGCACTCAATCAGAACCTGTCACCCAAACAACATACACATGGATTACACACACATGCATGGGCACTCACCGGACAATGCGTCGTAATCAGGTAGGTCTCCCACACCTTGGATCTGTTCCTCTGTGACGAAGGTTCCAGCAACAGACTCATGTTCAGTGAGTTGGTTGTCCTCTGGTGGAGACCCACCGCCAGTCACCAGAGTAGAGGCATGATTTGAGGCCAGCTTGTTCTTTGCTCTGCGTTTCAGGTCATTCCACCGCTTGTAGCAATCATCAGCTGTGCACCTCACAAATCCAAGGGCAATAATGTGGTCCGCGATGGTCTGCCAGTGTGCCCTACGTTGACCAGGTGTGGTCTTGCAGCCTGCAGTCACCACCATTTCGCGGCTATGTGCCGACATATAGGCCACAAGTGCATCAAGTTCGGCGTCATTAAAGCTAGGCTTCCTTGACGTGCCGGAGTGTGTAGCCGTGTCTAGGGACTCAGCCTGTAGTGCCAGAGTACCCTTCTTTTTCAAAGGTGGTGCGGATCCTGAGTGGCTTACGCCACTCTGGTCAGTAGGGGCAGAAGCGCCGGTGGACTGTGTACTAGGAGTGTGCGAAGGCACAATGACCATAGGTCTTGGTGCAGGCATTGGCTGCAGGGTAATGTTGGCAAGGGCAACGTCGGTTTGATGGACCTGAACCGACACTGTCCCGGCTAGGAGACTCAAAGCTGGGGTGGATAGAGCTGCAGCTGCCCCTGCAGCCTCCCCACCCTGCGTACTTGGGGCAGCAGATGACATTGCTGCCCCAGATTCATGTGGCCTGGTGACACCAACTTGCACCACGACACGTGGCTTAGACTTGCTGACCTGGAGGTCAGCCTGGGAGTCTTCCTGTGCTGGTTCAGGTGCCACAATGGGCAGGTCCAACAAGGGCTGAGCTGGGATGGTGTCAGCTACGTTTCCCACAACCATGGGGGGGTGGGGCCTGGGTGTCCCTGATTGGTCCTCCACACATGGGGGTCTAGGGGCACTCTGCAAATCCTGGCCACGTCCCCTACCCCGGCCACCTTTTGAAGGTCGGCCACCTTTGCCTCCCTTACCGCTTGGTCGCCTCCCAACCATGGCACTGATGTTGTTGTGCGTATGCGAGTAGCAGTAAACTATTGTCCTGGGCAATTGGGGGTGAAAGGGGTAGGGTACTAGATGGAATTCGTACCCTAGTGCTCTAGCAAGGGTGTCTGTGACCCCTGGGGGAAGATGACGGGTCACGCAATGCACAGGCACCCCGAAAACAAAAATGAACCTGCAAGCAACCCCTCGTAGACCACGTGTCTGGAAAAATGAACCCGCACTACGCTGTGGCACCCATAAACACAAAAATAAGCGTACGCATAATACACGCAGCCCACAATGACCTCTGAAGGGGTACGCGACACACGGGACAAGCACAGTTGGTAAATACGTGCGCAACTCACTGTATGCCTGGAAAAAGAACATGAAAAAGACACGCGTGTGCGCGTTGGCAACACCCCCGCCAAAAGAAGAATTGTACGCTGTCTGAGGAAAGAGGACAAAAGAAGAAATGAACGCTGTTTGAGGAAAAAATGCACAACAAAAAAATGGAACGCTGTCAGAGGTAACAGGGAGTACGAACATAAAACGCTGTGAAGTAATCGCGTGTGAACCGACAAGAAGTACAAAATTCACCCACTCGCTCTCCACGAAAAGCACGTACAAGTAAATGGCGTCCTACACGTACCTTTGAAACCAGCCCACACGTACATCGTCACTTACGCGTGTATGCGCTAAGGCCCTTTCCTCCAATTACACGAGCTGACACTCGGACGTGCAGTTTTTGCACGTCTACAATGAACATGCACCCGTGTTGAGGGAAACGCCCTTGTGTCACGTCACAGACGCGCTTATGTGCTAAAGGGCCTTTGGTCCAGTGAATTCGCGTATGTGCGGTGCATTCACGTGCTGATTCACTATGCACCCATCACGAGGGAAACACCCGCGCAAGTAACGTCACAACGCTTATGCGCTAAGGCTCTTTCCTCGAATTACACGCAGACGTGCACATTTTTCATGTGCCAAATCACTCCGTATCAAGCTGGCCACGCAACAACACATGGAAGACCACGCTCCTGCCCAGAAGGCCAAATTACTGCCCCCAAGAGCCCCGAGCACACTCCCACCTGCCATCTGCTGCTGCCTGCCTGCTGCCCAAGTGCCCTGCTATTTGCTGCCTGCACGTTGCTGTGACCACCCCTGCTGGAACTGAAGACTCCCGACTGGGATGCCATCGCTCCACAGCCCAGCCCCAGGACCCAGTTGCCCACCCACACCTGCTTCTGGGGTTGCCATGTCGGGCACAACACCATCTGACACCACTGGCAAGCCCCAGCCACAGAGGCAGAGGGCCACCAGCTTGAGTGCCAGGGAAGTTGGTGTCCTGGTGGAGCAAGTCCTGGGGCAGTATGATGCCCTCTTTGGAAGCTTGCGCGCCGACTATGAAGGAGGGACCAGGATCTGGATGGACATCGTGACTGCCATCAACGAATAGGGGGTGGCAGTCCGCGACATCAAACATGTCAAGAAGCGCTGGGAAGACCTCAGGTCCAGGACCCTTGACAAGGCACGGCGCCTCTTGAAGGCAGCGGATGCCAAGGCGGCGCCGGGGCCACCTGTCCGACCACCAAATGAGGGTCCTGGAATGCATAAGCCCAGCGCTCCACGTCCAGGTCCTTGAGAGGCAGACCCGTCTGGAGTCGAGCGGTAAGTGTACATGCATACTGGTTGGACGCTGTGCGTGTCGTGGTGTGCCAGTAGTGTGCAGGTTGTACATGTGTTTCTGTAGGGCCATGTATGGATGTGTATGTACAGGGGCATGAGGCTGACACATGCGAGTCCTCTCATGTGTGAGACACATGGATGGTGTATGTGTGGATAAGCATGCAGGCCAAATGCAGATATGGGAGCACACATGTTTGAATTACTGTGTATATACGTTTTCATGGTTGTGGTGTCACACATGGATGTTGGTTCCAGCTGCATGTATCTGCACTGTTTACATGTGCATGTGTGTGTATTTGACAAGTGTGCAACTGTGATGCAACATGGATGCATGTGCCACTGACATGTAGAAGGCTGAATGCCAGATGTGACATGGATGGCGATCTCATCACTCTGACAGTTGGTGGACATGTACACATGCATGTAAATGTGTTGGTGTGTGTGCATGTGTTGTGTACTCCCTTTGTTTCATGTGACGTCAGGCTCACCTTCGGATGCTGATGCTGTTGTATGTGTATGGATGGTGCTGCCTGGTGCATTATTGCTGTGGAATTGCTCATGTTTGTGAGTAGAATGACATGTGTGTTAGGGAGTGTGATGCCATGTCTGAAGTTTGACACTGCCACTCATGTGCAACTGTCATGTGTGTGTATCAGTCCATTGTACAGTGCCCTGATGCCTGTGTTCTATCTCTCCCTGTCTGCAGCGTAAACTGATGAAGAGGGCGGAGAGGGTGCTGTGGAGAAAAGCGGCATGGATCGCACCACAAGCCAGACGCAAGGCCCGGCTCCCCACCCAGATTGTCATCTCTTCGGGGAGTGAGGAGTCTGGTGCCACATTCCAGGCTGCAGCTGCCGAGGATAGGTCCAAGAGGCGGAGGTTGGAGATGGACTCCTCAGCAGCAGAAGGGGTAGCGGAGACCCCACAGGGTCCGACAGAGGAAGATGGCATGGAGTCATCTAGGTTGGTGGGGGGTTTGGAGGAGGAGGAGGCCGTGGAAGGGACACACACGGGTCTGGAGGTGGGGATTCCACTGGTGCCAGTGGTGCAGTGCAGGGGCAGGGACAGGAGGCAGCACGGGCCACCGCGGAGGTGCCTGTGTGTAATCCTGTCCCTGATCCTGTGAATGCATCATCCGGCACCAGCAGGGATGCCTACGTCCAGACCCGTTTTGAGGGAGGGGATGGGCGCACAACAACTGGCCTTCCTCTCCCTGCGGACATGGCTATCCGGGACCGGGTTGAGCCTGTCCTGGCTGGGATAGCGTTGCGTCAACAGGGCATGCGAGGTGATCTGCGGTGTTTTCGTGAAGACACTGCACGTCATCTCGGATGCCTCTTTTACCACGTTGACCTACTGGGACGGGTCACCAGTGCTGTATGCCTCTGTGTGCTGGACCTTCTTGCGACCCCCTCCTCACCTGGGTCCCCTACGCGCCAGTCGTCCTCCATGCCATCTTCCCACCCATGTGTCACCTGGGTACCCTGTGGAGCTGCCTCTGACCCAGCGGCCAGGCTGGTGGAGGACACATCCCTGCCACAGTCGGGAGTCGGACGTCCAGCAGGGGTGGCCAACACGACAACTGCACCCCAGCCAGAGGAGGGCATGCAGGCAGCAAGAGCCAGGGTGCAGGCACAGGCACAGCAGCAGCAGCAACATGGTGGGAGCAATGATGGCTCGGGGCCTTCAACATCGGAGGGGCAGGCATCGGCCAGAGGGCAGGAGGACCCAGGAATGCAAGTGTCTTCTGTGTGGCAGCGGTTGGGCCACGCCATAGATGCGGAGCAGCAGCGAGCGGAAGATGCACGGCTCACAATGGTCAGGGTCGAGAACTCCATGCGGAGGTCACTGAGGCGGGCCGAGTGCCTCGAGGCAATTCGCAAGGAGTTGGAGGTCAACATGTCATCATCCCTGCGAACCCTCGGGGCCATGGAAGAGGACCGCCTCCAGGACATTGAGCGGGAGTTCAATGATGCCCTGGCCCGGGACATCAATAAGTGAGCCGTCGGACTAGCCCGCAGCCATTGTAAATAGTTAGTTAGTTAGTTAGTGTTAGGTTTCATTTTTTTTTTTCTTTTGGGGGCGCTTGTACAATGCCCCACATTTTTGTATATAGTTCTTCATTAGTTAGTGTATTTTTGTAGGTTTCATTTGGACAGTTGGGCTCATGGACCCAGGATTTTATCCTTGTAAATAGTTGGAGTGTGGATTTGTCGGCATTTTCTTTTTTGATTTTTCCATGGAGCAATGGATTTTACTTTTTCATTTCTGTTTGGATTTCCTTTGTTAGAGGAGGCTTTGGAGACATTTTTGATTTCATATATTTTGGATTCTGATTTCCTTTTTTTATCATTATGTAACATTCTGCATTGTTTTCCTTATGTCCATTGTTTGGTCTTTGGAATTTCTTTTACCACATTTTTTGTTCAATACATTTTTTCCCGTACTTCAATGTGTGGTATTCTCTCATTGGTTTCATGCATGTCACGATGTGGGTTTTCACATTCACTGGCACCCATTGTGTGTGTGTGACGGACATGTGTTGATGTACATACATGCCATTTGGGTTGTTTCATGTAATGGGCATTTCAATGTGGGGTGTATGTTATGCTTGGTTGGTTATTTGGGCAGGGGTGGCGTGCCGTGGGATTTTTGTGGCCATGAGGGCCATGATTGTGGGTCATCTTGACGTGTTGGGGGGGCATGAGTGGAGGCCTGCTGGCAGGTGCCCCTCACTGCTGGGGGGTGGGGGTGCTGGGGGAC
The DNA here is from genome assembly GCF_040938575.1 of Ambystoma mexicanum. NCBI lineage: Eukaryota > Metazoa > Chordata > Amphibia > Caudata > Ambystomatidae > Ambystoma > Ambystoma mexicanum. The sequence continues at coordinate 661,353,815 of NC_090932.1, read as the reverse complement.
ATGAGTGGGGGCCTACTGGCATGTGCCCCTCACTGCTGGGGGGTGGGGCTGCAGGGGGGCATGAGTGGGGCCCTGCTGGCAGGTGCCCCTCAATGCTGGGGGTGGGGGTGCAGGGGGACATGAGTGAGACATGAGTGGGGGCCTGCTGGCAGGTGACCCTCAATGCTGCGGGGTGGGGGTGCAGGGGGACATGAGTGGGACATGAGTGGGGGCCTGCTGGCAGGTGCCCCTCACTGCTGGGGGTGGGGGTGCAGGGGGACATGTGTGGGACATGAGTGGGGGCCTGCTGGCAGGTGCCCCTCACTGCTGGGGGGTGGGGGTGCAGGGGGACATGAGTGGGGGCCTGCTGACAGGTGCCCCTCACTGCTGGGGGGTGGGGGTGCAGGGGGACATGAGTGGGACATGAGTTGGGGTCTGCTGGCAGGTGCCGCTCACTGCTGGGTGGTGGGGGTGCAGGGGGACATGAGTGGCGGCCTGCTGGCAGGTGCCCCTCACTGCTGGGGGGTGGGGGTGCAGGGGGTAATGAGTGGGGGCCTGCTGGCAGGTGCCCCTCACTGCTGGGGGGTGGGGGTGCAAGGGGACATGAGTAGGGGCCTGCTGGCAGGTGCCCCTCAATGCTGGGGGGTGGGGGTGCAGGGGGACATGAGCGGGGGCCTGCTGGCAGGTACCCCTCAATGCTGGGGGGTGGGGATGCAGGGGGACATGAGTGGGACATGAGTGGGGGCCTGCTGGCAGGTGCCCCTCACTGCTGGGGGGTGGGGGTGCAGGAGGACATGAGTGGGACATGAGTGGGGGCCTGCTGGAAGGTGCCCGTTACTGCTGGGTGGTGGGGGTGCGGGGGGACGTGAGGGGGGCATGCTGACAGGTGCCCCTTACTGCTGGGGGGCGGGGGTGTTAAAACTGATATAGTATTGTTTCATCCTCATTGTGTATGTTGGCCTATGCCCAGTCGCTCTGCGAGAAAATCCGCGTTGCAAGGTCATAACCTTAAGTTAATCGAGCCTCCATTTTAGGTCGAAGCCGCCATTTTTGTTATTCGTGCAAAGTCACCCTGTGGCCTAAATTGGCCGACCTGTGTTCTCTTGTTCTAACTTAACCTCTTCAACCTTTGTAGGAGAGTTAATGTTCAACCTGCCTGCAGGCTACATGTTAGGGTCATGTAGACCTTGTCCTTTGTTGACCTCGGGATCAGGGGATTACTTGAATCGGTGATGTTACCCTACAAGTATATAAGAACAATAACACTGATAAAACATGTCATGTGAAACATCTGTTTGACCTGCATTAAAGCGATGTGTAAAGAGTGTAAAGTTAAACCCATAGAATAATAGTGCTTGTTAGTAAATGTATTAAAAGTAAAACCGCATGCACGAGATATGTAAATTAGGAATGAACCTGGCGCGACCCTAGCCCAGTACATGATTAACTTGTAGGAGGCTGGACATTATTATGAAGAAATTGTATAAATAGGCTGATGTCCAGCTAGCAATTCCTGTTCACTGCTCACATTGAACCTTCTGGTGGTCTCTGTGATGTACTGACGGCCAAATAGCTATTTGTGCACTTTGTTTTGTAAACTGTACAGAATTGCAATAAAGATTCTGGGGATCTTTACAAGCCCATGTTGGTGTATTTCTCTTTGCATGGTGTAAAAGCCCTATTATTGTATTTTTCTGATTCCACAGACGGCGCCCGAATAGGGACCCTCAAGATTGACTTTGTCTCGTTGAAGGTTGGCTCGGCTATCGGACCAGGATCGGACGGGGCGAACAAAACGGCCCCTCTGGACGAGAAGTGAATTCCTCCGCAGAACAGCCTGATCCGATCCCTGAACGGTGAGCTGTAGCCCGGGACGACATCTTGACGAGGGTCCATTTATCGAGGTGGGTAAATTTGCCGAAATCACCAGACACGTGGGTCCTTAGAACTGTTCTTAGTAACCCGATCGAGCCTCCCAGTCCTTTGGTCAGGTGAATCGTGACCCGATTCTTAATTTAACCCTGACAATTTGAATTTGGTGCATTGTACTCGCAAGCACAATTATTTGACCAGGTAACACCAGAACTCTGATATGCCTGGGAAGTTGTCTGCCTGCTTCAGGGCATTATTCCGCAGCAACAAACAATCTTTGGAAGATAGCCGTCCCCACACCACAGGAGGGGTCGCCGGCATGTACTATGTACTGTAAGAAAGGCTTTGGTAGTATAGCATTTAATGACATTTGGCACAGACAGACCAGACATAATTCTAATCTTCGGTGGCCAACCAATGGTAGCTTTGAAATTCCTCGTATAGAATATTTAGAGTCTGTGTTGGTAAAGAAAAAGGCTAGACCTGCAGCATTTGACGCATTGCACAGTTGGAAAACAGAAGCCTTGCAGCAACAATAGATTCGAGAGAAGCATATGCGTCGACATATGACAAGTGTCGAAAGGCACAGTTATATGATCAAAATAAGCAATTGGAATCAGTTAGGAACACGGACAGAGCGTTTCAATTAGGCATTCAGAAAATCTACCCTTCGAAAGATTTTCATACGTCCGATGAATTGATTAACAAACTTTTGCATGAACGAAGGCCCGATGCTTCTGCACCACCCCCGTACGTCCCTCCTCCTGGTGCTTTGCCCCTTCCTGTTTTTATTCCTCCTCCTATAGTTCCTCCGGTCCTCCCTGCTGTTCTTCCTGTTGTTCCTCCAGCCGCCGCTCCTTTGCCTGCCCCCTTGCCTACACCTGTTGATATTCAGAATGTGCCTACTCCTCCTCTTCCAAGTGATTCCGTATCACTTGTAGTAGACCAGGGAGCGGGATCAAGGGTTGTGACTCGTAATACTGTGTCCCAAGATAAAAAGAATTAATTGATTGCTTGGGCTAAACATTGTATGGAGAAGGGTGAACAAGCGGATGTTTTTTCCACACTCGAAAATTTAAAAAAGTATTTAATCTAAAAATAGATTAAAAGATGTAGATCTCCCACAAGGGTTACGGTATTTGAACGCCTTAGCGTTGTCTAGAGATACTGCAGAGAAAGTATATGAGCATGTCAAGAGGATTTTTGTGTATAGGAAGGAGTTGGAAGAGTTACAGAATGAAGAAGTAGATGATGAAAGTTTAGGTACTATGTTCTTACAGAAACGGTTTTCTCCTCGCCGTGAATTGATAGGTGAGGAAGCACGAATTTGTACAAAGGATGCGATAAGATGGATTTCGGATATGTCGATAACTCCAGATGAAGTATATGACACGTATGGTCAGTATACGTTAGAAATGCAAAAGAAAGTGATTCAGGTTATGGTAGAATACCTGCAGAATGAGTGTGTAAAAAGAAAGATTTGTTGTCCCGCAGAATTGTTGAGTGTTTATAAGAGAGCTTTTTTGATGAATACCTCTTCGACTGCCTTAGCGCTTGATTTGGCCCTGTTGCTTAGTAAGCGTTCGGAGCTGCCTACTTCTCAGTTGCATATGAGAGAGGTCCCTCCGACATTTGTCCCAAAAGTTGAGATTGCGGCCGATGCTGCATGAGGTATACTCGCTGGGGAACTTCCTGCACATTATGTATCGCAGTTTGTTCAGGTCCCGTTCTCAAGACAGGAAGTGAAGACCATAAAGCAATCTATGCCTGATATAAGAAAGAATCCAACAGGATTCTATAAAGAAATAGAGTGGGTCTTACAATCATCGGTATTCACCTTAAGTGATATCGATTTATTATTTCCCGTACTCCTGCCAGTTGAGTTATGGAAACAGATTAGGACTGTAGATGATGTACCTGGGTTTAGAGATACATGGGATAACATTGTTAGGCTCGACAGAGAAAGACCAGCTGGCGAGCGACCGCCTCAAGTGATATTAACTTTGCCCGATAGGATTATCGTAAAATTAAAAACTATAGTTCCTGAAAAAAGAATCCTTTGGGACAAGCTTACGGCCTGTGTCCAAGGAAAGTCTGAGGGTGCCACCGAGTTCTTCAATTGGTTTGAACAGATTTCAGTGGACAAGACTTAGGCACAGAGTCAGGGAAAAGGCTGTTTGTCGACAAATTTGTACATGGATTGCTGGCTGACATCCAGTTACAGATTATGTCCTCCGAAAGCGCTTGGCAGGCGAAGTCTCAATCAGAAGTACTGCACATGGCTCAGTACTATGAAAATCGTGTAAATAATGAAAAGGAACAACTTGAGAAAAAAAAGGGTGACCTAAAAACAAAAGTACTATTGCAACAGATTGTTAGAAACCCTTGAGGAGGTAATCAATTTAGAGGTCAATACATTCCACAGGGAAGTACGCCCTTGGCGCCGGTAACCATTAACCAGTGCGCCTATTGTCGACAGGAAGGTCACTGGCACGTACAATGTCCGACCTTGCAGCAAAGGTCATTTGGGAACATGGGTAGACGATCCGGAGGTCGCCCAGGTGCAGGGGGCCCTGGCAGAGGTCAGTTTGCATCAGAATCACAGCAACCTCCTTCACAGGATAAACAAGTTTCGAGTGTGGATAATAGAAACATTTTTTATCACCCTTCTGCCGCATACTTCTCTGAAGAGCTTCCTTTTGATGACATTCTGTTTCGTTAGGATTGCCCGAAACAGGATTTGGAACCAACGCCTATTCCCGTTCATCAGAAAGGCCCCTACGTTGAGATGGCTGTGGGAAATAGGAAGCATCTATTTTTGGTAGATACGGGAGCACAAAAGTGTTCCATTGACCATTCACGGGTTCCAAACATTCCCCTGTCAGGGCAGTCCAACGTTTCCGTAGGGTTTTCAGGCACACCTGTAGTTTGTCCGGTCTCATTGCCGGTACCGATAACACTGGGTCCCTTTACGGAGCAGTGTCCATTTCTACTTACTAGAAACTGTGGGGAGAATTTGCTGGGGTTGAATTTGTTGAAGGAATTGAATGCAGTAATACATTGCTCCCCGGATGGAATTTGGTTAACAATTTCACCTCAGCAATCACTCGCCTCTCCGTTTTTGACTCGACCTTTACCGCCAGAATTCAGTAACATTCCGGAATGCTTATGGGCAATTGATGATAATGATATGATGTGGGCATTCTTCAAATTGAACCTGTTAAAATTATTCTGAAACATGGAGTAAAATTGCCTCGCATCCCGCAATATAAAATCTCAGTTGAAGGTGAACAAGCTTTGAAATGTATAGTTTCTGACTTTATACATCGTGGAGTAATTGAGGAAATTACAGGTAGTGTGTGTAATAGCCGGATTTGCCAGTAAATAAAAAAGGTGAAATGCGATTCCTTTTCGATTTATAATTAATTTGCGTGCTATTAACAAAATTGGGGCTCCTCAATTTCCCATTGTACCTGATGTTACCACAATACTAACTATGATTGCGGCTTCTGCCACTCACTTTAGCGTTGTTGACCTTAAGTTGTACCACAAGGGTACACTGAGAGTCCAAGTATTTATAGTAGAGCATTGAAAGCATTGAAAGAGCAAATTGATACTCTCCAGTTGCCTACTACTTGCACATTACTACAGTATGTAGATGATCTCCTCTTGGCTGCTGATTCTGAGAGTGCCTGTAAAGAAGACACTGTGTTGTTGCTTTGTCATCTAGCAAAACATGGCCACAAAGCTTCACTCAAGAAATTCCATTATTGCTGTCAGGAGGTTGCCTATTTAGGCTATCTCCGGTCAAAGGAGGGAAGAAGGTTGACAGCTGAACAGATAAAAACTATTTCTGGCATATCTATCCCAAATACGCAAAAGGAAGTTAGAGCCCTGATAGGTATGGCTTCTTACTGCAGATTGTGGATCCCTAACTTTTCGTTAACGATTAAACCAATGCTGGCTTTGACAAAGAAGGGCATTTCTTTGCCATTGCCATGGACTTTGGAACACCAGACAGCATTTGATTTTCTCAAAACCGCGCTGTGTTCGGCACCGGTTTTAGGAACTCCAAATTATGAAAAGGCCTTTGTGTTGTATGTGCATGAACGTGATGGATGTGCTTTGGCTGTGTTAACGCAGGAACATGGAGGGAAGAATAGGCCGTGCGGCTATTTCTCATCCATCCTTGATCCTGTTGCATGCGCTTTGCTGAGATGTTTGAGAGCTGTCGCTGCTGCTGCCTCTGTAAAACAGAGCGAGGGAATGGTTCTGGGTCATGCGTTAACCCTAACGGTACCTCACTCTGTAGATATTTTATTGAATAGAACTCAAACGCAACACCTTACTTCTGCACGATTGAAAAGATACGAATTGATCTTGTTTGCTCCCCACATTCAAATTCAGAGGTGTTGTGTACTAAATCCGGCTGAACGTTTACCTGTCCCGCAAGATACTGTTGATGGTGACGAAACGTCACACAATTGCCTTTACACTACAGAACAAGAGACTAAAGGTAGAATTGATTTGAAAGACACGCCTTTGAATAGCCCACAAGGAGAGCTATTTTGTGATGGCTCTTGTTTCAAACTTCAGAATGGTACATCCACTGCTGCTTATGCCGTCACTACTTTAAGCACGATTGTGGAAACCAAAAGAATTACGCATAATTCCGCGCAGGCCGCAGAAATTATAGCGTTAACTCGAGCTTGTGAACTTTTTGAAGGGCTTACGGTAAATATATATACCGACAGTCAGTATGCCTTTGGGGTAGTTCACAACTTCGGTAGACTGTGGAAAGAATGAGGGTTCTTGACCTCACATGGCACGAAAATACAGCATGGCACTTTAATAGTGCAATTACTTTCAGCGCTCGCACTCCCTGTCCAGTTAGCCATCGTAAAATGTACAGCACATCAAAAGGTTACAGACGATTTAGGAAAAGGGAATGCTTTCGCTGATCAGATAGCTAAACGAACTGCTACCGAGTTTAGTTCAGAAATGTATGCTGTAAGGGAAACTGTAAATGTTTGCACTTTTGGTGAAAGTATCGATTCTGTAAAAGACATTCAAGCAGATGCTACTGTAGAGGAGACCAAGAAATGGGTCGAGGGTGCAGGGAGATTGGATGGTGATGGGTGTTGGGTGGACAATGTTGAAGGAAAATGGTTACTCCCTGACGCCCATATTACAATGATGGTCATTATGGCTCATGGTCCGACCCATGTCTGTGCGCGTAAATTGACTAAAATGTTACACAGTGTATGGGCCAATGATAACATTTTCAAAATTGCAGAGAGCTTTGTCCAAGGGTGCATGGTCTGCTTGCAGCACAATGTAGGAAAAGGTACCTCGACTCCTAGAGGAAGTTTCGCTCCAGCTTCTGTTCCGTTTGAAGTTATCCACTTTGATTTTATTGAGATGGAACTTTGCAACAATCTTAAATATGTACTGGTTGTCATTTGTGCATTTAGCAAGTGGGTTGAAGCCTTCCCTGTTAGAGATGCAACAGCCATAACCACGGCAAAAACTCTGTTAAAAGAGTTATTTCCTAGGTTCGGGCTGCCGAGAGTCATCTGGTTGGATAATGGGCCACACTTTATCGCTGCCGTAATCCTTCAAATAGGCAAAGGATTGAAGATTGATAAACGGTTCCATTCGACCAGACATGCCCAAAGTGCCGGATTAGTGGAAAGGCACAACGGCATTATAAAGAACAAGCTCGCTAAGACGTGTGCCGGCACCAAGTTAAAATGGCCGGACGCCTTACCTATTGTGTTGCTATCGATGAGAACAACCCCTCAAACTAAGACTGGGCTCTCTCCCTTTGAGGTGGTAATGGGAAGACCTGCTAATATTTGGGGTATGCCAAAGAGTCACTCATTGCGGGATATAGAGAATGTGCTTCTTTCAGATTACTGTAACCAGTTGACTAAAAATCTATTTTCAATTTATCACCAGGTGTGAGAGGCATTACCTGTACGATACGAGGGTCCTGGTCACAGTCTACGACTGGGGGACTGGATCCTCACAAAAGTTTTTGAGAGGTCGTCTTGCATTGGACCTCGGTGGAGGGGTCCCTACCAGGTCCTGCTAGTCACCCAAACTGCTTTGCAGGTAGCAGGTTGTAAGAACTGGATCCATGCGACACACACCAAACGGATCCCGGAGCTCGTGCCATACTATACAGAAGACACAGAATCCCTTTCCAACGCTGTAACCAACGTGCCCGAAACAGCAACAATTCACAAGAGAGTATCAGAGACCGTTCCAGAGTTCGTAAGGCCGGACAAAACAGCCATCTTGTCTCCGCACTCTCCAACAGTGGTATTTCCGGATCATCCATTTTCTGATCCCATTTCCGTTCACTCGCCACCTCCAGTGGGAAGTGACGACATAGTTTTTTCTGAGCATTCAGCACCGAAAATTGTGAAATATAATTTACGTCCAAGAAGATACACGTATGGCACGGTTTGACTGTGCGATCGAGGAAATCATTTGAGGGCTTGCCTTTCGGCCCGACTGTATGAAAGGATTCTGTTGGCTAAGGGTTGTGGGAAAGACATTAAGAAGACGCAGGACTGGAGTTGCCAGCAAACAAACAATTGGTGTTTTTTGATTGAAGACGACGATGCCTGCACCCGCTACCACTCGCACTGAACTTTTAGATAAATATGTGGCTAGCAGAGACAATGATCAAGCGTGTAAGGGGACCCCGAAAATTTATTGTTTTCTTTTAATAATAATAACTGGGTTTGTAGTAACTATTGGTTTTGGGTTATGGTATCTGGAGGAACAATATCCGCTAGAGGACTTTTTTCCTGTTGAAAATGTATCCGTTTTCCCCACTCCTTCTGTGCAATTGCATACCTTGTCGCCTAGAGACTCTTCGCATAGACGGAATTATCAGAATAATACTCTTTTCTTAATAATGAATTTTGAATAGGAGCAACTGCTGGATCTGCTCACATCTACCGCAAAATGGGGATAAGGGGCTAGGTTGGTACATTCATCCTTTACCTTTGACAACTGCTTGTTATGCTTCTCTTAGAGCACTATTCTTTGGCCGATGGAATGACAGCATCTCAGGGAACTTTGATGGTACAAATTTGAATAGTTTTGAAAAACGTGTTTTGATGCCCCTGGGATGCTTGCTTTTTGCAAATATGAGTAAGCCAAATGTTGCTTCTGTTAGGCCCTCTGATAGATTGTCTCGTCCTTTTCAGTCTTTAATCTCTTTCAAAATGGTTCCTATAGGCAATAAGGTTGCCACGCCTCCATCTTATTCTGTTAACCACAGCCCCGATTCAGTTTCCTTCTGCATACAGAGGAATGGAACATGGTCAATGGGTAATTTTAGAAAATGCGCCAACGTTGCGAATTTGACTAGTGAGAACAGACCTCTGTACGTAGGTGAACCTGTCTATTTTGTTTGCGGTGATGTGGCATTTCCATGATTGCCCAGGGATTGGCAAGGAACCTGCTATTTAGGGATTCTGTTACCTGGGGTATTTATTGCCAGTACTGCAGAAATTTCAAAGACTTGTCCACGACGAGGTGTGAAGGGGGATACTCCAGCGCAAACTCTAGGAGACAACATGAAATCCTTTGGGCCATTTTTTGGCCAAATTACAAATTCAGAAGATATCAGGGGACTAGCGAGAGTTCTGGAGAGAACCATCAACCGGACCACTGACATACTGTATAATATGACGTTAGAACAGTAAGCAATAAGACTAGTAGCTCTTCAGAACCGGATGGCATTAGATGTTATTCTGGCAGAGCGTGGAGGAGTATGTAAATTGGTGGGGTCCACTTGCTGCGTTTACGTACCAGACTCCTCTCCAACGATCTTTAGGGCGATCCAAAATCTACATGTTCTTAGTTCGGAGGTACATGTTCCTGAGGGAAACTGGGAACTTAGTACATGGTTTTGGGACCTCCTACGGTCATGGGGATGGAAGTTGTTTTCGGCCCTGCTGATTATCTTGGGTAGTTTTCTATTCCTTTGTTGTTTTATACAGTGTCTCCCTGGTATATGTTCGGTATTAGGGGGGTGTTGCGTGCAAGCAACAAGTGTTTTAGGGCATAGAATATACGCCCCAGATAAGGTTTCCAAGGAGTACGTGTTGAAAGAAACTCTTGTGTCTGATCTAATGGCAATAGATATGTCTGATAATGATTCGGGGTGTGTAGACGTTGAAATGTGGAGTTAGTCGCAAAGTGATTGAAGGTAGTTTAGCGCTTGGCATAGGCCAAAAGTAGGGTTTGTTAAAACTGATATAGTATTGTTTCGTCCTCGTTGTATATGTTGGCCTATGCCCAGTCGCTCTGCGTGAAAATCCACGTTGCAAGGTCATAACCTTAAGTTAATCGAACCTCCATTTTAGGATGAGGCCGCCATTTTAGTTATTCGTGCAAAGTCACCCCATGGCCTAAAATGGCCGACCTGTGTTCTCTTGTTCTAACTTAACCTCTTCAACCTTTGTAGGAGAGTTACTGTCCAACCTGCCTGCAGGCTACATGTTAGGGTCATGTAGACCTTGTCCTTTGTTGATCTCGGGATCAGGGGATTACTTGAATCAGTGATGTTAACCTACAAGTATATAAGAACAATTACACTGATAAAACATGTCATGCAAAACATCTGTTTGACCTGCATTAAAGCAATGTATAAAGAGTGTAAAGTTAAACCCATAGAATAATAGTGCTTGTTAGTAAATGTATTAAAAAGTAAAACCGCATGCACGAGATATGTAAATTAGGAATGAACCTGGCGCGACCCAAGCCCAGTACATGATTAACTTGTAGGAGGCTGGACATCATTATGAAGAAATTGTATAAATACGCTGATGTCCAGCTAGCAATTCATGTTCACTGCTCACATTGAACCTTCTGGGTGTACTGACGGCCAAATAGCTATTTGTGCACTTTGTTTTGTAAACTGTACAGAATTGCAATAAAGATTCTGGGAATCTTTACAAGCCTGTGTTGGTGTATTTCTCTTTGCATGGTGTAAAAGCCTTAATATTGTATTTTTCTGATTTCACAGGGGTGAGGAGGACATGAGTGGGGGCCTGCTGGCAGGTGTCCCTCAATGCTGGGGGGTGGGACTGCAGGGGGACATGAGTGGGGCCTGCTGGCAGGTGCTCCTCACTGATGGGGGTGTGGGTGCTAGGGGACATGAGTTGGTGATCATATTGCAAGATGACGTGTGGCTTGGCTGGGGGGCATGCCCATGATGGATGGGCTGCCTGCGTGACATGACCAGGGGTGCAGGGTAGTCCCCTGTGGTGTGGGCTGCCTACAGGGGCCATGGAGGGGGTAGAGTGGACACCTGCGAGGACCCACACTGCCAATTCACGTGTGGGACTCCCTGCGCACCCCACTGGATACACGTACCCCGCTCTGACAGCGAAATCGCATGTGAAACTTCACGCGCACCCCCGAAATACACGTACCCTGCTTTGACAGCGAAATCGCGTGTGAAACTTCTCGCGCATCCCCGAAATACACGTACCCTGCTCTGACAGCAAAATCGGATGTGAAACTTCCCGAAAACCCCAGTAATACACATACCCCGCTCGCACAGGGCCAATCGCGTGTGAAACTTCCCACGCACCCCAGTAATACATGTACCCTTCTCACACAGTGCCAATCGCGTGTGAAACTTCACGCGCACCCCAGTAATACACGTACCCCGCTCGCACAGGGCCAATCGCGTGTGAAACTTCCAGTGCACACAAGTAATACTCATACCCTGCTCGCACAGGGCCAATCACGTGAGAAACTTCCTGCGCACCCCCGCAATACACGTACCACGCTCGCACAGGGCCAATCGCATGGGAAACTCCCTGTGAACCCCAGTAATACACGTACCCCGCACGCACAGGGCCAATCGCGTGTGAAACTCCCTGCGCACCCCCGAAATACACGTACCACACTCGCACAGGGCCAATCGTGTGTGAAACTCCCTGCAAACTCCCAAAATACACGTACCATGCTCGCACAGGGCCAATCACGTGTGAAACACCCTGCGCCGGGGTGTACATGTATTCAGAGGGGTGCGCGGGGAGTTTTACAGGCGTTTTCATGATTGGGGGGCTGTATGCTGGTCCAATGGCTGTGTGCCATGTACAGGATTTGTGCGCTGTGCATGGCGCGCGGGGAGGGGTAGGGGGCGTAACTGGCGCTGCTGCAGGGTCCCTGCACCACTCTGCACCACGGCTGGTTTTGGATGTTGAAATCCATGAATACGCTGTGCGCGGAAATGGATTTTAGCATACGCGGCTGGCGCAGACTGTCGTATGTGCACACTGTGCGCCAGCCGCGTGCGTCACTTGTGCGCTGCATTCTATGAATTACCCCGTTAATTGTACAGCAGTCAATCAACATACTGTATACTATTAAATCAAACAAAGTTGCATTTGTTGAAACAAATGTCATATTTGAAAATAAAATGCAATATAACTGTTGAATGCACTGGAAAAATGTGCCCTCAAAATACAATGTTTAATTTCGTGAATTCTAAATGCACAGGACTGAGAAAACAGGCAAAACATGTAACCCTGGAGTGTTATTTTAAGGCCAGCAAATGCCCAACCATGTAAATACCACACAGGTGAAAGTCATCAAACAGCACCTGTCTTTAGAGATTTGCATGTTTAAAATATTTCCATTTCGGTTTTACAGCTTCATAGGTGTGAAAAGAGATTGTAACCGCAGAGCAAATTCGAAAATAAACCCTCCATTAGCTCAACATAAGCAAATCCTCACTTGTTGATGATCTCTGAATCGCTGAAAGCTCAACTTGGTGGAACAGCCTCTGACATCTAGACCAATTAATTCAGGTTTTGCAGTATCTTCCGCATACACGTGGTTAAATAATCCAATGTTACAATTCCGAAATGACACATGGCACTAATTTAACATCAAACTATGAGTGTCAGTGAGGCCTTGGTTCTCATACCTCCCCCAGAGGAAACTTTCCCAGGATTTACTATGCATGTATTTATTTATTTATTGATATACTCCTAGCCAACATGGCCTTGTGTATATATACATAGAAGAAGATTTAAACATTTAAATAATACAAAGATAATCAAAGATTGATCGCTTGAAAACATGGAAAAAAACGAAAAGATTAAATGGATAAAGAATGATTGCAACTATCAATAAAAAATACCTTTTGATAAATTGTCTAACATGTATTGACATTTCATAAAAAATGTCACCATAAAATACATACAATTTAAATAATGTCCTTCTATAAACATGTTCCACATACATGATTCATCCAAACAATCCATTTCATTTCTATAGGATTTAACATATTTATTTCTCAACATCTTTAGGAACCTTTTGAACCCCTGGCTCTTATACCTCGGCCTGAATTGATCTGTAAGTAGACATATGGACCTGGGTTACATACACATCTTGACTTCTGACAACACTTTACACGTTATTTGGGGGGACTTAGGTTTGCATCTTTTCACAGTACAACTAAGTTTGACAGATCTTAACTTTCTCAGACTAAGATCCATGCAAGTGGCTTTTCTTTTGTAAACACAGATATGTGTCCATTAAATGTATTATGTAGAGCAATTTTCTTTCTGGTTTTCTCTCTCCCTTTAATTTATGTTTCAGCTTGAAAATGTAGCGCGTAGTGTGCAGTAAGGTCGACACCTATCGTGTGGTATTGATATTAGTGGTGATTTACATGTGCTTGTCTGCATAAAATACATGTATAAAGGTTTTACACATGGTATCAGATTCCACATGGCATTGGTCTACACGTTTGTTATGCATGAACAGACCCCATGGAAAATACATCAGTAAGCTCTGTCTGTGTGAGGCGGTGAAACCTAATATATTAAATATGTGATTGAACCACAGAAAATAAGTTTAATTGTATAATGATGGGCTACTAACGTGTTTTAACATCTACATTTACTCATTATAAAAATCCCTTCTTTGGAGCCTGTTTAAACCAGAATGAAACGGCACAAATGAGAACTAAATCAACTACACACAAACAATACTAGACCCTGCACCAAGCCACACAGAACAATCTACCAATGAAAGCATGAAGACAGGACATGAAGCACAGATTCAACAACGTCTACATATGTTGGCAGCATGGAAGGGGCCGCGGTGTTGTCACCCTTTTTGATGCAACTCCTGGATGGTACATCAGCTACACCATTCCCAGCAGCCCGCCCATCAGCCTGCCCTGCAGAACACCAGGCAACCCATCACCCTGCCCTCTAGCACTCAAACAGCCCATCAGCCTGTCATGCAAACCCCACTATGAAACTACCTTGGTGCCCATCAGACTGGCCAGCAGCCCCTAACCCTGCTAGCTCATCGGCCTGCCCTGCAGGCACGCTCAGCAGCAGCCAAGACCCGCAGGGGTGACCGTGAGGCAGAGTGTGAAGACCTTATACACTCAGGTTATACAGGTCCAGGCTGTCCCAACTATACCCCACTAAGCAGTAGGTCCAAACGTCCTATTGCAAGGGCATGCCCGCTGTCTTCAGCCTCTTGGCATGCATTAAGGGTGACCTCGAGGCCAACAGAGAGATAGTGATATCAGCTAGCCTTCACATTGAAGTTTCTCACAATTCTTCACCTCTTTGCCAGTGGTACGTTTCAATGCACTGTGGCGCTTTCACATGACATCACCCTGGTTCTGATGCATCCTCTCACAAGTGTTAACTGTCAAATTGAGAAGGATGGGGAAACACAGAACCTTCCTAAGTGACCCTATGTTCATTAAACGTACAAAAGCACAACTTTATGCCATACTGAGATTCCTCATTGTGGTGTGGGCCCTGCTCTGCAAACATGTAGGCCTTGTACCACCCAGGGTAAGGACGCATATCTTCAGGAACAGGCATAGGCAGAACTCTCTCAATGCACAGATGGTCTGTGATGCTGACCTGCTCTTTACAAATGCGTGTGCCATATGGCCTGGCTCCATCTGAAACTTCATGATACTCACAGCAATCTGCACACATCATGGAGGGATTACAAGAATTCTGCGTTTGGCTACTGGGTATGCACTTAAACTATACCACATCGGAAATGCATTGTGTCACACACCTATCATGGACATTTCCATATAACATCCCACATGGGTGACAGCACACAAGGGTGATGGGACACGTCATGCACAATTGTTATGGCCAATTCCAACACACTCCAGTACGTTTGCCAGATCTCATGTATCCCCATGTCATGTGTGAGTAGGGCAGCTAGTCATTTGCATTAATTTCATTCAAGCACTTCTGGTTTCCATTGGCCGGCTTTATATAGTAATACCATTACAGAAAGCAAGAAAATACACAGGACATGATGTTCCACACGTTCTAATCATGCATGGCACGGGGAGACATTAGAGCCATGCATGGGGGCATCTTGACACACCACTAATCATATTGTGTGGAAATGTTGTTGTGGCACATGTGAACACGGCAATCATAAATCTCCTCTCCTATCCACTAGTGATTCTGGTCACCCACTGCACTTTGCATCTTTACACCTGTATGTCAGTCAATCAACCCAAGAAGCACTATAGCAATGCTGTCTGCACGGTGTTCCGCAAACCCACTGAGAAGGCATTTGGTGTGTTGAAGAACTTCTGGTGTTTTAACAGGACTGGTGGTGCATTTATGTGTCATCAACAATGTCTTCCAATCAAGGTAAGTGCGTCAGTACTGTATTGAACATCACCCCTTTGCAAACTCCTTCACTCTCCAGTGAAAATGCATGACATGTCTCGACAGCAACAACTCTGAAACACACTTTTATTTTAACTGGGAAGGGTACAGCTTTTGCTCAAGTGCCAATAGCGCCAATGTCAAAGGTTAAACACATAATGACACTCCATAGGAAGAGCAAACAATTCCAGTGTGCAATGTCCAAGGTAAGCCCAACAAAATGGAAGTCAATGGACTTTGAGCAGGAACACCATGCACAATGGACAGATGACTGGCATGCAGATTCTTCAAATGAGATTGTAGAGAGGTGCTGGGAGTGACAGTGGAGGGATAGGGGTTGTGAATTACTCCCCCACAAACTCCTGCAAATGACAAAGGGACTTCTTTGGGCAAGACATCAGCCCAGTCAATATGAGCAGCGACTGCCAAAGCCTATGGTTAACTGTCACAATCTAGCAGCAAACTATGACATTGTTTCTGGCCATTTAGTGCATTACTGTAGAGGAGACAGGGACAGCAAGGCATGTGGACTGGTTGTGTCCAGTTATCTGATCTCTGGCCGGCAGCACAGTTTCCAGTGCTCAAGCGTAGGCTGATAGAGCCAGTGCGGCAGTAGTTGCAGTCTCAGCTTCTGCCACCCCAGCTGCTGCACTGACCTCCTAACATGCTGCATGTTTCCACTATTAATTCCTCCATTAGATGGTTTCGCTGCCTCTGTGATCATTTGCCATCTGGCAAGGGTGTGAACGCCCTGTTTTTATATGTATTAAATAATAAAATGGTGTAGGTAATTTCACCTCTGAAAGGAAAACTGCTAATCAGATTCTCCTTTAATAGTGCCATGTCATAAGCAAAGTGTGTACTTGTGCCTTGCGGCCTCAATATACTGATTCACAGTGCTTGCTCTACCAGTGGTACAGAGCAGGTTCAGGGGCCACAGGTGCCCAATTGACAGCTGCAGTGACACCCAAGTCTAGGCATCCCTGTTCCAAAAACTACATAATCCAGAAGATGTTTTCCTGGTGGTACATTAAACTGTGCATATATGCCATACCTGAGTTAGGATATGTGGCCATCATCTTTCAGTATCACATAATATTATTCCCACCAATAATGTCACCATATATATAGTCATTGGGAAACAGCATAGGCAACATTATTGATGGGGTTAATATTAGGTTTAAATGGGAGCAGGGGTTGCAGGGGTGTCCCCCGCTCCCTTTAAAAAAAATATGGTGGTTGCAGGGTTGTCTGCCGCAGGTTTGATGGGGTAATATCACTGCAAAAAACGGTGTCATTCTTGTATGGCAACATTTTTGTAGCGATATTGTAACACATGGAACCCATCTTTCAGAGTTATCCCAGCCACATTAAATTGATTTTGCACGTGTCATCCCTCTGTGCTCGGTTCAGTTGTGGAAGGATCATGTGTATACCAGCCAAATAAGGCCCACCCCTGTCTACTGAAAGGAATAGCCTTTGGGGATTGCTTCTCTTTGTTCCTCTGTAAAGGGCAGGTAACACCCTTTCCCCAGGACAGCAACTCCACAGGACGCTGGCCTGGGAACTGAAACGAAGATGCACACCTGTTCCCAGAGAGTGAGGCCTCAAACCAGAGGGCTTCATTTCTAAAGGTTCTTTAATCATATTGAGCAAGAGACGGGGTGGAGCTTGGATAGCCAGAGAGGGGTCTGTACAGTCTTTGGGCGATACTGCCATCGTAACTCTCTCTTTCTCTTTCCTGTCCCTCCACTTTCTCTAGAGCAAAGCACTTTGGGTGTGACATCATACGGGCAACGTCCACACATTTAAAGAGCAGGGATTGGACTCCTAAAGCAGGCTAGCTTTAGTCTAATCACCTAGGGATGTTTTCCTATAAAAGAAGGGGTCTCCCATAATTTTTTCTAATCATTTTGGGAATCATCTTGAAGCATCTTTGGATCACCACTTGAGACGATTCTGTTGGTCCCTGCTGAGAGAACAGTCCTTTCTAAAGCCCCCAGTTGTGAGGTGAAGGCAGATGTTCCAAAGGCAGAAGCAAGGTCTGTCCCCTCTCCATCCCAGGAACTGCTGGGGTTGATCTACTGATGGAACAGGACCTGCCTCTCTGCCATCCCACAGCTTTACCCAGGACATCACTGTGTTGGAGGACCCCTGCCATTGTGTTCCAGACTCTCTCATGTTTCAGAGCCCGAGAACAAGGACCCATCTTGTCGCTGAGTCCCTGAAGTGAGACTCTCAGCAATCTAAGAAGTGACCTGCTGCTGGAGCAAGACTGTGTGTCTGCCAGCCACAGCAGTAACCAGGACCTTACCATGTTGGGTGACCCCTGCAGATGTGTATCAGTGTTTGGGAACATGAGAAATTGACTCATCTTGTACCTGAATCCCTGGATTGACTCTCACAGCACCATGGTAGCCAAGACAGATGGGATCCTAGTGTTTTTCACTGTTGAACTGCTTGAAGCATTATTTTGAAGAACTGTTCAGCACATGTGAACCAGCAGTTCCCACCTTTGCTGCCTTTTGCTCCATCCTGATCTTTGCATAGTGCCAAGAAGTCTGGTGTGGTGCTGCCGAAACCACCAAGAACTGCAAAGGAGATGCGTTTGACTGCTAACTGCCCCCTTGGTCCATTTTGGGCCTGAGAGACTAGTTAGGTCACTTTGAACTGCTTTTGCTCACAAATACATATCTTTTTTCAAGAACATTGTTGCTTTTGCTTACCTTTCACCCTGATTCATTACCCAAAGTACTGCAACTACTATCTTTGTTTATTCTGTGTTCTTTCTGCAGGAGTGGGTTTTGTGTAATGTATTTCTTGTTATTTATTATTGTACATGGTGTGTTTAATTAAAGCGTATATATTTTTATAGAACCCCTCTTAAGAGTAAAACCTTCCCTGGGTCCACGTTACTTCAAAAGGCAAAGGAGATATATCTCTTGACGGAGCCTGTTTTACCTTTATGATTGGGTTGGCTCTTGGTTTGTAGAAATGTGACGGTTCAGTGGGCGTTTTAGCCTATACTCATCCTTTTTACTCCTGCAGGGCAGAAGTCAATTTGTCACAGCCTTTAACTGTTTTACACACCCTGCAGGCACTGGTAAACCTTGGAAAAGATTGAGCAAAAGGCATCCACCAGTTCCTGTCATTCACCTTTACTGGTTCCTTGACTGCTAACTTGACTAACAATCTTTTGGAAAGGCATGCTAAGAAACAGTCAACCATGTGGGAAGATATCGGGCAGAGAGAATTTGAGAGAGTGGCAGTCAATAGCGGTGCCTGAGGTGGACCAGATCCCAGTAGCCCTGTAGGAGTGGCAAAGTAACTACCTTGCAGGTGAAGAGATTGGTGAAGAGATGGTTCCACGTGACTGATGTTGACCTTCTTCAGCTCTGCCACCTGTAGGATGTCCACTACCCTCAGCTGCTAGAGGATGAGAGTCCACAGTAACAATACACATTATTTCACATGCATACAATTGTAGCATACCCAAAAGTGGTTTATGGCAGACATGGGACAGTAGATGATGGGCACATTACATTACACCTTCCATAGGCTCTCTGGTATAACTTGGCCATGCATGTGGATTACATTGGTCCAGCAGATATCCCTGCACATTTGCCCATGGCAGTTGACCATCCCTCTTTGCTTTCCTGTGGTTAAGGCCATATCCCTGTGTTGGTGACACAATCCCTTCCATACATTTAAGTAGTGTCATTCCATACCTGGCCTGGCATGGTAAACGCCAATCCCCTAGCATACTATTGGCATGGACTATTAATATGTTAAACGATTGATGTACTGCATGTTGAAAACTACACTCTGTATGGAGTCATCCCACATTGTAAACTTTAACAATTGTTTGCCCTGTACACATAGTTGATGTTGAAATTACAGCATGATTAATTAAAACAGTACTGAAGTGGTTGGCCATGACAATAATGTTTACTTTTCCCCATTTCATGTGTCACCAGAGGCAGGGTAATAGACATCTGTTGGGCAAACATTCCATCTCTATGCTCTTTCCCTATGACCTCTGAAGCGTCAATGATAGTTTAGTGTTGGGTGATGATATGGTGCTTAGCGGGATCTGTCGGGATGTCAACCTTCATGTTTAGGGGAGGAAACTGGAGAGGGATAACATAAAAAGACACTTAAAGAGTACAACATGCGAAAAGCGTATCCTTTAAGCGGGTAAGCAATGTGATTGTTTCAAAACAGGGGCATCCTGCCATTGCACATAACTAGACTCATCCAACTGTATGTACATGACATGATGGTCCCGGGGAATACACATTATCCGATCATGCAGCTACCCACTTACCTAGTACATGGTAGTCATTGCCACTACACATTTTGGTTGCAACAGACAACCATTCATGCTCCCATGTCAAGTAAGATTAGGTAGGGACTTCATGTTGTTGGGTAAACTGTGCATTGGTATATCAAAGATGCGTGCAGTGAGTCCCCCTTGCTGCCATTATAATGGGCAACAGTACAAACACACTGGTGCAATACACAATGCATTCATACATTGGAGTTGGGTGGGGTAGGCCCCTAGACCTGATTACAGACAAACCATGATCTGGCTATGCACACATGGGAGGTTGATCACCTTCACCCCCGGTCCCACTCCTCCAACTCTCTCTAGTCAGCTGATGTCAACGACCATCAAAACCGGCTTGATACCTGGCTACATATTCAGAGGTGGTGGTGGTGAGCCACCTCCTTTGGCGAGGTTGTGCTTGCAGTCATTGGCGACCTGTGTCAACACATGTCTCTATAGGATCTGCCTCAGCTTCTTGATCTTGCACAGCCTTTGTTGTGTGGCTTTATGGCCAGCATGGACATTGGTCAAGATGGCTTTCCTGAAGGTGTTGGACACGGCAGAGTGGGTATTCATGTGCTCTGGACCTAATTGACATATGACCCTTCATAATACCATCCACAAGGACCCTAGGCTTGTTGTTGCAAAACTTTGTATGTGCACCCTCCAACATGCGCATGGCAGATAACCAAAGCGTGGGGCAAAGAAAGAGGCATGCTGGCCATGCTTGGAGAGGGTCATGTGTATTTGTATTTATTTGAAGAATAGGGATGTCAATTATGAACAGAAATGACTTAGAATACACTTTTTCAGGTGGCAGAATCATTACCACGAAACTGGGCCTGTACAATAGCACAAAGATGAGAACACGTGGTGAGTCAGTTAATCGGGGTGTAAATATGTGGGACATATACCAAGGGACAAAGCAAAACAAATAGACACAATGGGCCTCATTACGACCCTGGCGGAGTGGGTTTACGCCAGCGTTATTCGCGGCGGACCCGTCCGCCCTACTACGAGTTCCCGTAGCGCCATGGAATGTTTTCCGCCTGGTTTTTCCGGGCGGAGAAATCCATGGCGCTACGGGACCTTGTTGTTAATTATGCCACCGTATTTTACGGTGGCGCAATTAACGCCTTCCCCACTCCCATTATACCCTATGGGGCAAAAATGGGAATGGGGAAGGGTAAAATGGGGAATGGGGATTTACCGCCCCGCCAAGGTCGGCATGGGGCGGAAAATCCGCCAACCTCCATGGCGCTATCGGCAGCTTTCCGCCGTGCTCCGCGGTGCATTTAGCACCGCGATTTCCGCCAGGGTCGTAATGAGGCCCAATATATATAAGAAAACAAAGGAAACATTAACCTAAGGGGGCAAGTGCTTTAAACTATATAAGAGTACTATTTAACTATACAAAATAACATTATTAAGCATCATTGGAGGCAGTGCTGGAGTTGGGTAAGGAGGATGTGGGAGAGGGCAGGGGAGCTCCCACTTTAGCAAATAAGTGACGTTTAAGCCAAGCTTTGAAACGATATACAGTTGTGCTGTCTTTGATTGTTATGGGCAGTGTGTTCCAGTGGAGGAGGCTAGTAGGGAGAAAAAGTAGAATCAAGAGGAAGCACAGGGAGGGTATGGAACGGTGAGGTTGAGTGCAGAAGAGGATAATTAGAAACAAGATAGTGAGTAAACTAAGATACAATCGGAAAGGTACTGAGGAGCAAGACACTTGATAACTTTGTAGACTAGGAGACGGAACTTGAAAAGAGAGTGGTTGTGCATTGAGTACCAACCAGTACCAACCGGCATACCTTCGGTAAAGAGAAGTGGGAGATGATCTGGGTAGGTTGTCGAGAGTGCAGGTAGCAAAGTGGAGGACTTTCTCTAGATGGAGGGAGAAGTAGATAGAAAGGCCAATGAGAAGGCTTGAGCAGTAGTCAAGTTTGTATTTGGATCTTGTTGCAAGGCTAAGGCTTTGGAGACGGGGGAGGCGCACTGATGAGTTTTCAGGATGCAGTGGCAATTTGGTGGTGTCAGGATCAAGGGGACACAGTGTTAGGCAAAGTTTGCATGCAGTACCCTGTTGGGTATTTTGTGTAGATTCGGGACCTAGCGGTATTTTCTTACCGCCAAAAACAAAATAATTTAGTGATAACCACTCCTTGTATTTAGATTAGGTTTGGTATTATAGTGGTATAGTGGCTATGCATTATTTCAGTACACAGATACATTTGGTTGGTATACATTGCGTTGGTGGTATAGTGGTGAGCATAGCTGCCTTCCAAGCAGTTAACCCGGGTTCGATTCCTGGCCAATGCACTATAAATATGTTGGGTGTTTTGTGTAGATTTGGGACTTGGCGGTATTTTCTTACAGCCAAAAACAAAATAATTTAGCAATAACCACTCCATGTATTTAGGTTGGGTTTGGTATAATAGTGGTATAGTGGCTATGCATTATTTCCGTACACAGATACATTTGGTTGGTATACATTTCGTTGTGGTATAGTGGTGAGCATAATTTCTTTGTTTTATTTGTGGCCCCAACGTACAAAACCCCTTTCTTTTGTTTATACTGTTCTTGTGATCTCTAGAGGCCCCAGGCGTCTACATTATTCAATAACACAACATTTTCATATGGAGTGCCACTTATGGCTGTTATCACTGATTTATCTACACCAATGAGCTATGCTTCCATAAAGTATTCACAATAACATGTGGTGTTATCACCAATTTATTTACATTAGTGAGACTATGTTTCCATAAAGTATTTACAATAACATGTGGTGTTATCACTAATTTATTTACATTAGTGAGACTATGTTTCCAGAGGCCTCTCTCTGCTGATTCATATACACCCAGCAGACTATTGTATTATATTCCACTCAGAAGACACACACATACATATACAATGAGTGGAACCACACACACAGCTATTTATAATTGCTGATAACATTACTTTATCTACATAGGCAGTTTGGCACATATATTACCTAATAACCTCGCCTTTTATTATGTGATATGGGATAAATGCACCAGAGAAAGACAGAAGCAAAAAAAACCTTTACACAGGTTTGATTTATACCAGTTTCATTTCAAAATCATACATTACCAGCTTTGCGAGGCAGTCTTTTCTAGAATAAACAGAAGATAAACAATTGCAAAAATACAAGGCATTTCATTAAATTCTTTGCAACAATAAAAAGAACAGTACATCAATTGACTTGCATTTAGATGGCAACATTAGAATGTGGCATTTAAACACAGTGATTCCCCAATAGTGACTATCGCTACACTGCCTGCCTAATAATAAATCATTTGTCCATCACAGCAAACCCACTCCATTCGTATATTTACCAGATATTTTTAGCTCTCCCACACCGATCTCCTGGCTTGTCGCCTCCGAGAAGTGGCCCAGGGTTTTCTTTTTAAAGCACCCAGCGAGAACATGCAGTTCAATCTCCAATCTTCGGTTCTCAAGCCGGTGCCAAGTAACTGGGGAACCCCAGTCTCTGAAGGTCAGCAGCCCAGCCAGCAACCTCAGCAGCTTCAGCCAAGTCCTCACTGCAGCACCGCCAAATATCTAAAAATCTCCCTCTCCCCGAGCTGCTTCAGGAAACCTCTGTTACAGCCCCTAAGGTGACGTGTCACCAATCAAAATACACAATAATCTCTCCTCCTTCTTCAACAATGGCTTGGTTTATACAGTTTAGAAACTGTATCTACTCATTTCGATGCATTCAGATTTTGCATCCAGCTAACACAGTGAACAGAGAAAAAAAAATGAATCCAAGTGCACGTTTAAAATGACTTTCAGATCCTGTCTTTTCTACCTCATTTTCACATGGAGATCACATTATGATGTTATTTGATTAGTATTAGTGATTAGTATTTGTTAGTTAAGTTAATTAATCAAGTATCTAATGTGTCTCCTGTAATTGAGGCATTTTCAATTGAGAAATAAAATGGTGTTCTTTTAAACTAAAATGATGTTCATAGATAGCCTGTCTTCATATGCCTGTCCATATGTTACCCTGGCAACACATGACTTGCTGTACCACCTTACAGCTATAATGTGATCCCATGCAGTGGCGCTGCTCTCCAAAACACGCTAAATTATACTACAACCCCCTGGGACCACTACACACAACTATGACTACAGGTGTAAGCAAAACCAACCTTTGGTATAAGTCTGTACCACACAGTTTTTCCGAGCTGAGCTGAGCAGCCGGGCTTATCTCAGGAGGGAATGTGAGCTTGTAAGGGTTTTACACAGAGGTCTACAATCACAAGTATTCAGAAAGACACTTATATTCAAGGTTTCTTGGTACAACACTTCTTAATTTGTTACACAGTCAGTTAGAAAACATTCACTAAAAGGAGGCAATCAATATCACACAAAAATATACTGCTGTACATCACACTATCCGGTTCTATGACATTTAAACTACTTTGAAGGAGGAGCAAAACGGCATTGAGAGCATTTGAAGTAGGAGCAAAAAGGCATAAGATAATAAAACAAATATTACAGTTACTCTTAAACAGTGCAAATAGTGTGAGTTCACCAGAGGAGTTGATTCAATGCAATAGGTAAGCCACAGTCAATGGGCTAGAGTCTTGTATTGGTCAAAACGGTTCTGGTAGTTAAACGGAAAAGTCTTTGCCACGGTTCTCAGAAGTAGTTCATAGAAGAAATATTCATATGTCGGGTCACAAGCTGATGAGGCCTGCAAGTTGCCAAAGTTTCACGCACTTTCGCAGTGAGAGGTAAGTTCTCTCATCTGGTTTCACAGTACCTTATATTGAAGAAAAAGATGCAGCTGAAGACTTCTGTTCCTACAGATCTCACTGTTCCTGAGCATCAGTCGTGGGGACAAGAGGGAAGACATCGGGGGACACCTGCACTGCATGGGGACTGGTCACAAAGCTGGCAAACTGGCAAATCTTCGATTCGGTAGCTGTCGTCAAGCACACAAACTGGTGTCCTTCTCCATGGCTATTCGGTTTCCTGCAGCACTCTGTGGAAAATACAACAAGCTCTGAGAGTGGTCTTCAGGTGGCTTACAAGTTGATTGGTCCCACCAACACAAGGGTGAAGTCGTCCTTGAAGGGCTTCTCTGTTGAGATGAACTTGGCAATTTGGAACTACAGCAGGGTTTCACCAGGCAAACCAACGGTCCAGGAGTTGCCGCAGTCATCCTCTTCCAGCTCGTCTTCGGTGCTTTCATTCCAGTGGTCGACTCTGCCTTCCAAGGCAAGAGACTCACCTTTTAAACAGTTTTCTCCCGTTCATTCCACCCTAGCTGCCACTCACCCAGCAGTGTGGCTGTCCTTGCCGTACAATCAGCCAGCCAATCATGCCAGAGTGCAATTGGGTCTCCTAGGAGACTAAGCACAGGGAGTTTTGCGCACCTCCCTCACTTCTTGCCCACCCCAGAACTCGGGCACCAGAGGCGGTTTTCAGTCCTGAAGCCCGCCAAAGGTGTAGGAACAAAAGGACCAAACCTGGTTTGACGCGCAGAGACAAACTCTGGAAGGACCTTTCCAAAAAGAAATGGTGAAAAAAGAAGACTGGGTTCTGTTTAAACAAATGGGGGCTCAGACGCCATCTTGAAAAACATGGCTCCCACAATATTTAGCTACCAGTGTTCGCGGTATGGAAAAATCATGGTAGTTCATTTGTAAAACCACTGCCACCAGCCAATTCGATAGGAAAGGGTAGCATTTGACTACTACATGAGTTTCTAGACATAAGGTATACTAGGTAACCCCTCCAGCATTCTATTGGAAGATAGTGTGTGCTGGGTCTAGGAATTTAAAAAGCCTAGTAAAGTCAATTTAACTTTACATTCTCTGGGAAACAGTAGCTCATCCCAGAGAAGGTGTTTAAACCTTGGGAGAGACTTAAAGACTTCCCTCTGTCACTGCACTGAGGGTGTCACATGAAAAGATAATGCCTATGGAGTTGTCTAAAACTCCATAATCAAAGAACACAAGAGTAAAACACACATCAAAATACATGAGAGAGTGGGAACAAAGGCTCACACTCTCTCCAGGTAAAAAAATCAAGTCCTCAAAATCCAGCAAAGTTGCTGGGGGTCTCTAAGTTGAAGGAATTTGGCACGTTTATAAGAATTCTCCCTAACACACAGCATTCAGGGATTTCGGTGCAGCTGTCAGGTAGAGGGCCGAGGAGACAGTGAGGGCCGAACAGTAGCCAGGAAACGGAAAGCAGCAATGGAGGGGGCACATTATTAATGGTGTGGCTTCACATCAGTTAGGGTCTGGGCACATCTATCAGGCAGGGAGCAGAGCAGTCAGGAAGGTGGCACACCAGAGCGGGAGGGAGCACTGTGTACGGAAGGTGACAGCAGCAGTCTGGAGGGGGCACAGGCACAGGCAAAGTACATCAACAGTCAGACGGTAAAACAAGGGAGAAGTCCAGAAAAGCTGGGTAGGCAATACAATGTATTATATTGAACCTCAGGCATGGGCTGGTGCAGGCACTAGTGCTGTAGAATTCCGGTAAAACACAATCATGTATGGGGCTCTTTCAGCACTTTCAAGCTGAACATCTGGTAAAATGCTTTCAGGGTCAAATGGAATCCTTGGCTGGATGTACACTGTAAAGATGCACAGAAAAGGAAATTACATGAGCATTGTTTGCTGCAGCTTTCATATTTGTCATTTCCTTTCATTGTTTTGCTCTCATTTGTTTGTATCCCCTAGAATCTTCTTTCTAGAAGAAGAGACTCCCATTGGGCGTACGCAGATGTGGACATGGTCTCTTAAGCAGATGTGCCTACTCCAAAAAAAACTACACTGCCTCAGTCCATCTTGACATTTCACTTTGCAAGATGGGAATTGTTTTGTCCTTTATTATAATGGGAAAAGAAGACTTGACGTTTCAGAAAAAAAACATTGGGCCAAAGTGACCCAACACTATTTTTAAAAGAAGTAAAGCTAGCAGTCCTTAAATACTTACGCCTTACTGACAAACATAGCGTATTCACTGGGAAAACATATAGAAATAAGGTGCCTGTTACAACAGAGAAGCGCACATCGCGATTAGAGATGATGTGATAACAAATATATACATCAATAGAAAGGGCTTGTGGTTTAGTATGTTGGATACTGCTGGAGGCTGCGTAGCAGTCACAACAACAACGTTGACTTAATGAATTAACGAATTTAAGCAACAATGTCAAAGTGCACAGCAAATGAGCAATGAACAGTGCGATTGTTTAAGAAAAGAAATGTGAATAAATAGTAGACACAGGGGAAGTATTATGTGTGCAAGAAATTCACAAATGAAGTGAATATTTCAGAAAATATTATATTACATAGGCTAAAAGTGCATTGTCAATGTGTTTTTCTAGAATTGGTGAGGAAATCGATAAAATAACATTGCTTAAGTAGAAACTGGTCTTCTAAAATCTAACCAACCTCAAATACTGAAACACTTCATGGTGGGATGACTCCAGTGCAATAAATATCTTGTTATTTCTCCCCACAAGTCAACAGTAGGTTTTAAGTCTGCTTAAACGTTCTGTGCTCTTTTGTTGACATGTTTGCGAAACAAAAGCTGATTTAGGTGAAGCAGTGTGCCAGAAACACATAAGATAATGTGCCTGTGTTTGATCTCTCGCAAATATAGTAGCAGCACATGTGAAGCGTGGCAGTGTCGATAGGGATAGAATTTGAAGGCGATGATGGCGAGGGTAGACGACCTTCCTATAATAAATCACTGCCTTTTCCGAATGGCAACAATATGTGCTCTGTTATTTGCTTTATGGTAATGTAAAATGGCTAATCGCTATCAATCCAAGGAGAAGGATTGCTATGTGACATATTATATTGGGGAGTGGCGTTCTATTTTCAACAACAGGTGTATCCATTTTTCTTTTTTAACCTTAATTTTTGTACTCTCATTCGTTTGAAGTGGATTAATACAGGATTGATCAGGCAGGCACTCCATGAAATCTGCCTATTAATTTATTTTGCATTTTTAAAGCGCTCACAGAGGCGCTGTTACAGGAATTATTGTATTTTTAGTTGCATAATTGTTTTTGTTAATCTTAGTTGCAGACCCAGGGATCGAACCTGTGTTTCTTCATGTCGTCTTGCTTCCAAGGCGCGCACGTTGCCGTTAAGCTATCCTCCCGGGACATGCTTATGTAACTCGTATTTGAGAGTCAAACCCTCAAAGGCATAGGAGTGAAGTTCAGAACATGTAGTTCATGTGTGATGTTTGGAGGGTGTGCGTGATGTTTGGAGGGTGTGCAAGTGACAAGAAAAGCAGTTGAAAGGATAGAATCGGCTACTAATCAGTTCTTAAGGATGTCCGATTGTGTTGAAGAGGAAACAGGTGACACCATTCTCATTTTATAGGAGAAATCAGAAATGACTTGTTTCTTTTTTTATTTTATTTTTTATTTTATATGGTTTGTTAAAATCACTTAAAATACACATTATTTTAATAATTTAACTTACAATATTGGCATATCTAAACCAGTCCACATATAACAACGTAAACTAAGCAAAATGAAGCCATTATTAAAAAGAAAAGCAAAGGTATTTCCGTGATTTAACCTACACTATTTTCTCTTGAAGATCAATTATCCTATCGTAACATTAAAAAAATAAAAATACTGTTTCCTTCTACTGCTCTGCTCTTGGAACCATGATGGGTGAGCACGAAAGCTGGAACACAGATTTATTTTCTGGGAGTTGTTGGTGTCCAACAGCCACATCCACTAGGATAGCTACATATGATATTTTGGCCATCCTCGTCAAGACAACAGTAGAATCCTTTCTCTTCACAGCATGTATCCCAATGTTATGACTTTCAGTGACCATTTGACCAACAGTCTAAATTAGTTTGCATTCAGGTGTTTTTCCGTCTCAAAACCCACCCAGAACCCTCACCATGATCACCTTATGTCCCATGAGTAGGAAACAGCCACATTCCTAGTACAGCGCAGCAATATGCCTGAAATGAATTTGTGATTCACCTGTGCAACTCCATTTAAGTGCTTGCACACGTTAAATGTCTTTAAAATGCAGTCTTTTCTTTGGAAAATGAAAAGATTGTTCAAGCACGTATTGGTCAGAGAACTTGGGTTCTATCCTCTTACCTCATACTACATATTGGTTTAGCCATCATAACCTTGATCCCCAAGAATGACAACAGAAAACCAAAGGCGATAGCTATCACTCACACAAAGAAGAAGCCATATTTGATGCTGGCAACATGAGTGAGCTGAATCCTATGCTACATGCCTGAATCATGAGTTATTGCGCCTCTCTGTCCCCACTCACTCATGCCCACTGCCTCCCCTACATCCCTGTTACTGCATCGCCACAGACCCCATCCAACTCCTACCAACTGAGACTCCATATTGAAATTCTTCACTTACTTGCCTCCTCTAAGGAACCCACAATGTTGTTGCCTCTCTGGATAGGACATGAAAATTGTAGCGGGGATGCTCGGCAAACTCCTTTCTATTTTCATGGTAGCCATCTTGACTGTATTATTTTGTCCACGGAGAATACAGCTCGCACTCTACACATGATCTTTTTCTACGGGAAAAACACATTAGCATCACAGACATTATGAGGTGCTAACAGCAATAATTCTCTACCTGGTGGGCTGCATTGAGATGGTAATAGACTGCTGGCCTTATCAGAAAACCTTAACTCACTCTAACCTATTAACTCGGATGATAGGCTTTTATCAGCTGTTACAGCCTGCCATGGAAGGCATAACTGTCTAATTTTATAGCAAGAATAAAACAAAAGTCATGTAATGTTACTCTTATAACAACAACAGGAAGAACAACCGTGATTTAACAAATATTCCACTAGGAATGTAAGAAGAGATTGCAGAAGATTGCCCTCAGGTGCTTCCCATCCCCATCACAGAAGTGATCCGCTCTAATGGAGAACATAGATCCACATTTTGCAAATACAATCTGACCTGGAAACAGCGTGAGAATGCCCTCAGTATACACTTTCAGTTGCTCAAATGTTGCTACCATTTTGGATGTCTATAGTTCGGCTGTATAGAATGTACTAAACCATTTTGGCATCAAAATCTTTAAGTTCTCCAGTAATAGAACGACCTCTTTATACAAAAAGAAATGTTGCTGGGAGTTGTAACATCGCGTTCACTTGCACCTTCGTTAACGCAAAGCTATTTTTCACGAACGCAATATAGCGTTTGTTATGCATTTCTAGGTGTAGATACTAAGCAAAAAATGTCTTCTAAGTAGCAATGTTACTTGTTTTTAGTTTTAGTCCTGTTATATATTAAATATTACTACCACTAATAATAATCGTATGAATAATAACAATACTACTACTACTACTACTACTACTACTACTACTACTACTAATACTAATAATAATAATAACAACAACAACAATAATAAGTGTGTTTTATGTAGTGCCTCAGTGCCTCTAGCACCAGTAATCCAGCTTTGGAGCACTTTGTCACCAATATAAAGTATTATCATTATTACCCACCATGTGGTCTTCAATTTATGACAGTGGGGTGAAGGGCTAAGTCGGCCTGTATCAAGTCCATGACACACATTCTCGTCCTGCTACTAAGATGAACATTTTGCCCATGAGCTATCCCCATAAGGGACAATTTATATTAAAGGAATGCAGCCGTTTGAAGCTCTTTATAATGTAACTGACTACCATGCCATAATGTGGCGTCATTCCCAACCCTCTGTGCCTCCATTTATTTTGCCCCTTTTTATCTTTGATGCCCTGGAGCATCCGTTAGTTACATGTGGCACATTATAAACCCCAAATTAAATATATTTTATCAAATAAATTATTCCTGTAGTATGCCCATTTGGTGCTGTAAATATTGCGTGGATTGGTTTGCACGAAATGTGCCATCAAAATTCTTCCTATGTGGACGTTGAGAAATGTCCAGATTATATAGGCAATAAGCCCCAAACTGGGTGGGCATTACTACACGTAGTCCCTTCTCCCTTTCTCCCGGCAGCCTGAAAAAGAATGCTATGTATGGGAAGAATGCTGGGATCCGACACAAAGCCCACACTGCAACATGCAAGGGATAACAAAACAAGTAACCCTTGGAAACACACCAATCGGTGCGTAAATTTCATTGTGATTATGTGTCGCTGGGTACTAATTTGAATTACCATTCAAGAACCAAATGGATATGGTGAATGAGGTGTGGATTTGAATGTTCGTATCGTATTACCTTCTTCATCATCCTATAGCTTTTATTCAACAGTTTAGTCATTTGTCAAACACATAGTTAAAATGGTAAAAGGAACAGTTCAATACATAAATAAAAGATAAAAACTCAATACTAACAATATATTCTAAAACACTTCATCTGAATCTGACGCATTTACAGAGAGTGAATTAAAGTGAATTAAAAAAAAACTGCCAGATAACATTTTACATATATATATAAGAATCACTCCAAAGCATGCAAAGATGAGCATTATCTGAATCCTATATTTTAAAATCTATTGTCAGGCTGTGCATATATGTTGCGGCAGGTGAGTTTGTTTATCTACTAGCAACATCACAGTGTGCAAAAGGCAATAAAGTGACCATTTAATTATATAAAGGTGGTAGTGGTTTCAAAACCCAAATTTCGGAACAGTTGTATAATTTGATCCTTATTCATTGTTGGAAATTTCAATTGAGTTCCCATCACCTTCAACTTCCAGTACTTTAACTCTTTATTGCCAACCTAATAAATATGTCATTGTGCAAGAGTATTATACATATTGGCATCTAATGTCATCATGTGTGCAAATGTAGCACCAGTGCATTCATTACTCTACTTGCAACATCATTGTGTGCGGAAATCAATAAAGTGCATGCTTAATTATGTATGCACTTTATTGATTTCCACACAGTGATTACAATTTCATAATTGAGGATCAAGATACAATTGTATTAATTGTGATCCTAGTTCATTGAAAGATTTAAGTTTAGGTACCAACAACTACGGCTTTTAATGTTTTGGCTCTTGTTTGCCAGGCCGGATGGATATGACTTGCTACCACAAATATTACATTTATGTCGTCACAACACCTGAACATCAAAATGGCTTCACTCGTGCAGTGTATTTCATGAGTGCTACAAATTGTCTTCAGAAATGTATTCCTATCCCCCTGATAAGCCGGGCAGAAGAACAGAAAATGAACTATGGATTCCCTTGCCAGTACACATACCAGACATGTGTGGTCTCCAGTGCTTTCCCACAGCCTGGTCAGCAATCCAGGTTCAATTGACCTAGCCTACATTTATATAATGGGAGCATAAACGCGGGGAGCTAACCAAATCTAAATACCTTTCAAACCCCCAACACACCACTTGTTGGCCAAATAAGTAGCTCCTGTGGACAACCCACTGCATGCATTAACCAATTCAATGTCAACACCCTCCCGTGAGATTCTATTTGCTTTTTTCACATCACTCATGGTGATGCCCGTGGGGTTATTCCCTAGTTCTTCCAGATTCAGTTCCAGCAAGAGTCTTTTCACATGTTGGACCGAGGGCAATGATCTACCTCCCTCAGTCTCCAGCATGTATTGCAATGCTTCACGATACACAATACGTTCTGGAGTGATTCACAATATACACCAACAGACTATAGGCCTGAGAGAGAAATCACTATTGATTGCTCTAAGACCCAATTCTAAATAGACAGGGTTGCCCGAACATGCTGTTTCAGCCCAAGACGTTGTTTGAGGAAGCGTCTTTCAGCCAACCCCTACTTTTAGGCATGTGAGTATCCCAATATCTCTGCCCCATACAAGGCTGCTGATTCGGCCTGAGCTGTGAACATAGTAAGGGCTGGCCAGATTGCACCACGGCCGTGGGCCAGAAAAAAACCTCGATATTGCCGCCTGTATTTTTCCAGTGTTGCGCTGGATTTTAAACTAATTGTATTATACATGATTGCCTGAGGAGGTGGGCCATGATGGTCATTAGTCACCCGTAAAGCCACACCTAATTTCCTGAGCACATACATTTTTTTCATGAGTTTCTTTGTTTGTGCTTTTTCTCTAATACTTTGATTTTTCGATATTTGGAAGGGATCTTCATTGAGATTGGTTAATATTAAGTCCTGTTTTTTGCCTCAGGCCACTTGATAAAGGAAAACCAATTGTTCAAACCCATGTGGTGAACGTTGAA
Organism: Ambystoma mexicanum; assembly: GCF_040938575.1. Taxonomy (NCBI): domain Eukaryota; kingdom Metazoa; phylum Chordata; class Amphibia; order Caudata; family Ambystomatidae; genus Ambystoma; species Ambystoma mexicanum. The sequence continues at coordinate 661,320,711 of NC_090932.1, read as the reverse complement.
TTTAACTGGCTAGTACTCCAGTTGAATAAAACAAAAAGACGTTAATTAACTTTATTTATGTGGCAGTCATCTTGTCCCGGCATTACTATGTCTGTCTGCAACATTCTGATGACCCTGCATGCCATGGGCATGATTTACAAAAGTATTATACAATTGTGCAATCCCATTGAAAAACATTTTGTAAATCAAGTCCCATGTCTCTTAACTATATCCCGGAAGTGCCCCACATACACCTTAAACAATAAAACGGTGGGGACGGATAACTCTGGGTGCTCAAAAGAGCCATGAGCCTGCAGTGGAATGCAGCTACCCATGCATCCTCGATGGGTACACACCTCAATTAAAGAGGAGATCTAGACAAATACGCATCCCCCCAAACCAGGCCAAACCTGGGCTAAAAGAAAACCACGATCAGTTTTGACAGGCACATGATAACATGGACTGCAATGCATCCTCTGCCCATGCCCACCACCAAACATATCCTTGCTGCTCTTAGAGACATTGAATGTCAGACACATTGTACTCAGAACTACTTGTTTGGGTGAAGGGCACACATCACTTGCATTGTCTAGATATTGTACCCTTCCCAATTCATATTTGCCTCCTGTTGTCCTTTTGTATGCTTCGTAAGTGCCTTTTTATCTTCTTTCCTTTTTACTCTTACGCTCCCTCAAAAAGTTAAATAAAACACCTACAGAAGATACTCCTGTTCTTTCACCTGTTCCTTTTCTCCTTTGTATCATACCAACAAGTCTAAAAAGAAAATACAATATATTTTTTTACATTTCTATTCCTAATCCCATATGTCTGGATGTCTGTTTTACAAGGACTTGTCTTATTATTACAACATTTCCCGATCCCTCTTAACCAAAACACTCCCTGTTGTATTCTCCCTTTTTGTGTGAAATCCAAAGACCTTTTTAATGTGTGTTTGCAAGCTTACACCACGCTAGTGAATGGGTCATTTGTACCACAGGTAGTAGAAGGAGTTGGCAAGCTTTCTGGGGAGGAAGTGGAGGCCCTTGCTGCCTTAAGGGAGGAAGAAGCCATTGCAACTTCCGACACGCACCACACTTTCAGGGCAATGCCTACATCAACTTTTAGACAAGGAGAGGGGGTGGAAGAGATGCAGGAGGAGTCTGACACCCCGCAGGGAACCAGAATTTGGTTCTGCAGGAGAAAGAAGAGCAACGGGTGGAAGAGACAAAGGTTTTTCCCCAGCAAATGTCAGTATTAGAAAGGTAGTGAGACCTCTGTACCTCTGCCTGTCCTTGTTGTGGAGGTAAGAGAGGAATGGGTTTCCCTTTCCAAGTGTAAGAGAGGATACATAAATCACCACCATGTCAGTGCCTACCTTGTCATGGGTATGGCACTACTTACGTTTACTAGAAGGAAAGATTGTGAATGGGGAAACATACAATGTGATATACAGCCTATGCAAGATGCCATCCACGTGGGGTAAACCAATAGTGTGTTGCTTCTTCGGAACCAGTGAAATACACAAGCACATCATTCTGAGGCATGGCATGACTTGTCGTAGCGAGCACATTTCATCTTTCCTTTTTTTGAAATTGTATTTGGTTACAAAAAACTTTTACAATATCTCTTCACTATGAAACAGCTGAAAAAACAAGTAATAAAATCCACAATAGATTCACAGAAAAACATACAAAATTAATTAACCAATAAAAGAAAACTCATAATCATCATCTCCCGTTGGAGAACAGACCCTGGAACAAAATAAAAACAGAAGAAAACGAAGAGAGAGAGAGAAAAAAATTGAGGAAAAAATAAGAACACTAGAATTCACAAAAGGCCAAAACAATTGCAACAAGAAAAAGAAAAAAACAAATGAAAACTTTCAATTTCCAGGCTCTACAGGGTCATATCCTCAGCCATGATAGTCGCTAGCAATAGTGTTTGTCGCACATTTTAGTTGTGAGAAAATTTCTACAACACAAGATTACTTTTTTCCAGCACCTGGACCCCAGCTATTGTTAAATTCTGATAGTACCCCAAGATCAGACTGTCCCAAAACATGTCTGGGACATTTTTCTCAGTCCCCACACTAAATCTTGCGAAAAGTACTGATCTTGCTGGCCATGTACCCTCACATTCCATTAGCAAGTGCTTCAATGATTGTTTCTCCAGGTTTTTACACAAATTACATAAGGCAATAGAGGAGTCACCCATCCCCTTTTGAGGCAGAATTTCTCCGGTGTGGACAACATTTAGTCGCATTCTAAGAACATTTTTCCTAACTTCACTGTCTGGAAATGTCACCAGATAATTAGCAATGCACCCTTGTTTTTTGTCAACTTTCAGAAATAGGTTTTCACATGCCAGACTGCGCAATTTTTCTATAGTTAATGTTCAATCCATTTCAAACCAAGTCCTTTTTGCCTTGATTGGATTCTCAAACAGAGTTTTGCAATCTGTGTTTGCTGTGTTTAACCCCTCTATTACCCAGGCCTCCAGATTTGAGAGCATCTTGGATCTGCTTTTTCCCAAATTATATTTTATATCGGCAAACTAGGACTCCTCATTAGATGTCTTTATGAGCCGATAGAGAGAGACCAATTTCCAACCAGCATGGGCTTTAAGTGATCGGAGGCCTAATTCAAATCTCAAACTTTCTAGCTGGAGGCTGTGTGGGAGACCTAAAACACTCTTCCAAATGAGCCCTTCCTTTCTGTGCCAATCTTCACTCCAGAGAAGGGGCTTCACCTCCAACCCATATAGGACTACCGGAACCACATTCGCCTTATAGTATTTAATCAAAGGAATGAGCAAAAAACTGCAGTATTTTGTTAGAAGTTTTCTCATCTGAGGGATAAGCTGAATGACCTTATTGTTTGTGCCCTGCTCCATTTTACAAATTGCTGGAGATGCGTAGATTTTGTACCCTAAATATATCAAATCTTCGACTCTTGAAATTAGATGGCCTCCGATCTCCCAGTGTGGATAGATGACCCTTTTGTTCCTGTGCCTAAACACTAGGATTTTGGATTTATTGGGGTTCAATGTAAGTCCATTCTCTTTGGCATAACAATCAAGGCTATTCAGAAGGCACTGAAGCCCAACTGCCGTATTGTCCAATAGGACTAAATCGTCGGCATAGGCAAATCAATGAACTCTAGATCCATTGATCTTTGGGCTTGCCAATGCCGATAACTTAAGGAACTCCCCTGCATCCGCCAGATAGAGATTAAAAAAGAGGGGGCCCCCAAACAGCCCTGCTGGACCCCTCTCTCTACTCTAATATGGCCAGAAAGATGCCCTTTTTAATCTAGTCGAACCCTGATTGTGGTTCCTCTGTGAAGCTCGACCAGCATGGCCAGTAGACCTTCTGGAATTCCCCAAGATCATCTTTCATTGGCCAACCCCCCCCCTCCCTTCACAGCACTCTCCAGTTTTTGAACTGTTCCAATTGAAGCAATCCGGTGAAAGCCTAAGCCTTTTTTTCTTCCAAGAACTATGATGAGGATTCATTTACATCAATATGCAACAGGCATGATAGCCTTTGTAATGTAATTGATTCAAAGCACATGTGTTCTGTATGCTGTTGGGTGGAACGCTATGCCCAGGAGGTCAAGAATACATTAACACAAATCCTGCATCCTCATCCTGAAATCATTCTTATCAGACTAGTCAACATGTTCACCTATTCTAAATCTCATGTATATATTATTAATGTATTCTGGTTTACAACAAACTTTTACAAATACATATACATTAATTAGGATACAGTTAAAATATTAGAAATACAATTACAAAATCTTCATGCAGCAAAGATCAAAGAAATTGGATTCCCATCAATGTCACTTCCAAAAAATATCTGTATTCGATATAGAGTCATTATGAACACATCTTTAAAAAACACAAATCAAAGATCATTTAAGATCACTCAGTGGATACATCTTCAAAAAACACCAATCTAAGATAATTTAAGATCATTTAGTGCACAAGCATCAATACATTCTCTTGTTGGCAACCAGGTTAACAAACTAACATAAACACATTTTGCATGTCTTTGTTGGGACAAGTTAAATGTAAGATATCAAAATGTTTAAAACATATGAATATTATTCCAATGCAAAATAAATAATGTTGATTTAATGTGTTCTATCCTGAGAATCATTTTGTTTTGTTTGTTGTTGTGATCAAAGTGTATCAGATCCATTACCCTTTCACATTCTGTCATAAAATTATTAATCATAAACAAACCAACCTATCCGAAATTTGATTCAAATCACAAAATGATTACAATGACACTGAGACATGGAATGTAAACTCTGGATACAAGATGAAGGGCCCAATTCATATACAATGTGCTAAATCCACTTGTGCTGATACATGGATTCTAAAGCATAAAGTAACCTGAAGTGCAAACAGTGAGTTGTGCATGGAATGCCCACAACACTCCCCCACTGAAACAAAATCTTTGTGCCTACCTTTGTACCATCATCCAGCACCCCAGCAAAACTGCGTACCATCCCCCATAACTCAAGGGAGCATCCTGGCAACACTGAGTACTGACCCCTGTAATTCAAGGCAGCACACCTGCGAAAATAGGCACTGTCCCTGGTAACTCAAGGCAGCACTCTGACGAAACTGCGTACTATCCCCCATAATTTAAGGCTAAACTGGAGTTCCCAGCCCTTTAAGATGAGACAGCAATACCCTTAAAATGGATGGTTGATGCATACATTATTCAAACATCAATAATAGGAACGAATCAGGTAGTTGGCAAAAGGATAACTTTTTTATTATCAATTATCTAAAACAGGGAGTACAACGGACATCAGCAGACGTCCCTCATCACGATCTTAACGCATTTAATAAAAAAGCTAGTTTATATAACAAAAATCATCATAGGTGATGTTAACCTCCGTACTACTAACGTCATCCCACGTGGCAAACTACAAAAACCTAGTGGCAAGTGTGGTAGGGTTTAAAAAAATATCTAAGCATACAATCCATACTTGTTTAGGCAGTGCAATAAAGTGATAGGCTTCTTAACATCAGGTGGGGCAACGAAGCCGTCCCTTCAAACAGGTCACTATGAACGTCACTAATTACACAACGTTCTATTGGCTAAATAAATATAGGACCCTTGATCGTGCGGTTTCCTATCATTGGTTGACTTCTATCCTTCTTCAGTACCTTCCCACCTACGTATAGCAGCACGCAGGATGGGTGTTCAGGTGCTGGTGAGCTCATTTTAACCATATCTTCCCACCAATTAATATATCCATCCATTATCACATCAGTGGTCTGCTGTCAATTAGGTCTTTGAACTTGTCCTTGGGAGTGTTCTTTGCTCTGGGAAATTCAGGGGAGTGAAGGCATGCTCTTCCCTCGTGCGTTGGTGTGACCATCATGCTCGTCCAACTTCTTCTCCCCACGTGACTGAAGACCATGAAATCGAGCTTCTAGTGTATTAAAAATACTATTTTCATATAGACCTCTGACGTCTTCTTGTTATTGTCGCTGCCTTCTGAACAGAAGCTTTATTCTTTCACACGATTTGTATAAAACACTTATATATATATATTCAGTGAAAAAAAATTTGTTAAAGGGACTTTATGATTAAGTTGCGCCACTAACAACCTATGAAATTCAGTAAATAACCTTTGTTAAAGGGACGCTATGGTTCAAAGTAAAACCGAAAAACCCTTGAAATTCTCCATTTATGGTAAGCTAAGCAACCATAACTGGCATCACTGCTAAGACTAACACCCAGGACATCAAAGCTGACATCACAAATGTCAGTTATGACATCACTGATGTTATCACATGTGCATTTACTTTTCATGAAAAGTCTGTGCAAGGGTTTCTTATAGTAATGTTGATTAAAAAGTGTGAAGGATTATTGCAATAAATATCGTGAAGTACGTAGTGCATTAAATAATGCATTGATAAGAATACCATTCTATTATCAGGTTATTTCCAGTATACTAAACTACTCATGTGAACACATAGGGCCTCATTACATGGACTGCGGTAACCATGGCGCTGTTAGCGCCATGGTTGCTGCCGGTATTTTACTGAGTCCGCCTTGGTGAATGGGGGAATTACCGTCCCATTCCAAGGTTGGCAGGGCGGTAATTCCCCATTCACCAAGGCCCCTCCCCATTCCCATTTGAGCCCCCATAGGGCTCAATGGGAATGGGGAAGGAGCAAATAACGGTACCGCTATTAGCGGTACCGTTATTTGCCCTGAAGTCCCTCAGCGGGTCCCTTCCTTAACGTGTGGTCTGGCCACACGTTAAGGACGGGACCCGCTGAAGGACCTCGTAGTATGGCGCTAAGGGATTACCGGCACGGTGCCCTTACCGGTGCCGTTAATCCCTTAGCGCCATCCGTGTAATGAGGCCCATAGGCATTGTGTGCAACATACATGATGGATTTACAATATTATTAATCTTACCATGTTGAATAGTAAAATGTAAAATGCTTTTTATTACATTTGTTTCTACTGTGCAACATTTAATAACTATCTAATAAAACCCACTTACTACATAATTGCATTATTTGAAACAAAACACAAATAACAACAACACATACAAATATGAGCATATACAGGGAAAATAAAGTAAACAACAGTATTACCAGCCAATCGTCATACCCCAACTGATTAACTTTATACAATGAAATGATTGCTCTGCTTCAAAGCTACTACTTCGCTATGTATAACTATCATATAATGTGACTGGACCCTAAGGAGAGTAGTGTGCATACAATGTATACAAATATGAGCATATCCAGTAAAGTAAAGTAATAAAAAAAAGGCAGAACTATAAGAAAGTGTTGATAACCTTACTGAGTATCTTTATACACATAAAGCATTGCTGTTTTTCAAGTCTGTGCTTTCCCCTATGTATATGTTTCTTATGCTGTGAGTGAACCCCAAGTGAATTACTGTAAGAACATATTTGAAGTATAACTCTACAAATATAGTACTTGAATATGAATTATGAGCATATGAATGTTTAGTTCCTGACTGTAACTGGCCTGGATATGTCAGTAAAGGAAAAAAGAGGGAGCCAGACATGTGATGTCATCAGTGATGTCATCGGTGACATTTGTGATGTCATCGTTGATGTCCTGGGTGTTAGCCTTAGCAGTGCACGGTGGTGGCGCGAGTTATGGTTGCTCATCTTACCAAATTTCAAGGGTTTTTCGGTTTTACTTCGAACCATAACGTCCCTTTAACAACGTTTTTTTTTATTGGAATTCATAGGTTTTTAGCAGTGCAACTTAACCATAATGTCCCTTTAACAAAGTTTTTTTCACTGAATATAGATATGGACAATATAAATTGGATAAATGTTTCCTAGGATTCCCTTAGTTTATATCCATATAATATAGAACATACTAAACCCCCTATCTGGGCTAGTGGGTCTGATGTTTGCTGACCATGCGTATGTTTGCGGACAGACTTGGTCAACATGAACACTATCCAAAAACTCAAGGAGTATCTTACATTGTTGTATCATGCAATAAAAACAATGCACTTGTTCAAAAAGCAGCACATAAACACATTACATTCAATAATAAATAAGAAGTGGAAACTGTATATGTAACACACTAACCGTCCAACCGTCCAATTACAAAATATATGCAACATAATGCAATATACAAAAACAAAATAATTATGCCTCCAACAGAATTACTTCACACAAACTGCACAGCAAAAGTCTGCAGCACACCTACACAGCAGTAACAGCAAAACTTAGCAAGAAACTAGTGAGTACACTACATTTATTTTATATATTTATAAACTTTCTGTATTAGGTACAGTAAAAATAATATATACATATTTCTTTTTACACAGAAATGTCTAGTATGTTGGAATGGCTGAAGGAAATTTTCTTTGTGATGAAATGAGTGAAACCGTGATACTAATGGTATACACTACACTTCTCTACATAAACCAATTATTACCCATTAGTTTATGTGTACGTACCAATTTTTTTTAACACACCATACAGACATTAAAAATAATACAGAAACAGAGACCTTAGAAAATCATCTGCAGCGAGTGGAGCAAAAAATTGATCTATTAAAGGAATAGTGTGCTCAGAAATATGATTGTCCCAAGGGTTCGGAATGTGTTTCTAAGCATACGTTGATCGATCGTACAAACTTTCCCTATGCACCTTACCGTAGATTTCCTTTTATTTTTGCACATGAGAAATCAGGCAGCAGGGTGTGACCATCTTGTGATAATCTTATCCGTTGACACATTGCCCAAGGTGGACTGCCCTGGCAGCACTAATTCATATGCCCCGCCCCTGAGGCTGACATCACCAAACCTAGTTATATTCTCTGCCTATCTTCAGGACATTACTGGGCAGCATAGCCACACGTGCCCAGTTATCACCTACGGGATAACGTTTGTGACACAGAACGCGGAATATAAACACACATACTCCCACAACACAGCGCGTCCCAATTTTGAATATAAAACCATACTTTTAAGGAAATAGCAAAACTGTACAATTTGTAAAGTACTTTTATTTCACAATAAACGCTCCGAGAACAACCAGTGATTGCCATATTCAAGAAAATGGGTATTTTTTTTCTTCATTCTCGATCCACAAATGTTTATCGTGAGTCATGTGGTGTGCCTTTTGGGTATAAGAAGCGCATTGGACGCATTGTGAATCGCGAGGCTTTGGCATCAGCTTGGCGCTAGGCCACCGTAAATGATGTCAGGTTGCTCCTTATCGCTGCTACCGCGTAAGGGCATATCGGCCCGTAGCGATCATCCCAAAAAACAGTAATTGTGATCCACCCATTCACGTGTATCTGCAGCTGCCGGTTAAAAAACCCATCAGTTGGTATCTGGAATCGATGACAATCACAGAAAGGCAGGATGTAGCTGTTTAAAAAAAGATAACAGAAATGTGTCTCCGTAGCTTATCTTTATTACAGTTTATCATTTTAACCATTAATTTGACCCCATGTTACACCTATTGATGAACACAAATGTGAAACAATGGGAACACAGAGAAAATAATGTGGAAAGTAGTCTTCCATTTGCTGCAGTGGTTAGTGCTATGCAGTATCCAGCTCGAAATGGGATGGGGACGTTGACGCTACAATCAGGGAGCAAGCTAAAGGCAAGAAGAACACATAGACGGAATTTTAATTAAAAATTAGTGTTGAATTACGTGTTTGTGGAACCTGGGGGAACCCACTAGTGGATTATATGCATCTCGATGCTGGAAAGCCCATGTGCCCAGGACAAAGCCAAGTACACACACAGATTGTAATTGCGTTTTGTTGCAATATGCCACAAACAACAACCAAGTACAATGTAAGTAAGCAATAATGGTTGGTGAATGATAAGTTGACTCGTTGGTCTATAAAATCGTTGAAAGTAAAACCTACATAATATTCGGCATTTCCATTCTGTCAGCGTAACACAGACACTCTGTTCAGGTCAACAAATTTTCATGAAATCAAATTACATGTTCCTCTGGAGAAATTGGCACTCTCCCAGTGACTCCGACAGCCAGGCCACACCACCTGTCAGCTCAGCCCTTCTCCTCTTCACACAGCAAATCACGTAAACATTTTTCAAAGGAGCAAGTCTCGAGCCATGACAAAATGTGCTTGTATGAGAATGTCGGAGCAAACCCTGCTGCAACCCCCTCGGCGAGGCCACGGACCCCTGACCCCATGACCGCAGTTATATATTAGAGGCCTGTAATTTGCACACGTGTGTTTGTACTATCCGACTTTCGGTCACTAGCAAGATGAATGGTGTGGGGGTCTTGCCACCTTACAAATGCAGACGCATAGTAAATACATAATAGTAATGCTTTTACGTTATAATGCAGATGGTACCAAAAACAACTGCAAGATAACTGGATTTACACATGGTAAACTATCACTTGCTAAGAAAACCTTCACAATAGTAGGTATAATCTACCACGCAGGAGCCACACAATGCAGGTCACTACACTGCATATATAAAAAAGAAGTGTGGATGGGTCAAATGTAATGATATTAACATTACTGTAAAACAGAGAATGAGAAGGTCTGCAACCTAACTCAATAATGCCCACCCTACATCTTCCTCTCTCCACCTGCTGAGGACAAAAAAAAAATATTGTCCCATATGAAAAAATAACCTTGGCATTTGGAAATATTTTCTTTACTGCCTGAACCAAGTGTTCCAAATCTGCCAACAAAGTAGGGGAACGGACATAGGCCAAATGCACAGCACTGCAGTGCAAAACAACTACATGTGGACTGTTCACCCTGCCCATATCTACACAAACGTGTACAATTCCCTGCACATTGAAACCAGGCACAATGCTTCACACCACCTCCACTACTTTAACATCAAAATTGCCACATTAACATTTGCCACATTCCTGCATTTAGCATACTGCTCCAAACCATGCACAAACATATCTCCAACCACGAAAACCCTGACATTCTCCACCTCTGCCATCTTCACTACACACAGACTCTTTCAACACAATCCACAACCACAACATCTGATTGGCTGATCCCTACAATCCCCTTTCCATGCTGGATTTGCTGAGAAACCCCTGTGGGATGTTTTAACCCACTCATCCATGTGCTACAACAGAACTGTGCATTACTGGTAGCGGAAACATGCTGCTCGCCAGAGATCATCGAAAGATGCGCAGTAAAAATCTGAAAAATAGGCTGCCACCCACTTTTGCCATGTCAGTGAACACAGGAGATCACTGCCTAAAACCACCATTGGGATACCAACACAGTAGCCTGAAACCACTTGGAAATAGCAATACTGATTGCCAAAAGCAACCCAGAGCTGTTTGGGAATTCATTTTCTTGATCGTCAAAATTGCTAAAATCATGGCTCACAAAACCACTAAAAGGATACAACTTCTTGTTGGGTGTTCTACATTACTCTACTGCAAGAATCCACATCAGTACAATGTCAGCAAGAATAATATGTTATTAGGACAAAATCCCATGTTAAAGACATTTGATTTAAAGACAGCTTTCAAAAATGGGTGCAATACCGGTGCTCGCCACTGACAGGTGCTGGTGATTCCTAATCCTGACAGGAGAGCTGTCTTGCAGAAGCTAAATAAACCAAAGCAGAGATGTCTATCAAAATGCCATATAGAGTGCCACACATTTATGTAATGTGGAAAAAGACTTGATTAAAGATATGTTGCTTATTTTCAGTTTATAATGTTATATATTTTTTTCACAAGGAACTCTATTGAAATTGACTAGAAGGCAATCTGATTTAGCTAAGACTTCAAAAGGCTTGCTTTTCTATGAGAACCCTTCACACCTACTCTTCTCAGGCCTCTACACCAGAAGGCAGGAAATCGCATGGTCCTGTTAATCAGATGGAGAGTGGCACCCTGGACTGATGCTCTGCTGGCAGGAAAAACAGGACAATAGACTTTTTCAATTGAATAGAATATGCTGATTGTGGGTGTAACTCTCAACACTGCTCTGGGAAAAACAAGACATGTGACCTCTGAGTTAGAGTCAAGTTTCTAGGGGCGGGGACACACCAATGGGTGTACTGAAGTGACGGTAAATATATGTTTTATAAGAATACTGGTAACTAATTGTAACCAGCTGATAGAAATGTACAATTTTGAGATTCTTAAAATGACACCTTCACTCACAGTTTGAGACTAAGCTGAAATCCGTACGATGTTCTGACACCAAATCCCCGGGATTTATTAATATTTTAGACACTGGCCCTCATTACAACCCCGGCGCTAAACCATGGTGCTATTAGCACCATGGTTGGTGCTGGTGTTGTAACGAGTCCGCCATGGTGGAATGTGGAAATACCGCCCCATTCCAAGGTTTGCGGGGCGGTATTTCCCCCATTTCACCATGGCCCTTCCCTATTCCCATTTTCGCCCCATAGGTCTCAATGGGACTGGGGAAGGTGCTAAGTACGGTACCGCAAATTGCGGTACCGTAATTAGCACTGAGGTCCCTTTGTGGCACCTTACTTTAACGGCTGGTAAAACCAGCCGTTAAGGTCGGGTCCCGCAAAGGGACCTCGTAATCAGGCGTTAAGGGTTTAACGGCGCTGGCACCTTTAACGGCGCCGTTAAACCCTTAACGCCAGGGTCGTAATGACCCCCACTGTGTTTATACTAGAAAATTGAAAACTTTCAGTAATATGCGCCGAGAGGGTGTGTACCTCCATGTAAGATTTGGTGCAAAACCAATATTGCAAAACCCACTAAAATTGCGAATAAGTTGTCATTTCTGAACCCAAGCTCTTAGAAAAAGCAGGGTTGAACAGAGACCTGTCCTAATTAATCTGTGATATGAAATGTATTCTCAACAACTTGTGTACCTTGGAAACATGTTCGATTATGAAAAAGTGTTTTTCTAAGTAAAAGCAAAGGGGAGAGACTTCAGCCAAGCCATAAACATAGCATCACTCTGACTCATTCTGACTCACTACTCCTTTCTCCAGTCAGAGGACAGTAAATCCTTTAACCTATCAAATCCTTAGTGGGTTGGGCATAGAAAGTCAGCCTCCACACCCCTTTGGAAACACATAAAAAGAACCACTGAGACCCAGATAGACAGACTCATTTTTCTACTGCTCACCGATTCCTGCGCAGCACTATGCCGGACCGGATCCGGACAATATCCAGACAAAGACGCCAGACTCCTGAGGCTCCAGATTCCAGACAGACTCCAGAACCAAAACTCTAGAACCCAAACTCTAGAACCTTGGAGAAGCAGAGGCCTAATCCACAAGCTGAACTCTTCTCAGCAGGCCTCAGAATCCAGCAACCTAACTAAGCTATTCAACAGCCGGGCAAGCTGTTTTGCTTCTGGCTTGAACCCTGTGCCACAACCAGATCCAGACCCAGAAATCAGAGCTGTATCCAGAACCCGTCAGACCCAGACCAGACCGCTGTGCAGTGCCGATAGGAGACCAGAGGCCGTGCTGTGAGCAGAACCTAGAGGGCCTGAGACTGTCTGGTGGTGAGTGAAGTCCAAACCTGACCAGATCGGTGACAAGGCCCATTTCCCTTCCAGTCCAAAACTAGGAGTGAGTATCCAGCCTAGAACTGTACAGAACCAACCTCTTAATCTAAAGTAATCTTATCCCATCCATTTTACCTGTCCAGAACTGCATTCAGAATTTTGTGTCCATTTTGTTGATTTCAAATCTGTAAAACACGCATCTGTCATTCTGAAATCTTGACTTTATTTCTGAAAATCTACCTCCACAAAAACATCCCTATCTTTTGAACCGCACATCCTAAGATCCTCAGCTTTCCAACAAATTCAAAACGACATTCCAACTCCTTATATTTTTTCCATAATCTTGATATACGCACGCGGAAAAAGTGCTGTGAATTGAAAAATTAGCTCCATTTCACCACCTGTCAAAATTGCTGTCTTTCAATTGCAACTGCTGAATTTCGTTTTCAATCTGATAATCATTCATGAATCATTTCTAGTGTTGACCTGTACCAAACTAAAGTAACTATCACCTACCCTGAATCTCCTTTAGTGAATTAAAATCATTTTTAGCATATTTTCACTTCATTGCAATCACATTTAAAAGGATTTTGCCTGCTTTAAAATCATACCTGTTTTCTCTAAGCTTGCTGGGGGGAACTGGAATTGAACCGCATTATTGATTGTATTCTTGAAACCTGTGTGTCCTCATTTCCATCTCTTCCTATTGCATAAGGGGGGAGTGAGTTGTCACAAGGGGAAAAGTGATCATATTATTATTGAAATCATATCAAGTTTATTTATGTGTTGCATTCTTTCCCAAATTGCATTTCCTTGAAACCATACAAAGTATTCTCTGCTACATTATCCTTTAGATACCAACTCCTCATTGATTAAAGAGAGTGTGATATTGTAATATTACCTATTGTTGATCACTATTATATTCATAAGTGCTATCAAATATTAATTTATTCATAAAAGTGTGATATATATATATATTGTTTAATTCTGCAAATAAATCTTTTAATTTGCAAAACAAACCTACTTCTTGGCTCAGTGAGGTCAGGGGGATTCAAAGAGAGGGGCGTTATATAAGGGTTCATCATCCAGATTTAAGAACTTGACATAAAAATATATAAATAAGGGCTTCCATTGGGCAGCCCAGACTAGGCAGTGACTTAGTTGGATTGCTGGATTGAAGTCACTTACACCCCGAATGTTGCACGCCCTGTCCGCGGATAGCTGTGGTGTCTGCGGAGTGCGTAACACTGGGGCAGCACTTCTACCTTTTCCACTTCGCTCTCTGCACCCTTTCCTCATTGCCACGCCCTGTCTGCAGATAGCTGCCGTGTCCGCGGAGTGCGTAACACTGGGGCAGCCCTTCTACCCTTTCCACTTCACTCTCTGCAACATTTCCTCATTGGTTACTATTAAGCAGAAACACAAACATCCACCAATCACATCCAAGAACTCTACATCTAACTCTATCATCACAGATCAGCACTTTAGATGTACTATTGATCACTCTCAGTACAATTGGTCTGTGACTGAAAAGGACCTACAGCAACAACTACTATAAAACTCCCCAAGATTTCTACTTGCAAATTCATGCACATCCACATGCATGAACACAGACTACAGGTATGAATATTTTCTACACAGTACATGTACAGCTCTTCTAGGAATACATATAAAGAGAGTAACTTCCGCTGACCCTATATAAACCGTAAAATGAGCTTACTGTCATTTTTCCCATCTGCTATGACGAAGTGTCAATTGCAAACGTTTCAGCTCTCCAAATTTCTGTTTACACACACAGCTATCTAAAAAAATGTTATTTCATATTAAAAGATGGGAGAAATAACAGTATAATTATGAAAAAGGCTGTCCGGTGTGTTTTAAAATTACATGCAGCCAGGATGAGTACATGCATCTTCATTCAAGCACAAACACAGACAATATCATTAGAAATGCTCCCAGCTGAAACAACACGACTGCCTCTATCTGAATCCTTCTGCTTTATTTCTGTTACGCTCACCTGGTTCCCACGGGGGCGTCGACCGGAACTGGGTCGCTGTTGTTTCCACCAGCGTGACGTGTAGCGCCGAGATGACTGACTGGACTGGCCCGCTCAGCCTAGTTTGTCTGGCTCGCAGGAATATTCTTCTGCATAGGAGAAGAGGAATTAACCACCCGTAGATTTGAGTGTCAACCCACCTTCCCCACTCCCGTTGTCTTCCCACAGATCACTCTTGATGTCCCCTCCTTAGTCTCACCTGATGGTTTGGAAGGATGAGCTCTCCATCCTGCATCGACCGCAGGGGCGCGTTGATGACCAGTTACTTCACGGGCGTAGAGGAATTGGTGAGTTCCAGTATTGACTCTAAAGTCCAATTGTTCATAAGAGTTCAAATGTCTGATCTTCACTCTGTCCGATTCCTTGCAAGATGCCGATTAATCCACTCGAAGATTTCCAAATGGCAATTGGTAAGATTCAGGTAAGTCTATTGTGGTTTTCCCCTTAGGGGCCGGGGTACGGCGATGAAGCAGAGTTGACTGCGCCGACCCGAGATGAGGTGAGTACCCCCCGTGGTAAATCAGGTAAGTCCTTGGGGGTAGCTTGTATAGCCTTAGAGAGTCCCCTTGCTCACCTTGCTGTCTTTGTCTCCTTAGGTATCGGAGGGCGGCCGCGAGATGGAGAGAGTGTGATGGAATGCTGAAGTACCGCCAAGCAGGTGAGTTCAGCGCGGCGCCGTAGGAATGCAAAGCGATGCTTCAAAGACTTCTGTCTTTCAGCTCCGTGGCGAAATGGATCAGGATTCAGGTAAGGATTAAAGTTAAAACTCCTGTTCTAACCTTTATCCTTCTTTTCTTCTTGTTTCAGGAGTTCCAGGACTGAAGCGGGCGTGGCTAAAGACTGGAGCTGCTGAAAACACGGTGAGCGTTACGCTGCAGCAAGCAGAATAACGCGAAGCACGTGTGGCTGTCCGGGCGTGGTTTAAATAGCCTTGGAAGAAGATCCAGGTAAGTATTCTTCCACAGCCCCACCCAAGTAACAAAATAGTCCCTTCAGTAAAATAGTCCCTCCTAAGGCTCATTTGGCTTGAGTCTTCATGCAGCATGGTCTGCCTCAGGTGAGTATGCAGAATGGTCTGCTTCAGGTAAGTTATCAATAATGAGCCTGGCGCCCATGGCACCAGGACTGACTTTATCTTTATGAGCCTGGCGCCATAGGCGCCAGGACTGCACCCAAACAGCCCCTAACTGGGGCTTTTGGGCATGCTCCAAGCGGCATGATGCCTGCTTCCGGGGCTGCTGGGCCTGGTCTGGTCTTCCGGGGGCAGGCATCATGACAGCACTTCCCCTCAAGGCCCCTCCTAAAGTCGTTCTCCCCCTTGGCCGTGGTTTGTCTGGAAATTCCGATGGAACCTCTTCACTAAACGAGGTGCATGCACGTGGTCACTAGGTTCCCAAGACCTTTCCTGCGGACCATAACCTTTCCAGTCAATTAGGTAAAAGAGTTTTGATTTCACTCTTTTTGAGTCCAAAATATTCTTGAGTTCGAACTCGGGCTCCCCATCTATGAGGATAGGTTCAGGTGGAGTGGTTAGCCTAGTTCCTGGTTGCACTGGCTTCAAAAGAGACACGTGGAAGACGGGATGGATTCGCATATGAGCAGATAGGTCCAACTTGACGGCCACTGGGTTAATAATTGGCTTGACAGAAAAAGGTCCCAAATACCTGGGGTTAAAGGTCTGAGTCCCCTTGAGTGGTAAGTGCTTAGTGGCTAACCATACTTGGTTCCCTATTTGGTATTGAGGAGCTTCACTTCTGTGCTGATCCGCATCCTTTTTGTATTTTTCCTTAGCCTTTTGCAAATGGATGGTTGCTTCTTTAAAGGCTTGTGTAATAACAGCGTGGAGATGGTTCACTGCGGGCATCTCTAAATGCTGGGGTGAGTCCAAATCCGAGGTTCGAGGATGGTGCCCATAAATGGTAAAAAAAGGACTTTGTCCAGTTCCTGAGTGTACGGAATTATTGTACGCATACTCTGCGATCCACAGAATGTCTTTCCAATTCCCCTCAGACTGATGTAGCATACAACGGAGGTACTGTTCAAGAGTCTGGTTGGTCCTCTCCGTTTGACCGTCGGTCTGAGGGTGGTGACTGGTCGAAAGCCTAACATCAATTTGTGCCAGTTGGCAGCATTTCCTCCAAAAATGTGAAATGAATTGACTGCCCCGATCTGAAATTAACACTGAAGGAAAGCCAAGCAGGCGGACAACATTTTGAAGGAATTCCTTGGCCAGGATTGAAGCTGAAGGTTTCCTTTTAAAGGAATGAAGTGGGCCATTTTAGAAAAAAGATCTACAATAACTAGAATGGTATTGTAACCTTGGTACGGGGGTAAATCTGTGATAAAGTCTAATGACAAGGTATGCCAAGGGGTAGGTGGTATGTCTAAAGGTTTCAATAATCCAGCAGGTTTTTTCTTTTGCCCTTTATTTTGTGCGCAAATGCCACAAGACATGACAAATGACTTGACATCCTTTCGCCAGGTGGGCCACCAAAATTGCTTCCTAATTTTAGCTTCGGTTTTTGTAATACCAGGATGCCCTTCTATTAAGGTGTCATGGTAATGGGAAATGACAAGTTCCTGTAGTTCTTTTTGCGGTAAAAATAGCCAGCCTTGGTAATAAGGTAAATCATCGATGACAGAGTACTCTGGACCTTTCTTTTCCCAGTCCTGTAGGGCAACGGAATCAAAGAGTTGGTGGATCTTGTTTGGAATGTCCTCCAGTGTCTGTATGGATGTCAGGCCAAGGATTCTCTGTTCCCGAATTATGGGTACGGGTTCTAAAGTTATTTCTGCTTCTCCCATTCCAATCGGGGGCAAGGCGTCTGCTTTACTATTCTTACAACCTTGTCAATAGGTTATTGCAAAATCAAACTCGGCAAAGAACAATGCCCAACGGAGTTGGCGCGAAGATTGGGCTTTGGCTGTCTTTAGGTATTGTAAGTTGCGGTGATCGGTGATGACCGTGATGGTATGTCTGGCACCCAGTAGATAGTGCCACCAAGCCTTGAAGGCGGACTTGATGGCCAGCAGCTCCTTGTCGGTTATGGCATAGTTTAATTCGGGGGCTGAAAATTTTCTTGACCAAAACGCCACTGGGTGAAGCTGGTTAGTTTCGGGATCCTTTTGGGAAAGGACTGCTCCCATGGCTGAACTGGATGCATCTGTTTCCACTATGTAGGGAAGCTCTGGGCGCGGGTTTCTTAAAATGGGAGCAAATGTGAATTTAGCTTTTAACTCTTGGAAGGCGTTCTCGGCTTCCTCTGTCCACACAAAGCATTTGTTTTTTCGCAATAGCGTTGTAATGGGATGTACAATGTGCGAGAAGTCTGGGATAAACCTGCGGTAAAAATTGGCAAAGCCAAGCATGCTTTGAACTCCTTTGATTGAACTTGGCGAAGGCCAATTAAGAATGGCATCCACTTTTCGTGTATCCATCCGGATTCCTCTTGGGGTCAGAATAAATCCAAGGAATTTCACTTCCGTAGTGTGGAAGATGCACTTTTCCAGTTTAGCATATAATTTATGCTGGCGTAACTTCTCTAGGACTGCTGGACGTGTTTTACATGCTCAGATTCTGATAAAGAGTATACTAAGATGTCGTCGATGTAAATGACCACACAAACGTCGATAAGCTCTCGGAGGACATCGTTCATGAAGAACTGGAAGGCTGCTGGTGCATTGCATAGTCCGAAGGGCATCACCTGGTACTCAAATAGTCCGTACTTGGTGCGAAAAGCAGTTTTCCATTCGTCACCCTCTTTGACACGTACCAGATGATATGCCCCCCGAAGGTCTAGTTTTGTGTATATACAAGCGCCCTTCACCTGGTCTAATAGTTCTGGAATGAAAGGCAGTGGGTATCGATTCTTGATGGTTATCTGATTCAGTGTGCGGTAGTCTATACATGTTCTAAGGTCGCCTTCCTTTTTCGGTACGAAGAACAAAGCTGAAGATGCAGGGGACTTGGACGGGTGAATTAAGCCATTAGCAAGGTACTGGTCTAGGTACTGGCGCAAATGGAGATTTTCGGGTTCCGTAAGGGCATAGATTCTGCTGAAATTTGGTTGTGCTCCAAGTACAAGATCTATTTGACAATCATACGATCTGTGAGGTGGTAAGGTGTTTGCCTGTTCCTTTTGGAAGACATCCTGAAAGTCTTGGTATTCAACAGGTAATTGTATGGCTACTGGAATTACTGGGGCCAGGACTGAGTTTTGAGTTTTCCTTGGGTAGCAGGTGTGAGCACATTCTGGGAAGGTTAGTCTCTTCTCTGGCCAATCAATACAGGGATTATGTTTTTCCAACCAAGGTATCCCCAGTATCAGCTGAAACTGTGGGGCCTTCATTAGGTCAAACGCCATAGCCTCTCGATGCCCATCTTGACTCAGCAATGTCATCTCTGCAGTGGAATGAGTTACGGGTCCAGAGGCAATTTCCGTTCCATTTACAGTGGTGACAACATCGGCCGTGGTCTTGCGGGTGAGAGATAGATTCATCCTGGTAGCCAATTCCCAGTCCAAGTAATTTCCTATGGCTCCACTGTCTACGTACGCCTTTACCGCGTGCATGCGTGATGGCTGCTCTGGATCTACAAGGACCATGGGTATGGTGAAATGCGAGGTCAGAGTGTCCTTCTTTAAGCTCGGCAAGCGGACCTCTACGCTTGCAGGGCGTGGTCATTTCCCGAGTCATATTTTACATGGTTTTCGTCTGCTGCTCCTATAACTTTCTTGGGTGGTTTTACAGGGCCGTTCCGAAGAAAATGACCAGTAGTTCCGCAATATAAACATAATTGCAGTTGCCGTCTTCTATCTCTTTCCTTCTGGGTTAAGGGTCCTTTAACCCCCCCGATTTGCATAGGTTCTGAGACATCTACTCCCTTGGAGCTTACGTGGGTTTTAACCAACACCCTGTTCTCAAACTTGGTTCGGTCAGCCTTCCTGGTTTGAAGTCTGTGATCGAGCTGGACCACTAGATCTATATATTCAGCACAGTCTTGAGGCGGGTTCACGATTTAGGACAAAACATATTTGAGTTCTCCCCGAAGTCCTCGATGGAATAATGTGATTCGCTTGGCTTCAGGCCATTCGGTTTCCACTACTAATCTATTGAAAGTTGCAATGTAAGATAAAAGATCCTGGTTACCTTGACGTAGGGATAAAAGTTTGTTGTCCAAAGCCTATCCTCAGGAGTGTCGGGCGAATAGTCTTTCCATGCTTGTTCGAAAACCCTGGAAATCCCGAAGAATCGGGTCATCCTGGTTAACTAGTGGAATGGACCAGTCCGCCGCACTGCCGCTGAGATATGACAGTACAAAGGCTACCTTGGCCTGATCGTTTGGGAAAGCTCCAGGTCTACATAAAAAGTGCAAGCGGCATTGATTCATGAATGTTGCAAACCCTTTTGGGTCTCCGGCAAAGCGTTCAGGCGGAGCCAAAGGAACAGCTCCAGGTAAATTTATCTGCACCGGGTTACGATGGTACAGGAGCTGGTCTTGCCCCAAGTCCTGGTAGAGGTGTTTGTCCAGCCTGGCTCTGTAATGGTTGTCTGGCCAACTCATCAGTTCGTTCTTTTTGACCTCCTGAGGGCATTGGTTTCTTGGCAGGCGGAATGCACTTCGGCCCTTAATTCCCCTAATAATTGGGCCAACTGATCAGTTTCCGAGGTCTCCATGACGCCCAGGTGGGTATTTGTGGGTAGGCTTTGCGTTCTGTTACGCTCACCTGGTTCCCACGGGGCGTCGACCGGAACTGGGCCGCTGTTGTTTCCACCAGCGTGACGTGTAGCGCCGAGATGACTGACTGGACTGGCCCGCTCAGCCTAATTTGTCTGGCTCGCTGCAAAGGAGAAGAGGAATTAACCACCCGTGGAATTGAGTGTCAACCCACCTTCCCCACTCCCGTTGTCTTCCCACAGATCGCTCTTGATGTCCCCTCCTTAGTCTCACCTGATGGTTTGGAAGGATGAGCTCTCCATCCTGCGTCGACCGCAGGGGCGTTTTGATGACCAGTTACTTCACTGGCGTAGGGGAATTGGTGAGTTCCAGTATTGACTCTAAAGTCCAATTGTTCATAAGAGTTCAAATATTTGATCTTCACTCTGTCCGATTCCTTGCAGGTTGCCGATTAATCCACTCGAAGATTTCCAAATGGCAATTGGTAAGATTCAGGTAAGTCTATTGTGGTTTTCCCCTTAGGGGCCGGGGTACGGCGATGAAGCAGAGTTGACTGCGCCGACCCGAGATGAGGTGAGTACCCCCGTGGTAAATCAGGTAAGCCCTTGGGGGTAGCTTGTATAGCCTTAGAGAGTCCCCTTGCTCACCTTGCTGTCTTTGTCTCCTTAGGTGTCGGAGGGCGGCCGCGAGATGGAGAGAGCGTGATGGAATGCTGAAGTACCGCCAAGCAGGTGAGGTCAGCGCGGCGCCGTAGGAATGCGAAGTGACGTTTCAAAGACTTCTGTCTTTCAGCTCCGTGGTGAAATGGATCAGGATTCAGGTAAGGATTAAAGTTAAAACTCCTGTTCTAACCTTTATCCTTCTTTTCTTCTTGTTTCAGGAGTCCCAGGACTAAAGCGGGCGTGGCTGAAGACTGGAGTTGCTGAAAACACGGTGAGCGTTACGCTGCAGCAAGCAGAATAACGCGAAGCACGTGTGGCTGTCCGGGCGTGGTTTAAATAGCCTTGGAAGAAGATCCAGGTAAGTATTCTTCCACAGCCCCACCCAAGTAACAAAATAGTTCCTTTAGTAAAATAGTCCCTCCTAAGCCTCATTTGGCTTGAGTCTTTATGCAGCATGGTCTGCCTCAGGTGAGTATGCAGCATGGTCTGCTTCAGATAAGTTATCAATAATGAGCATGGCGCCCATGGCACCAGGACTGACTTCATCTTTATGAGCCTGGCGCCATAGGTGCCTGGACTGCACCCAAAAAGACCCTAACTGGGGCTTTTGGGTATGCTCCAAGCGGCATGATGCCTGCTTCCGGGGCTGCTGGGCCTGGTCTGGTCTTCCGGGGAAAGGCATCATGACAATTTCACACACCTTCACAAATGCATACATTGCATGCTTTTCTGTACAATCTCTGCCAATTACCCTGTAAATATAGTAACAAATTCATGTGATTATTTCTTCTATCTCTTAACATCCAACAACATAACATTTAAAAACAAGTGTGCTCTATACGTTTACTATTATACTCATTTGTAAAACATACTCAATTAACAGATTCTAAATAAAATATACAGGATGCACACAGGCAAAGGAAAGTGCATGTGCATACTATGCTCAGTTATAAGAAAAAACTACGACTCCAAAAACAAAAAAACAATGTCTACATTAACAAAAGTGCTATGAACACATATATTCACTAACTTCTTTCTTTTACAATTGCATTGAAGACCACTCTCCTGAAAAGCAGCAGCGTCTGAAGTACGAACAAGAATTTAGAAGAAAATGATTCTTTCCATACAAAAAAGTAATTACAATACTAACATAATATTCTAACTGTTACTCAAACACACTAACATTTTAGTATTGTAGAACAAGCAAGTGTATTAACCCTCTAACATTAGATATAGTATTAATGCTTCCCTTCGCCAGCTGCATACTTTATATTTTCATCTGAAGCCCAGTATAGTAACACACAAATACAAGAATAGCCTTCCCAACTTGATGTAGCTGCCCATTGCACAACCACACACCTCCACAATCATCCTCAGACACTCATGCACAAAGCATGCATACACTGCACAACATCCCAACCCACACTGCCCAGAATGCCTACCAAAAAGCCTACCAAATCCTACCAAAAAGAAACTCCGTAGAAAGCAACACAGAAGTAGAGCAAATCAAAATAAAAGTGGCCAAACTAAGCATCCATCTCTAGCAGATTTTGTACAAAACAGCTAATACAGTCATTAAGCGAAACAAAACAAGCTTCCACTACAGAAAATGTGCCTCATCGATCGAAATGTAAAACAAAACAGAAAGTGATTAACAAGACTTCAGCTACCACTACTACTAATGTTACACCTATAAATCTTGATGTAGTGGCAAGTAACAATAAATGTTACTCCACAGAGTCCTTCAGAACCTTATAAAAATAGGAGAAAAATCATGCACAACCCTTAAAATCTACCATAGAAAATTAATCCTAGAAGCTCTCATAAACCGTTTCATCCTTCTCAAATTGAAGTTATTTATTTTAGTTTTAAACAAAATGAAACCACTAACAAAATTAACTACTAAACTACAAAAAAGACTTCTCAATAAACTGAATATTAACAAAAATAGCTTCTTAAACATCTGTGGAGGTCGATGGAGTCACACCACGAGCACAGAACCATATTTTAATGAAGAAGCATAGAAACAAAAGCAATCAAACCCAATTGCCATGCATAGCAGTGGACGACGGTATGAACAACTTAATAACACCATTATTGAACAAGAAACTCTGCTCACAAAAATATCCCCAGAAAACTCAGTATCACCTCTCCATTCTACTGAACCAAAACGGCCAGTCTACAAATGGCCGTGCACATCAATGTGTAACATTGCCGAAAAATCTTTCAAATCTTTACGGTAGTTCCTCAATCAGAATGTAAAAAGCAAAGACAAATTCAAAATGAAACTACTACAAAATATGGATGCCTCTCCAGTGCATAAATACACAGGACACAGGACATTCATTAGCCTGCATTTCAGGACCTATTTGCAAAAGCACCTTCCATCATATCAAAATGATATCAACACATCATTCAACTATAAGCAATCTGGTCCATAAACTCTACTATGCTAAAATTCCTGCTTTAGCACTAGCCAATTTAAATACCAATCTTCTGCATGGTAAAGCCAAACAACTACTCAAAGAAACAGAGCATATCCAGAAAAAAATATTTTGGAAGTGAAAGCCACTTACAAAATGCAATAGCTTTACAACAAACTAGAAACTATTGTACAAATAGCAACATTATATTAAACACATACAAAAAAGAAATACTAAAGTTTAAAAGTACCTCCGCTGAAGTACCAAACCATGTGTGTGTGTGTCTGTGTGTGTTGCTGCAGGACTTTTTATAAAATCAGCACAAAAACGGTAGACATAGCGTACAAAATAGAAGACAATGAAGATTCCAAATGGTTCCAATTAGCTCTCTACCTTATAGTAGAAAACATATACGAAATGACTGACCCCTTAATACTTTGTAATTACTGCACTGCAAAACTCAACAACAACCAAACACCTTCACGTGCTATCACAACTAACTTGGAATTATTCCCACTAACAAAGCCCCTGCCACAACTATATTTATAGGAGAGCATCATAATTCAAACAGTGCACACATTTCAAGCAATAATATGCCTTCAACCAAAAACAGCAAAATTACCTCCCTCTGAATTAGTTACAGACATTCGTGGCAAAGTAGTTTATTTACCATTAGATGTCAAAGAAAATGTACACACTCTAGGAGTGCAACGACCAATAGATCAGTCTTTAATTATCTTAGTAAATGGCATACCTACAAAAGACAAACACATTTGGCAACAACTTGTGGACTTACATAAAGTTAAACAAGCCCTGCAATATCTAAAAAACAACAATGAATACAACAAAGAAATTAATATTGAAGAAAACCTGAGAGAAACCATTGGAATAATTCACGAGTAACCACAAACGGGTCAAATGCAACTTCTAAAACCTGCTACAGAATCCAATATTTTAGACCATTATAAAATTCAACCTTTACACTCTAAAGACACTCTAGATGATGCACTGGAAACGTACCAAATGTGACAAGCATATGGGAAAAATGTATAGAAGCACGAGACTTTCCTCTACTCTTTCCTACTGGAAAAGGAGGAAGGTACAATGATGGACCCACACAGATGACAACATCAGAATGTATTCTGACGACCCCAGATTCAGACAAAATCTTTGAAAGTGAAATAGCAACTCTGTGCTATGCAGTTGCACACACATTAAAATCAGGTACCCATTTTCAAAGTATGTCAGCTATGCAATTATTACAAAAATTGCAAGAAAAAGATGAGGTTTTACAGTCAAGTATTACAAATCTTTTTATGCGTGGTACAAAAGTATACTGGTTCCGACGTCACAGAGAGGTACCCTGTATGATAAGAACCTTTGGCCCACCCACTTGGTTTGTTGCATTAAGTTGTGCAGAATATGCATGGGAAGCTTTACACGATTTCCTATGCATAGCAAACAAAAACAAAACAAACATAGATATAAAATCACCAGGAGAAATCTCCTCTCTAGATCCTGTTAATGTATCAAAATATTTCCATCATCGCTTCATTGCTATGCTACACTTTATTTGTAATAAGACTGTTCCTCCCCTCGGAGAAGTTCAACACTTCTTTTGGAGAAAAGAATACAGAGCAAGAGGAGCAACAAACATCCACATGCTATTATGGATTAAAGATGCCCCTAAATTTCGCCAAGACAGTGATGTCACTGTTTCGCAGTTCATCCAAAAATATGTCACTTTTGAAATCCCTTCACAAACAACACATAGGGCCTCATTACGAGGTGGGCGGTAAGGGATTACCGGCACCGCTAAGGGCACCGGTGCCGGTAATCCTTTACCGCCCAAATACGAGTTCCCTTTGCGGGTGCTTCCTTAATGCCTGGTTTTACCAGGCGTTAAGGACGTGACCCGCAAAGGGATACCGGGGTCAATAACGGTACTGCAATTTGCGGTACCGTTATTGCCGCCTTCCCCCTTCCCATTGAGCCCTATGGGGGCTCAAATGGGAATGGGAATGGCTCTGGTGAATGGGGAATTACCGGTCCCGCCGACCTCGGAATGGACCGTTAATTGCTCTATCCACCAGACCGGAGCCGGAACGATTTTGGAGGCAGCCATGGCGCTAACAATTACAAAGACACAAATGTGGGAAATATTGTCATTGCAAATATATATTTAAAAAAAAGGGAAATACTACACCAAATGCTGCGCTGGTTTCCCTAGACCAGTTGCAGCGACAGTTCAAGTAAACAACTTCATGTCTTCAGTCAGACATAGGGACTCATTCATTATAAGTTTGGCGGTAGCCGTGCCCTTATTAAGCAGGAACATGGTTGCACCGGCACCGTTAATAACGGTGCCGGTGTAATCAAGAGTTCTGCTCACGGGTGCCGGTCTGCACGCCTGGTCAGACCATGCGTGCAGTCCAACACCGGCAAGCAGAACTCGTAATGTGGCAGACAGGTAACAATGATGCCACTAGCACTACCGGAGCCGTTGTTGCCTTTCCGCCACATTCGTAATGAGGCCCATATTGTCAAAGGTAAATCGCCTAAGCACACATATTGTATAAAAAGAACAGAAGAATAAAATACATCATTGATTACAAAGCAGTCATTTCTCTCTGTCAGGGTTCCATTAGATGTCTCTTCGTCTGATCATAGATCGGTCCTGCATAAGAATAAACATTCCAGAATCCACAGTAGAGCGAACAGTTTTCACTCTAAAGCGGGACTCTCTTTAGCTCCTCCGAATCATGGTTCGTCTCTTTCCCTGCTACCTTTCAGGAAACGTTATGGGTTGCCTTGGAGACGCTGGCGCCCTTTGCATTCACGTAGGTGTTCAGTCCTACAACGCTGTGTTATGCGTGCGGTCAGCTGACCAGTATTTAAGCCCCACCCCCGCGCTTGGCGCTGCTTCTGAATTTGTAAATTTCCTAAGCTATGCATCTTGTTACCTTGTCTTCTGGCTCCTTGAATCCCTGGTTTTCTTTGTGACTTTCCTGCCTTGTTCTTGTCATTGCCTTCATCTTACCTGCTCATTGCCAGACCCGGAACGACCACGGACTGTATTCACCTCATCCCTCAAGTCTTACCTGCTCATTGCTAGACCCGGAACGGCCACAGACTGCATTCGCCTCATCCCTCAAGTCTTACCTGCTCAATGCTAGACCCGGAACGGCCACGGACTGCACTCACCTAATCCCTCAAGTCTTACCCGCTCATTGCTAGTCCTGGAACAGCCACGGACTGCATTTTCCTCATCCCACAAGTCTTACCTGCTCATTGCTAGACCCGGAACGGCCTCGGGCTGCATTTGCCTCATTCCTCACATCTTACCTGATTATTGCCTACCTCAGAACGTCCACGGACTGCTTTGCCTCATTCCTCACGTCTTACCTGTTTGCCAAGACCTAAGTCTCTTGGATTGCTCCAACTACAATCAGTGCGACGTCTTCATTCTCTTACTGCCCAAACACTTTAAGGAACAGAAAGGACTTTCGTGCATCGGCGCAAGGATCAAAGGACATTGGCGCAATGGCGCAAGGATCAATAGACTCCTTAGGCGTCCTTGTGCCAGCGGGAATAGGAAACAGGAAATTGTGTTTCCAGGACTACCACTTCCTTCCCAAAATTACATCTGCTGTTTCTACCCAGAACACTCACTTGGTAAGCACATACAGTTTGGTTCTTCCTTTTTCTTACTCTTCTGTCCTCCTGGTAACAGTTACCTTTCTTGTTCCAGGATACTCACCAATCTAGCTTGGAAATATTCAGTCCCATTCTGATTTTCTTACTTGTGAGTATCAGTTCTTCACCTTGTTTTGAGATTGCATTACCTTAAGCCATATGTTAATACTTGGTTAATTTTTCTTGCAGCCAGCTGTCTGAGTACCAGGGTGTACCAATACTCAACTCAATCTGTCCTTTTGTACTGTTGAGGGGTATATTGTCAGAAAGACTCAATTGCATCACGACGTGTCAAGCCACCACTACTGGATTTAGTCCTTGGACCCTAACACTCTCCTATGGAATGCAAACATAGATGTGCAGTGCATTGCAGACGATTCCACTACAGTTGCATGATATGTCACAGCCTACTTAACCAAAGCAGAGAAAACAGAACTTCAGGACCTCTGGAATGACATATCATCTGCCAAAACACTATCACAGAAATTGTACAGCTTAGGCATAAAAATACTCTCTCATAGCGAATCTGGCTTCTATGAAGCCTTTTAACCTATACTGCCTTGTATGGAAAATCTGACAATATAGTATGGCTAAGTCTTGGTCCTGCTAAATCTAGAAAAAGAGTTCTCAAATCTTATGAGGACATAGAAACAATAGCCAAAAATGATCCCAACAGCCAAGACATTTTGAAAAACAATTTACTTGACACATACTACTCAAACAGGAGTACTACTTTGGAAACCATGTGTCTCTACCACGTAGCCCAAAACTTCACATACAAAAATAATATTAAACCAGATGAAAAGAAAGGTAGATAGAGATTGTCATTAAAAACTCCTCGACATAAAGAACTGTATTACATGTCCCTGCTACAACTTTTTAACCGTGGAGAAAAGAAGAAGAGTTACTGGATACATATAACTCCTATGAAGATGCTTTCAAAGCAAATGAAAGCACTATAACAGACGTAAACTTTACACAGTACCAAACAATGTTGCATAATGAACAGCAACACGAAAAAGAACTCCAGGGCCAACTAGAAGTGGACACTCCCGACAGTAGTCAACCTTCTGTAACAGGAAGCCAAGAATCACTTGGTCAGCCACTAATAGCAAATGAGGCAGAATTAGTCATGACAGAAGTAGAAAACACCATGGGGGTCATTACGACCCGGGCACAAAGGGATACCGGGCACCGGTAATGACACTGGTGCCGGTAATCCCTTTGCGCCCTATTCCGAGGTCCCTTTTCGGGTCCTTCCTTAACGCCTGGTTTTTGCAGGCGTTAAGGACGGGACCCGCAAAGGGATACCGGGTTCAATAACGGTACCGTAATTTACGGTACCGCTATTGCCGCCTTCCCCCTTCCCATTGAGCCCTATGGGGGCTAATGGGTACTTACCTGTCCCGCAATGGTCAGAATGGACTGTAAGTCCCCATATCACCAAGTCGGTGGCGGTACCGGTATTGGTGCTAATAGCACCCACCTCGGAATGAGGGCCCATGTGTCAGTATGAACAAGCTACAGAAGACTTTTCTGTACTGAAATCACAACTGAACAATGAGCAGCGTAGCATTTTCCAAGAAATAACAAAACAAATTGAACATGGTGTGCAACATGAAAAGAAAAACTGTACCTTCCAAGACTACAAACCTGTACTGCTATACGTGAGTGGTCAACCTGTTTCAGGCAAAACATTCTTAATCAAAATCATCAGCAAGTTCCTCCAACAAATTACAAACAACAAACTGTCAGCTGTTGTAACTGCCCCCACAAGTTTAGCTGCATACAACATAGGCGGTTTCACTTTACACTGATTACTCCTACTTCCAGTAGAACACCAAACCAAATTAGACTGTTACAAACTTTCCACAGAAGCTGAAATGGAACTACGCAGAGTTTTCAAACAAATGAAAATGCTGCTAATAGATGTGTTGAGCATGGTCTCCAACCTTATGTTGGCTTTGATTCACCTCAGTTTACAAGAGGTCCTCAAAACAGGCTACGAAGAGCTGTTTGGAGGCAAACACATTATTGTTTTTGGAGCTCTTCTTCAATTGACACCAGTGAAAGGTGAACCTATTTTTAAAACCTTAAGGCACAAACTGTGCAGTAAAACTCTTGGCAGCATAGGAAATGCCAACATTTAGCAACATTTCCAATGCAGAGAATTAACAGAAAACATGTGCCAGTCTGCAGACCTCACATACGCCAACATTTTAAAAAGTATTAGAGTTGGTGTACTATCTCAAGAAGCACAATCAATATTAAAATCCAGGCGCACATCCATGCAGTCTGTGGCCATAACACATGTGCTACTGATGTCATGGAACAATTAGCACACAAAATGTCAATTGTATGTCCTTAATGCCAACTCTTGCAAGCTGTTCAAAATTCAATGAAACAATTTTGAACAATGAAATGCAACCAATAATTGAAATTTACTCCAGAGATAAACTTGACGTACATGGTATGACACTACCCATGTGTCAACAAGCCACAACAAGACTAAATACCTTAGAAAACTATATCTCCAACACAGCTGGTTTGAAGAAAATATTAAAATTATCTTTAAACTGTAGAGTAATGCTTGACATAACCTTGACGTGGAGCAATGACTAGTTAATGGAGCACTTGGTACAGTTGCTGGCTTTCAAACATACCCACGTGACAACAACATTCAATTTGTCAATATTCTCTTTGACAAACTATCAGAAATCAAGAGGATAGGACGCTCAACAGTCCGCTTCCTTCTTTTCAAAGACATGTATGTACACAGAGAACCATTTTCACTAACTCTAGCATACGCCGTTACCATACACAAATCACAAGGTCTTACCCTAGACAAAGCATTGATAGATATTGGTAGCACAGTCTTTAAAGAAGGCATGAGCTATGTAGGACTATCATGCTTACATACACCTGACGGCTATTTCTAATCAATGTTGATGCAAGTAAAGTAAATGCTGATATTCCTTGCATTCTAGAATCCAATAGACTGTGTTCACTCTACAACCCCATCTAGAAACCTATCCTGTTCCACAAAAAGAAAAACGTTCTAAAAGAAAACTACTTCAAACTGAAAAAATACAGGATCTCACTGCAATTCCTCCAAACAAAATAAAAGACACTAATACTTCATCAAGTACCACAACCAAAGAAGAATCTACTGGTCAAAGTAACTCAACTGCTTCTTCAAAGAAGCAACAAACACTCCGAACAAATGACTTCGACACAGAACTGTCAGGTCCATTCAAATTTTCAAATACAACTTGTGTAAATTGCTATGCAAATGTAGCAATAAATATATTATTCCAATTGCCACCAATTATTGACAACATTTACTTACACATTACAGACAAATTTTAGTTTGCAAATTTTAGTCCTTCATAGAAATACAATGAACAATCCTGACAACACTTACAGTGTTCTTGGAATAAGACAAGAATTGGACTAGTGTGCTGGAATGGTCAAATTCACTACAAACTCACAAGAAGATCCACAAGAATTTCTAATGTACTTACTACAAGTACTTACTACAAGTACTGGAAAACAAAAACATACCTATAAATGAAATCTTCCAGATTTCACACATGTAGAAAGATAGATGCACTCTCTGCAACCATGTGGCACAGGACAAGTCCCCAATGAACGCTTTGTGTATGTATCTATACCTAACTGTGAAGCCATTCCATTTCAGCAACTTGTACAAAATGCAAACCATGGCATTGTGTACTACCTGCAATTTAGATAATCGCTCCACCTTACAAATACAGTCACAAAGTAACTACGTAATAGTAATGCTTTTACGTTACAATGCAGATGGTTCCAAAAACAACTGTAAACTGGATTCACACATGGTCAAGTATCACTTGGTAAGAAAACCTTCACAACAATAGGTATAATCTACCACGTAGGAGACACAACCAATGCAGATCACTACACTGCATATATAAATATAGAATTGTGGATTTGTCGAATGTAATCATAGTACCATGACTCTAAAGCAGAGATTACAAGCACATTTTGTAAACGCTTTCTTAATATTCTTAAAACCAAAATTTTATACGTAATCAGTGTATGATCATAAGCAAAACTTCAACATCAAAACTGTGCACATTTAGAATACACCAACATGTATCTAACTGCCCCAAGATTCTGCAACAAGCAAACAGATAAATAAATACCACTAAAATGTAACAAGAAATACACAGTTAGAATCACCCCAACAGGTATCTAACTGCCCCAAGAATTTGCAACAAGCAAACAGATAAATAAATACCACTAAAATCAAACAAGAAATATACAGTTAGAATACACCAACAGGTATCTAACTGCCCCAAAAATCTGCAACAACCCAACAGATACATAAATAGCAAAAAAGTAGAAATAAACAATTAGAATACGCCAACAGGTATCTAAATGCACAAAAATCTGCAACAAGCCAAAAGATAGAAGATTAGCAAGAATCAAGAAATAAATGTTAAAACAATGAAAGAAATATATTGTACCACAACATAGAAGTTTTTATTTTTTTTTATTTTTTAATCCAGCATGGATTTTTTTTCACACAGACACAATGATGTATAAAACAAACACAGAAAAATTGCACAGTACACTGATTTGAACTATACTACTTGTAAAGAACTAAATATGAGAGTCAAACAAATACAGAAATGTCTATCATGTAATGCAATAACTCATTATAAACATATATATATACCTACTGTAACATATGATCTTTTCTTTTATCAAAGAGATCGAAAAAGTATGTCTGGTCCAATTACCCATGTCATGAAAAAACTGCATACAACCACAAAGAACTCAACCAGTAAGTATAAAATAAATGGACTCACAAACACCGCTGCATAACACACCCATTCAAGCAAACATCTAACCATACGCCACAATCCATAATGTTTACTTCCATGGGTATGTTATGACGCAGTCCTTGTTACAAACTCCAGAATCTTAACTGCATAGCCTAGCCAAAACTTCTTAAACTCTACAAATGAAAAAGTACATAAAATTTTGGGTTGTGGATATTTGATGGGTGTTTGATTATATGGGTGTGTTATGCTGCAGTGGTTGTGGCCAGGGCTTAGAGGTTTGGGTGCATGGTTGAAGGCCTTCAGCCATGCACCCAAGACTCTAGGCCCTGGCCGCAACCACCACAGCATAACACACCTATGCTACCAAACATTTTGACTGTGGTATGTGGGCTGCTTACAGGGTATATTCATCTCAATCAATGCTCTACTAACAACCCAAAACCAACATCATACTAAAGTAAAATAGCTAGTAGTGCATTTATTATTTCCGCAGACAGCTGCGATGACAGCGGACATGGCAAACACATCAGAGGCACCTGCCACCTAAAGAAATACAGTATTTGACCTATCTCTTACCAAGCACTCCTACACACCAACACACACCCCAAAATTGCATTTTGACTCTGTTTGTCGCAGCCATCCAAGATGGTGGGCGCATCGAAACAATGTGGCATACCTCAGGCCTCACTTCAGCTAATCAGCGAACACCTTGCGTGTCCACGGTCATGACGCAAGTCAATCCACCAATCGGTGTCCTGAGCGAACATGGAAGTGTGTCCGCGGAGCAGACATCGATATCACTAATTTATTTGCCTTACGCTTTGGTCATTTTAAAAAAAAAAAAACACTACTGGACGGATTTACACCACATTAACAAAAGCACGCTTTCGGGACTAAGCCGCCGCAAATATGGTGGAAATCCGTCCAGCGGTTTGAGCTGTACGCGTGAGCAAAGTTTTTTTCCCATTATGTCTATGGGAAAAAAATAACTTTTGGGAAACCCACTATAACTTCGTCCAGGGGGAGCAATGTTATTAGCCGCCCAAAAAGTGCTCTTCCTATGGGATTAGCAATTTAACCATAACTGCATGGCCGCTACCGCAGGCCACGTAATATATATGTATATGTTGGCACATGCCACAATCTATTCACTATAAAGCAAGCCTCAGGAATATTTTGTCTGATTGCGTTTCGTTCCATACGTACATGTGTAAACTGGCTTGATCCTTCATCTATCTCATAGCATGAACTTCTTCATCTTGATCCCAAAATTACACTTAACCTTGATACTTTCTTGATGCCTTATAGAATTGCCTCTATTCTCTCATCTCTGCATCTTTTCTATGCACGTCACGCTTGCTTTGTGTGACGACACCATTCATCTTCGCCATTCATTTGTCCTGTTTCTTGTGGAATTTCATTCAAATGACCATCGTACTGACGTGTATGTAGCTATGGCTTTCTCAATGGGAACCCTGCTTCCCAGATTCTCAGAGGTATCTGTATTTTCACTGGTAGTGCACGTTTCTCACACTCTGGCTCCCAACATATAGGCACTATGGGTGAGGCGAGGGTGCTTGGCTCCTTCTCTACAAGGCAGTACCCCAGCAACACCGCACACTGTTCCCGGTAACTCAAGGCAGTACCCCACCAAAACTGTGCACTGTCTTTTGCAACTCAAAGCAACAGCCAGATGAATCTGCATATTATCCCCCATAACTCAAGGCAGCACCCGTGCAAAGCTGCATACTATCCCCCGTAACTCGAGGCAGCACCCCAGTGAAACTGCAGACCGTCACCCCTAACTCTAAGCGGCACCTTAACTACATACCGTCACCCCTAAATTCAAGCAGCACCAAAACTCCATTCCATCACTCCTGAGCACAAGTGGCAACACAGTGAAACTGTGTCCCGTCACCCCTAAGTCCTAGCAGCCCCCTCAAGTCCTCACACCATCCACCACCCTTGCTGACCTCTGACCCAATGCCTAAGTTGCCCTCTGCTAGTCCACTCTCCTCCCACCACCCTCACTGCACCATGTCCTCACATTTCCTACCACCCCCACTGACCTCTGCTCTAACCCCCAGGCAATACCCTGCTAGTCCGGCCTACCCCCACTACCCCCACTCACATATGCCCCAATCCCTGGCAGCCCATGCTAGTCTGCCCTGCTCCCACCAACCCATCACCTTTGCCAACTACCCCAGGCAGCCCCTGCTAGTGTGCCCACCTTCCACTACTCCCACTCATCTCCACTCATCACCCCAGGCAGCCCCCACAAGTCCTCACACCCCCTCACCTCTGCCCATCACCCCTGATAGCCCATGCTCATCCACCATCCTCCCACCACCCCCACACACATCCACCCACTACCCCTGGCGGCCCCTGCTAGTCTGCCCTCATCCCACCACCCCCACTCACCTATATCCATCACCCCTGGCAGCCCCCTCAAGTCCTGACACCTCCCACTACCACCACTGACCTATTGCCCAACCCCAGGAAGCCCCCTGCTAGTCCAGCCTACTCCCACTACCCCCACTCACCTATGCCCATGACCCCAAGCAGCCCCCTGCTAGTCCGGCCTACTCCCACTAAACTTATTGACCTCTCCCCCAAAACCCAGGAAGACCCCTCAACTCCCCACACCCCCACCACCTCCACTGACCTAAACCCTAAACCCCATGCAGCCCCTGCTAGTCTGCTCCCCTATCAGTTCAATGTGGAACTACAACTTACTAAAACTCCTCTGGCAAGCAACAACCATGAAGTATACCTGCAACATTTCCTCTTCCAACACGATCAACTGAGATCACTGGCAGACCACACTCTGCTGCACATCAACGGCACAACACAATGTTGCACGGTGACCACTCCATGTACATGTGACATGGTAATGCAATGCAATATGGTACATGTGTAGTGCCGTTGTGCCATTGCAATGGCCTCA
Source organism: Ambystoma mexicanum (assembly GCF_040938575.1). Lineage (NCBI taxonomy): Eukaryota > Metazoa > Chordata > Amphibia > Caudata > Ambystomatidae > Ambystoma > Ambystoma mexicanum. The sequence continues at coordinate 661,285,416 of NC_090932.1, read as the reverse complement.
AAGCACTGTATGTGAATGCCCTTGTAGGACAGAAGTCCAAGGAATCACAGATTGGCATAATTACAAAGAATGACTGGGGGCATTTCAGCCGGTGCTAAATTAGACAGGTAGGTACGGTGGAAAATCCTTGCCAGTGACCAAACCAGAACATGCCTGTGTTTGGGTTATGGGAAGCCTGTCAGAGAGTGTGTGAATCAAGGAGATATAAAATGTGTGCTGCAAGACTGAACCATTAATCATGTGACTCAGGTGCATTGCAGTGCCAGAAGTGATGTATGATATGAGACCAGGTACTTCCCACATCACTCAATGTAACTGAGGGACTCCTGGACATGAATTGATGATCCTCAGAAGTAAAATCCCCTAATGTTGCATTCTGCCAACTCTGATCTTAGTACAGAGCCAGGAGACAGATTCCCAGATTGCTGTCCTGGGATGAGCCTCACACCCTCGGGCATGTCTTTGTGACCTCAGTGTCAGCGGATGGATCAATACTAAAGGTTGGGTGTCCCTGTTGTTCATGTATGCATCAGCAGCCAATCTGGATGGGTGGAGGGAAGATCCTGGGCCCAGGCACTAATCTTGCGAGAAGGGGGCAGCTTCTGCACATGCCCACACCACTGGTGCGGTGAAGGGAGGCCTCTCTACCTGTGGAACTGTTGTCGCCCTGGACTGGAGCTGAGGATCAAGCTCAGCTGAGAAATCCAAGGGCTTGGACCATGTGAGTTCACACCTACTGTGTGCAGGCCAGGCCCTTTGTCCATGCCACCATCCCTGTACTCTCACAGGACCAATGGGGAACTGATGGCCTAGCCTGCTGCAGCACTGCTTAGAGGGGAGAGACTCCCATGTAAGGGGGCACTCCCTGAGGGGGCATGCTCTCAATTCAACACTGTTGCAACTTTGTAGACGCCTGTCTCAATGGCCATGACTGGACATTCACTCCAACTCAAGATGAACCAAGAGTGCAAATGAACCTGTGGTTTGCATGGAGCCAAACAGACATTCTGACCTGCTGTCGCGGTCCAAGTCATTGAGGGTTGCCTGAAGGGCAGGCACCTGCCTGGTCCGCAAACGTACTTGACCACTCAGAAGAGCTCCCCCTGCAGGCCAAGATCTGTTGGCACATTGCATGGTAAATGGCCTCTGCCCGTCTTGGGGATGTGCAGAGCCTGTGTGTGTCAGCGCTAACCAAGTGCGGGCTGTTAGGCAGAATGATATGCAGTACCCTTTGGGAACACCACACACAATTAGGACTACAAGTGACAGTACAAAGTAACCTTTGGTACAAGCCTGTACTACACAGTAAAGTGGTAGTGATGGCTGAGCAGCCAGACTTATCTCAAGAGTAAAGTGAGCAGTATCAATAGTTACACAAAGGACAGCAATTGCTATGATTCAAACAAACACAGACTCAAGGTATCTGAGTAAAAGAATATACATTTATTTACACATCAGTTGTAAAACATTTCACTATTCTCAAGCAGTAGAAAAGTCACATTCTTAATACACTACACCACACCCAATAGTTTCTGGACAAGTTAGGCTCAAATATGAAGTGTGAGCAAAATGGCACTCCATCAATTTAAAAGGGAGGGAAAGACAAGGTTAGACAAGAAGTGAGCAGCACCAACACTTAAGTAAGCAGGGCAAGCTAGAAAAAGGAACTACAGTGAGGAAATCAGATTAAAGGGGCCTGGCCCAAAGTCAATGGACCAAAGTCTTTGCTCAAAATCACAAAGTTCAGGTTAGTTGCAGTTAAGTCTTTGCCAAGCGTTCAGGACGAAGTTGGTTGGCAGAAAAGTTAGCTTAAAGAAGGGACAAGGACAAGCCCTTGGTTTGGCGAAAGGTTTCACACACTTTCACTGCGGCTGGACGAAACGAACAACCGGATTTGAACAATACCTTTAAATGGAGAAGAAGCTGTTGCTGAGGTGGACTTTCCTGGCAGGTCCTGCAGGCCCACGGATCCTGAAGTGACTGTCAGACTGACATGAAGTAGGACAACTGGAGGGTCTTTCACTGCCCAGGGAAGAAACCAGCAGCAGAGCAAAGCAATGAATTAAAGGTGCACTCCTTAAAACGCAAGCAGGGTCCGCTCCTCCTGTCTATCCCGTTCACGTTAGCTCTGTACAGCAAATTTGACCAGAGAAGGGAGGCCTGGTAAGCAGTTTGGTAAACTGGTTGTTCCCACCAGCTCAAGGGGAGAAGATTCCTTGCAGATCTTCACTGTCGTTGGAGTATGAAGATTCTGACCTGCAGCTGGGCTTCACCAGGAGGTTCAATCGTGGTAGGGGTCCTCTTCTGTCAGCTCCTCTTCGGTTCTCTCATTCCAGTGGCGACTCTGCCTTTCCAGCCCCACAGGCCTCCTTTTGTGCAGTTTTCCCCCATTCAAACAGCCTGTCTGTCAATCAGACAGCAGGGTGGCTGTCCCACCGGGACAGTCACCACAGCCAATCAGATCAGAGTGTGATGGGTCTCCAAGGAGACACTGGGCCTCATTACGACCCAGGCGGTAATCTGCTGTCATTACCGCCATGGCGTAATGAGCGTTTACGCTGTGGCCCGATGGCGTAAAGAGCGCCACATTACGACCCATCGTGCACGAGCATTACCCCATGTCGGTAATGCAATTAACGCCATGGCGGAAAAGGCCCCTACCGGCATCGTAAGTCGAGCAAAGTGCACTTCCGCCACTGTAAGTAGCAGCCACCGTAATTAGCGGCCACCGTAATTAGCAGTGGCCGCAATTAGCGGTCACCGTAAAAAGCAGAACCGGAAATAGCGTCATCGCGGCGGAACGGGAAACAGCACGGCCATCTTTAAAAACACAATCCATTGCCATCCTACCGAACAACACCAGATCCAACCCAGACACCTGTCCCAACCAGCGCCAGGAAAGATTTAGCCGGGAGGAACTCTGCATGCTTGCGGAGACCCTGCAAGACAACGCAGCTGTCGTTTTCTCCCCGGAAATGACCAGGACAGCGATAGCGAAAAAGAAGGCCATCTGGGCCCTGGTGGCCGAGCGCGTCAGCGCGGTGGGGACCGTACCCCGCACGGAAGCGCTGGGATGACCTTCGCATACGGGTCAGAGCCGTCATCTCTGCGAACCGCAACCTTGCCCTGGGTACCGGTGGAGGTTCGGAATCCCCACTAAAACTCCAACCGTGGGAGGAGATTTGTGCAACCATGATTGGCATGGAAGGCATTGAAGGCGTCGGAGGGATGGAAAGGGGAGCTCCGACATCAGGCGATGAAGGTAGGTGCCTCAAACAAGACATGCCATAGTCACTGCAGTCCATTCATGTGTAGCACAAGGTTGCCCTAGAGTGTAAATGCAACACATTAGCTCCACACTGCCCATAGCCACATGCGAGCACCACCCTGTATACACTGCTAGCACCCACATACCTGCATCCACATTCCACACAAAAAGGAGACAACCTGCATGGCCCTGCCTGAAATCTGCCTCATCTACTGACCAGAATCATGTCAATCATTGTCATTCCAAAGTCCGCAGACCCATCAATAACGCCCTCCCTCCTTTGCTCCACCACAGGCACAGATTCACACCCCGAGGACCAGGACACGCCTGCGATGAAGAGAGCCAAGAAGGCCAATAATACCATCCCTGCACCCTCAACCTCAGCTGCAGTGAGGCAGACCCCACAACAAGCAGAATCCACTGCAAGCAAACCGGACGGCCCACCGGCAAGCACCCCTGTAGGCAGCAGGCCAGGAGCAGCAGCTCCATCTGTACCAAATTTGCCTGCCACAGAAGGCACCGGGTCTGCGGCCAGCAGCAACATGGGTGAAACAGCTGCAATTGCTGCATGTTCAGACTCTGACATTGAGGAGCACGAAGTCAGAAGCCCCACTGACCTTCTACATTCCCCCTGTTTGTCAAACGCCAGCCCCCATGAGGATCACACACAGGGGCACACAAAGGTAGAGGAGTGGCCTTCTACCCCATGCCCAGTCCTCAGGAAGGGAGCAGCCCCTCCATCACACCACCAGCACTGGGCATGGCCCAGCAGGGGCAGCAGTCCCTCGAGGACATCATAGAACGGCAGCAACAACTGTCCACGATGCTGACTGAGCATGCAGCGGAATGTGTGGGGGCTAGGGCAACCATTGAACAGGCCACGGAGACCCTAAGGGCCGAAGTAGCGCAGAGCACTGCCACCCTGAGGGATGCCATGCAGGCCATGTCCAGGGACATCTGTGGTGAACTTGCCGGCTTGCGTCGTGCGCTCTCTGAGCTCACTCACACCCTACAGGATGTGCATGCACGGGGGCAGGCAGGGACATCCTCCGCTGCCAGTTCTGCACAGAGCAGCCCCGTCCGACGTTCCGGACGTAACCTGCGCTCCACAGCCAGGGGTGCCCCGGGGGCCGGTAGAGGGGCTTGTAACAGCCTGTGGCCACTGTCACAGGCATCTGTTGACACCTACATGGGGTGTGTTGGGGTGTGCAGGGGGGAGGTGGGAGGGGGTGTGTTGGGGTGTGCAGGGGGGAGGGGGGAGGGTGTGTGTTGGGGTGTGCAGGGGGGAGGAGGGAGGGGGTGTGTTGGGGTGTGCAGGGGGGAGGGGGGAGGGGGTGTGTTGGGGTGTGAAGGGGGAGGGGGGAGTGGTTGTGTCACGACGTTTTATGATTGAAATACACTTTTTGCTTTCCCGAAATGAAATGTGTGGACATTTTCATTGCATATGTGTGCTTTATTGGTGTACAGTCCACAGTGTGCATGTCCCAGAGACACACAGTGCCCCAAGTGCAGTCTCCATGTGATACACACCAGCCGTGTGTGCTAGAAGCAGTGGTCGATGATACTTTGGCGCATTGCACGCCCCTCCTGTGCATCCCCTCCTCCATGGGGTGGCACCCCATCTGCACCCTCCTCATCCTCATCGTCAGGTGGTTGCAGTTCTGCATCAGGGGGCAGGGGCACATTCCGTCTGACGCACATATTGTGTAGCATGACACATGCCATGACGATCTTTGCCACCTTCTCATGGCGGTACAGGAGTGCCCCACCAGACCTGCTGAGGCATCGGAACCGTGCCTTCAATAGGCCGAATGTCTGCTCTATGACCACGCGAGTACGTGTATGTGCACGGTTGAAGTCCTCCTCGTGCTGGTTCTGCGGGTTCCGGACTGGTGTAAGGAGCCACCTCTTCAGGGGATAGCCTGCATCACCTGTATGTAGGCGAGAATGTATGTGTCAGTCATGTCGTCTGATCAAGAACATGATGTGCCACCATGGCTTGCATCCAACTGTTACTTTGGCTCACTTCTACATGCACTAATTGATTCACGCAATGCAACCAGTATATGCTCATGGCTCCCATGGCCTGTTTTGCATGCCATCACCCAATGTATGCAGAGGGGTTGAGTGCATTGTGAGTGCCCATGCACTGTGTCCGTTCATGCCGTTTGGTTAGTTGGCCTGGCACATGTCCTGTGATGGCAATGCCCACATCATTGCAACATTGCTATGGGTCTCATCATGACCCCAGTGAGCAATGCTGATGTAGAAAGGGACATTGTAGGGGCCCTGCTGTCTGTGTAATGGTGTGTTGATGTTTCTGTCCGTCATGTGCCTCCTTCGTGGGCAGTTATGGGGGACAGGCCTATCGGTTGATGGTGTTTGGTGACGTGCATGTAGGTGCTTTTCATTGTTGACAATGTGGTCTGATTTGGTAGAATGCACTTGCAGATGGTTGTGTCATGGTTGGGACACAACCTCATTCACATGGTAGGGCTGCATACATTGGCTATTGGCTTTACTGGTGTTGGGAGGAGTATGGGTTGCTTCAGGGTATCCTCTGTCTCCGTTCTCCCTGCTACTCACAGCCAGGTCGAGTATGCATCACCCCCCCCCTTTCAGCCAGGTGGAGTATGCATCATTCCCCCCCTTTCAGCCAGGTGGAGTATGCATCATCCCCCCCCCCCTTTCAGCCAGGTGGAGTATGCATCACCTCCCCCCTTTCAGCCAGGTGGAGTATGCATCATTCCCCCCCCCCTTTCAGCCAGGTGGAGTATGCATCACCCCCCCCCCTTTCAGCCAGGTGGAGTATGCATCATTCCCCCCCCCCTTTCAGCCAGGTGGAGTATGCATCGGTACGTCATTCACCTGCCCACTTCCATGACATTGGACTCACCGAGTAGCCAGGATCTTGGGCCTGCATGTCGCTCCATGTAGCGTGGTATTGTGGAGTTCCTCAGGACCATAGAATCATGGGTTGATCCGGGGAATCGGGCACAACAATGTGTGATGATCTTGTTGGAGTCACAGACCATTTGCACGTTGATTGAGTGGAACTGTTTCCGGTTGCGGTACGGTACCTCCATGGCACGTGGAACCACCAATTCCACATGGGTGCAGTCGATGGCACCAATGCAACCGGGTATGCCGGCTAGTGCATGGAAACCCACTTTGGTGTTTGCAATCTCCTGGGCAGTCCGTGGTAATGAGATGTGGTCATCTGTGTGCTTGAGGAGGGCATCGAGCACTTGCATGAGTGTTCGTGAGAATAATGGTTGTGAAATGCCATGCAAGTGCCCCACTGTGTGCTGGTAGGTGCCTGTGGCCAGGAAGTGTAGCACAGACACTACCTTCAGTAGGGGTGGGATGGCGGTTGGAGTTTCTATCATGCTGACGATGTCATTGTGTGTCATGTCTACGATGGCGGTGATGGTGTCCCGGTCCAAACGGTACAGGGTGTGGATCTGCTCAGCAGTGAGGTTGAATGGATTGGCTCTGATGCGTGGGATTGGGGTCTGCCTGCGTGGTGGCACTGGCTGTGCTGGTGGGGCTTGCTGGGCCTGCCTTGCCCTCCTTCTCCTCCTGCGTCTCCTCTGTGCTGCCTGTTGTTGTTGTTGCTGTTGTAGCACTTGCATTGCTATCAGGTCCTAAAGCCTCAACATTGCTAGTTGTATTGGTATCATTGTGGAGTGTGACTGGGTGTGGGAATGGGTGGGGCGTGCTCTTTTTGTACTTCCTGAGTCTGTATTGCCTTCACCTGTGCTGTTCCTGTGCACCTGTGGCAGCTACATTCACTTTACATGGCCCTTTACAGTTGGTTCGCGATGTCGTAATTAGCACCATGGCGGTAAGGTACTTAACGGGCTGGGTAATGGCATTAGGTGCATGTCCGCTTGGGTCGGCATTCGCGTACCTTTCCGCCATGGCGCTAAGTACGGTGTGGGAGGTCGCGTGCGCGCGCCCTTGGCGCAGTTAGCGGCAGCGTTAACTACGATGCCGCTAATGGCATCGTAGTTAACGGTCACGGGTCATGATCGGACCTGGCGGAAAACGATGGCGGTAACCATTTACCGCCATCGTTTTTCACTTAGCGCCAGGGTCGTAATGAGGCCCACTGTGCAGGGAGTCTCAAACACCTCCATCACATCCTGTCCCCCTCAGAAATACAGGCACCTAAGGAGGGCTTCTGCTTAAAAAGCCCGTGAAAGGATGGTGAACAAAGGAACCAAACCAGCTTTGGCGCGCAGAGAAGAACACGAGAAAGACATTTACAAAAAGATATGGCGACTAAACACAGCCGGAACTGTATAAAAACGTATATGGTCTAGCGGGTTTAAGTTTGAGGCTACCATGATAGCCTAAAACAATACTATGGCTAATTAAGATAACCACAGTAGGAAAAATAGGGTAGTTACCACTGCCACTAGCCAAGTCTTAATGAAAAGGGAGCAAAACAATGCTCCACGAAAAACAGACAAAAAGGGATAAGGATTAACCCTTTCCAGAACTCTATTTTAGAGAGTTTGCACTGGGTCTGTGAGTTTTTTAAAAGAGACTATTAAAGTCAGTGGCAACTTTGCATGTTCTGAGAGAAAGAAGTCAGTCTCAAAAAATTGAGCCGGAGTTGGGAAGTTGAAAAGACAACCCTGTGTCACTGCACTCAAGATGCTGTTTAACACACAGTAAAAAGATGATGCCTATGGAGTAGGTGAGGCTGCACATTCTATGAACACATGAAAATGTTAAACACACACAAAACACATGTAAGAGTGGGAAAAAAAGGCTCACACTCTTACCAGGTGAAAAAAAAAATCCTAGAAATCCAGCAAAACATCCCCCCCGTCAGACTAAGGGACAGGAGGATTTAATCCAGTTATGGATGAATCTCTGCCTCTAGTTGGTTAAAAACATCCTAGAGAGACCATCAGCATTTTGGTGGTGACATCCAGCTCTGTGCTCAATGGTGAAATCAAACCCTTGCAGGCAGATTGACCATCTTAGAAGTTTTGGGTTCTCCCCTTTCATTTGCATTAACCATCTCAAGGGTTGGTGGTCTGTCTGAATCACAAAAGTAGATCCATACAAGTATGGTCTAACTTCTTCAAAGACCACGCAATGGCAAAACATTCATGCTCTATGGTTGCCCACCTTGTTTCTGGTTCCTTCAGTTTCCTACTGATGAAGCAAATGGGTTGCTCCCTACATTTCTCATGCAGTTGACTAAGGGCTGCACCTATACCTGTATTGGATGCATCTGGCTGCACAATGAAGGGTTGGTGATAATCAGGAGCTCTTAGGACTGGAGCTTGACAAAGGGCTTTCTTCAGGTTTTCAGGTTTTCAAAGGCTTGAGTTCCATCTAATATTTTTAGGGAATTTTGGAGAGGAGATCACATTCAAAGGAGAAGCTATGGCCCCATAGTTATCTATGAAATTCCTGTAGTACCCAGTGAGACCTAGGAAAGATCACACTTGGGTTTGAGTAGTAGGGGTGGCCCAGTTTTGTAGAGCTTGTACTTTTCTAGGCAATGGCCTATTTCACCTCCTCCTACCTCATTACCAAGTTAGACCACTTTGCTCTGACCAATTTGAAATGTGCTTGCCTTTATGGTCAGATGGGCCTGCTCAAGAGCCTGCACAACATATCCTAAGTGATCAATATGTTCTTTCCATGTAGGGCTGAACACTGCAATGTCATCCAGTATGCCATGCAGAATTCCTCCACCCCATTCAGAACTTGATTAACCATCCTTTAGAATGTAGCAGGTGCATTCTTTAGTCCAACAGGCTTAACCTTAAACTGGTAGAGGCCTGCTGGGGTTGAAAATGCAGTTTTCTCCTTGGCATGGTCTGTCAGGGCTATTTTCCTGACATTAGGTGAAATGTACTGAGGTACTTGGCTGAACCAAGTCTATCCACCGGTTCATCTGTCATTGGCAAAGGAAGGGCATCAGTCTTTGTGACTGCATTTAGAGCTCTATCGTCCACACAGAATCTCAACTCCTTGGATCCTGCCTTTGGTACTAGAACACCTGGACAAGACCATGGACTTTTAGAGGGCTCTATAACCCCAAGATCAAGCATCTAGTTGACCTCTCCTTTGATGTGGGATCTCACATGTTCTGACATTCTGTAACCTCTGATTTTCTCAGGTAGACAGTCACCAGTGAGAATATCATGATGGCCAAAGTGGTCAGGCCTGGTGAATGTGAAAACAGGGAGGCAAACTGATTTAACGGAACTTTGCAATCCTCCTGTTGTTCAGATGTCAGTTGAGAAGAGAGATTGACTCCTTCTATTTTCTCATCCAAAGGTTGGCCTCTGAGGCGGTCAGGGAGAGGTTCACTCTCCTCCTCCTCTTGAGCTGAAGCTAGAAGCAAAGCTCCCACTTCCCACTTCTGGTCTCGAGACATATGCCTTCAAGCGGTTGGTGTGAAAGACTCTGGGAGCCTCCTTAGGTCTGCCTAAGTTCACCAGATAGTTCACCTCTCCAGTTTTGCCCACAACCTTGAAGGGTCCTATCCATTTGTCCTGCAAGGCCCTCTGCCTTGTTGGCACCATAACTAGTACAAGTGCTGGTCTTGAGTAAACTCAACCATGCTTGCCTTCTGGTCATGCCAATGTTTGACCAGAGCCTGACCTGCTTTTAAGTTATCACTAGCTTCTGCCATCATGTGTGACATTCTCGTCCGGAGACCTATCACATAGTCAGTCACTCTAACTGGCTTGGGGGATGAACACTCTCCAGCCCCTCCTTAATCAGGTCCAATGGACCTCTGAATGGATGGCCATAAAGAAGTTCAAAGGGACTATATCCAACTCCCTCTTGAGGGACTTCTCTATAAGCAAAGAGAAGGCATAGCAGTAGAAGTTCCCCCTTCCTTTAAGGGGTTCCTCTAAAGCACCTATCATGCTCTTCATAGCACGATTAAACATCTCTACCAGTCAATTTGTCTGTGGATGGCAGCCTGTAGAGAACGTGTATGTGACACCACAGTTTTTCCACATGGCTTGCATGTAGTGGGACATAAAATTGGATCCCCTGTCGGATATCACTTTCTTAGGAAAACCTACTCTGGTAAAATACCATTTAGAGCCTTAGCCACAGCCTGGGCCATAACATTTCTCACAGGTATGGTTTCTGGGTGTCTTGTAGCATGGTCTACTACAACCAGGATAAACCAGTTCCCTGAAGATGTTGGAGGGTCAAGGGGACCAACAATATCGATGTCCACTCTTTCAAAAGGAACTCCCACCACTGGGAGAGACACCAGGGGTGCCACATTCTTGATCCACTCTTGCAAGAGGTTTGGCAAATGTGACAGCTCCAACAGAATTTGTCAACTTCTGAACCCATCTCAGGCCAGTAGAAGTATAAGGAGAGCCTTTCCTTGGTCTTTTTGAAACTCAAATGACCAGCCAAAGGTATCTCATGGGCCAACTGTAAGAACTGGAGTCTGTTGGCCAGGGGCACTACAATTCTTTTGCAGTCCCCAGGAATAGACTCAGTCGGTTCACTGTAGAAGAGGCCATCTTCCCAGCTTAACCTATGCTTTCAAACTTCTTGCCCATCAAGTTGAGAAGCAGCCTGTTGTCGAAGACCTTCGAGAATAGGACACTCCCGTTGTCCTCTGCTGGAGTCTGCCCTGTTGGGTCCACCTTCTGCCAGTAAAGACTGCAGCTCAGGATGGTCAACAGAGTCAAGATCCCCAACCAAAACAGTGTCTTCCTCCAGATCTGACTCTTCAGAAACTGGATCAACCACATATGGTTGTACCTCACACTCTGCCTCAGCATGTGCAGGAGTCACAGGTGTGACTTTGGACAATCTTGGGGATGTCCTTGTTGGTAGCAGAGGTGTGCTGTCTGACTTTTTCCTTGAGGTCTTGGGTTTCCCCTTTGCCTCTTTCTTCCCAGAAATAGCAGTGAGCAACTCCTGTGGAGTGGGAGTGATAGTTTCCTCTATTAACTCTTCTGGAGAGACTCTTAATGTCCTCTCCCTTGCAGGCCTAGTGAGCCCCTGTTTCCTTTTACTGGGAGGCCTAGGGGTACTAGACACAACTCCAAGAGTTTTCAGGTCATTACCCAACAGGACTCTCCCAGGCAATTCACTCTGCACACTAACAGGTATTTTGACAGTCATATCATTACACTGGATGAGAGCTGGTAACTGGGGAAGCATTTGCACAGGGCTTCCAGCTAACTTGGTGTGTCGTTTGGGTGCCTTAGCAACATCCTCCATCTTGAAAAATGATTCATCTATCACAGTTATGCTGGCTCCAATGTCTCTGATGGCAGGAGTCTCCTGGCCATTCACAAGAACACGATCTTTATAATATTCTTTAGTATTATCTGGGATGGAATTATTGACATCTAAATTCTGTTGTTCCCACAAGCCCAGGGACACTAAAGAAACACTGGCTGAGACTCTCATGGGTTCATCAGCCAGTAGGTGAAAGTTTCCACTTGTCATAGGTACTTCTTCCTCTGGGGAGAAGGCTAAGGAGACATTGTGGATCCCTGAAGGTTTACCCTTAAATCTGGGATCCCCTTTCACAAGGGCAGTTGACCCACAAACATAACATTTCCCAAATGTTTTGATGAATGGGGGTTTGGTCTGACCTCCATCTGCTTTGGGTCCAGATGGTGCACTAGCCTGATTTGGTCTCCCTAAAGGTTTACCCTTATGTTGCGGTTTGTGGCCCTCTTATGGATTGGAGGTATTAGAATTCTCCTTGTTATCTTTCATAGGCTGCTTCCCCCATCCTTCTTCTGAGTTGCCCCAGAACCTTTGTGAGTAGCCCTGTTGGCAACCCACAAGTCAGCAGCCTTAGCTAACTTCTTGGGATCTATCTCCTTTGAATCAGCCAAGTGCTGTCTTTGCTCAGGAGAGCAGGCATCATAAATTGACTCCAACATTACAACATTCCTCATACCTTCATAAGTGTTTACTCTGTAACCCTTAACCAAAACATCTAAGTTTTTCAAACATTCACATACCCAGGTAGCCCAAGGGGTCCCATCATGCTTTCTGAGGGTCCTAAACCTCTTAAGGTACCGGGAAGGGGTCTTACCAAATCTAGCAATTGAAGCCAGCTTCACACGCTCATAATCCATCCTATCCACCTCCCCCAACTCATCACAACATCAGATGCAACAGTTGGTAGCCTAGGGAAGAGCCAGAGAAGGAACTGATTCCCTGTAAGACCTTGAATCACATGGTTATATTCAAACATGCCAACCAATCGAAAATGTCAAGTTTAGACTCATACATACCCACAATTTCTTTAGGCATACAGGGTCTCTTAGAACTGGAAGACCTAGACGACTCTGGGAGAGAAGCATTTTCAATAGACAACTGTTTCATTTCTAAGGCATGGTTCATCTCCATTTCTCTTGATGCTTTTGTTCAGTTTGAGCATTTAAACGTTTGAATTCCAATTCAAGCCTCACCTTTTCTAGAGCAATGAATTCAGGAATCAGTGTAGGAACTGTAGAGGTCCCTGTGGACAAAGGTTGAGGTTGCTGAGCAGGTAAGAAGAGCACCGTGGCCTACATTATGAGACACACCTGCCTCCTCTAACTCATCAGTAATAGACACATTATCATCCTCATTATTTTCCACATTTGCTGAGGGGTCAGGTATTTCAGACCCACCCTCCAGATTGTGTTTCCCTAACAAACTTTCAATCAATTCAGACATTTTGCCTTTGACAGGCAGATTCATTTCTCTACACAGATTCTTTAGATAATCCACAGTGTAATTAAGGAGGGTCTCCTGACTGTAGCTTTCCATATCAGACATGATTAATATTGCTTTTTAGTGATGTTTAGGTTTGTGGTTAGTTGATCCAAGGTAATAGCAGCACTCTTAGTGTAATCACTATACTTGATCCTCACCGCTGCACACCAGTGTTAGGCAGAATTATATGCAGTTCTGTTTGGGAACACCACACACAATGAGGACTACAAGTGACAGTACAAATTCACCTTTGGTACAAGCCTGTACTACACAGTAAAGTGGTAGCGATGGCTGAGCAGCCAGACTTATCTCAAGAGTAAAGTGAGCAGTATCAATAGTTACACAAAGGTCAGAAATTACTATGATTCAAACAAACACTGACTCAAGGTTTCTGAGTAAAAGAATATACATTTATTTACACATCAGTTGTAAAACATTTCACTATTCTCAAGCAATAGAAAAGTCACCCTCTTAATACACTACACCACACCCAATAGATTCTGGACAAGTTAGACTCAAAAATGAAGTGTGAGCAAAATGGCAATCCATCAATTTAAAAGGGAGGGAAAGCCAAAGTTAGACAAGAAGTGAGCAGCACCAACAAGTAAGTAAGCAGGGCAATCTAGAAAAAGGAACTACCGTGAGGAAATCAGATTAAAGGTGCCTGGCCCAAAGTCAATGGACCAAAATATTTGCACAAGATCACACAGTTTAGGGTAGTTTGCGATTAAGTTTTTGCCAAGAGTTCAGGACGCAGTAGTTTGGCAGGAAGGTTAGCTTAAAGAAGGGAGAAGGACAAGCCCTTGGTTTGGTGAAAAGTCTCACACACTTTCACCACGGCTGGACAAAATGAACAACCGGATTTGAACAGTACCTTTAAATGGAGAAGAAGCTGTAGATGAGGCGGTCATTCCTGGCAGGTCCTGCAGTCTCATGGTTCCTGAAGCGACTGTCGGACTGACACAAAGTAGGAAGACTGGAGGGTCCTGCACTGCCAGGGAAGAAACCAGCCGCAGAGCAAAGCAACAAATAAAAGGTGTGCTCCTTAAAACGCAAGCAGGGTCCACGCCTCCTGCCTATCTGGTTCAGTGTAGCTCTGTACAGCAAATTCGACCAGAGAAGGGAGGCCTGGCGAGCAGTTTGGTAAGCTGGTTGTTCCCACAAGCTCAAGGGGAGAAGATTCCTTGCAGATCTTCCCTGTCGTTGGAGCATGAAGATTCGGACCTTCAGCAGGGCTTCACCGGGAGGTTCAGTCATGGTAGGGGTCTTCTTCTGTCAGCTCCTCTTCCGTTCCTCTCATTCCAGTGTTGACTTTCCCTTTCCAGCCTAGAGAGACTTGCTTTTTATGCAGTTTTCCCCAATTCACACAGAGTGCAACATGGCTCTCCAAAGAGGCCTTGTGCAGGGAGTCTCAAATCCCTCCCTCACATCCTGTCCCCCCCAGACATACAGGCGCCTAAAGAGGGCTTCTTCATAGAGGCTGCGAAAGGACGGTGAACAAAGGAACCCAGCCTGGTTTGGCGCGCAGAGAAATACATGAGAAAGACTTTTACAAAAAGAAATGCAGACTAAACCCAGCTGGAACTGTATAAAAACATATATGGTCTAGCGGGTTTAAGTTTGAGGCTACCAAGATAATCTAAAACAATACCAGGGCTATTTAAGATAACCGCGGTAGGAAAAATAGGGTAGTTACCACTGTCACCAGCCAAGTCTTAATGAAAGGGAGCAAGACAATGCTCCATGAAAAACAGACAAAAAGGGATAAGCATTAGCCCTTTCCAGAACTCTATTTGTACTGGATCTGTGAGTTTTTTAAAAGAGACTAATAAAGTCAGTGGCAACTTTACATGTTCCGAGAGACAGTAGTCAGTCTCAGAAAATGGAGTCGGAGTTGGGAAGTCGAAAAGATAACCCTGTGTCACTGCACTGAAGGTGCTGTGTAACACACGGTAAAAAGATGATGCCTATAGAGTAGGTGAGGCTCCACAGTATATGAAAACAAGAAAATGTTAGACACACACATCAAAACACATGTTGGAGTTGGAAAAAAGGCTCACACTCTTACTGGGTGAAACAAATAAATCCTAGAAATCCAGCAAAGCTGCTGAGGGACTCAGTAGGTAAGGGAAATTAGCCATTCTGTAGAATTTTCCCTAACACGGGCAGACAGGACTGTCTCACACTGTCAACAGTTGGCTAGGGTAAGGTGACAATGCCGATATGTAAACTGTGTACACTTGCTTACAGAGGAGGCGAGCTGTCCAAAAGTGTCATGACTCATTATATACACAACAGGCCTACATACCAGATTGTAGTCCATCCGTTCCTCCGGAGATGGCCAGCCCTCTGGGCCTACCATGTATACCCAAGGTCCACCATCACATGACGGGGCATTCCAAAGGATCATGATGAAACCTGCAGACCATGGACCAGGCCCCCTGCCAAAGCCCACTCCCCCTGCATCCTGGCCCCGTTAGGCAGAACACAGGGGCACAGGGGTGTGCAGTGAGTCCCTTGTTAGGGAGGCCAATCACTGAATGTATGGAAGCATAGCCGTCTGGGGTACTACTGGGATCACATTGGTGTCAAAACACCCATTTGTATGCAGGATAAAATTAGCCATTCATGATTTGACTACATACAGCATGCCCATGTGAGTGGGTGGAGAGGTCTCACAAAACCTGCTTGGGCACCTGTCCACCCAATTACTTGTAGCAACGTGCATCCCTGACAGCTTGACTTGCAAGCATGCAACATGTACAGGCACACATTGCTAAGGTACAAGCGCTTCTCTGTTGCCCCGAGCACAAACAAATGGCATGATCACACATCAACTTTGGCTTCACATGCAGAGGGATGACAGATCACATCCCTGTCTCTTAGAGGTCAGTGCACCAACATGACATTTGTAGAAATCCATACATATGTGTCGCTCTCAACTGATGAGTGTGGATGTTTTCCCTTGAAAATGTGCAACCCATAGAGGTGTCCTGCATGCATGTCCTTCACGTGGCCACAGCCTTAGATCATGTATGCCCATATGCAACAGACATACACTGTAGAGCAGTGCACCACACATGGATGGATGATATCCTGTAACAGCCCACATGGTGCACCTCCATTGTGGCACCTGCTTCGAGGGCTGCCACCTCCTTATTATGGCTCTGGGTCTTGAGCTCCTCCCAGTACTTCTTGATGGTCTTCACGATTCTTCAGGTTACAGACTGCCACCCCCTCCGCATTGATGGCGGTCATGATCAGTGCCCTGATCTGGTGACATCCTTCGGCTCCACGCTTCATCGCTGGGTTACCCTGAGTCGATCCACCAGATTGCCAACTTTGATGGAGTTGACGTAGGCAGCCTCTGCCTCGCTGCCATTTAGGTGCTGCTCGATGGTGATGGGGATGGAGCAGATATGGCAACCCCTGAGGTAGGTGTGGGCTAACTGGGTCCTGGCAATGGGCTGTGGAGCTGTGGTTGTGGAATTGAGAGGTATAAGCACCACTGATTACTTGTGCTGCCTCATGTGAGTTAGCCATATGCTGACGCTAACCATCACTTGTATTGCACCTGCTGACCACGTTGCAATGCCCTAATAACTATCCATGTTATTTTGCCTCAGTCTTCCACTGCACTGTCTCCGTACCTAATCAGTCAATAACTATGGTGCCCTGCTCCTGTGACTAACTACCACTAACTGAGGCTTTCCTAAGCCCTAGTCACCTGTGCTGCCACACTCCAACCATCTTTACCCTGCACCCACCTCCAACCCTGTCGTACCACCTTAGTCTCTAATGGTGCTGCCTGATCTAGTCTCAACTGCATGGCACAGCACCACTAATTAACAGTGACTCCCTGAGTTCTGCCCCTTTAATCACTTTATCCCTCCATTAACCACCCCTGGCACTCACAACCAACCTGGCTAGAACACTGTGCTCTAACTGATAGAATGTATTGGCAGATATTCGTGTTCAAGTGACTATGATGAAGTGTTATTGTTGCATTCAGACTACCACTGCCATGTGTCGCATTTAGCCCACCACAACTAGCACGTATTTCTATTATCTGCCCCAGTTTATCGAACTATTCTAACCATGACATACACCTTGGCTAAAACTGTTACTGTCATAGCGCTCATATCTATCTCAACGTTTGCTCCACTCCCAACCGCCAAGGCACTCACCTGCCTCAATTCATCCTTAGCGTCGGACGCCAATATTAACATGGCCTGTCTTGCCCCCAATTCCTCCATAATAATTTAACCATTGCCACCGTCTAACCTAATCAAACCCACTTACTTTGTGCCATCACTCATCCTCAAACAGAAGCAAACAGACAGTCCCAGTGACAATATGCATGCAACATCAGAGCATATGACACCTACTGAATGAATCATGCGCTTCGCCAGCAAGCCTAAGCCTAACCAGCCTTGTTCCACTAACTGGAGAAATCACAGACTAGGCTCCAGACTAACTCCTCATCTACCGCTATAATTAGTAACACCCAGACTCCATCCAAACCACGTGCCATCAACCCACTCCACCTTAAATTTAAACTGTCCCATCAACGCAACCCCACCTGCCCTAACCTCACAAACCCAACTAAGAACATAATCAAGGACAATCCCAAAATCAAGGGAACCCTTATAAACGCCAGATCTCTACTAGCTCATGCCACAGAGATAGCTGACATCATCACAGCCAACCAATTAGATGTCCTAGCTGTTACAGAGACATGGCTCCATAAAGCAGCCGGTCCCGTCCTCTCCTTAGCTGTTGCACTTAACTTTACTATCATAAGACAAGACAGAGTAACCTCCAAAGGTGGAGGGGTAGCGTTCATCTGTAAAGCTAATGTAGCTTTAAGAGAAACGGAACTCATACCACTCCCCTCTGCAGAACTACTCTCAGCTAAGCTGAATCTATCGGCCTCACGCACCATCACTCTGCATCTGGTCTAAAGACCCCCTGGCCCATTGTGGTCATTCAAAGAGGACATAACGACCTTATTGAACCCCAATTCCAAACCTAGTACCCAAACTATTATACTTGGAGACTTTAACCTAGGTCTGAAAGATCCTAATGACCCGAACGCTACCATTGTAGAAAACACTATCACAGAGGCTGGTCTCACTTTCAGGAACAATGGACCCACCCACATAAAGGGTCACACTCTGGCTGGTTGACAGACATCAATTGTAACTCCTGCATAACCACCACTGAACCATGTCCTTGGACAGATCACTACCTGATCTCGTTTACCATTCAAGACAGCCCACAAACTAACTCAGCTAAACCTATGGCCCCACCTGCCCTAACTAGATGTAAAAAGGACATTACAGTAGCTAACTTCCTACCTCTGATCCACCCTATAACTAATACAAGACACTTGCCTTCTGACCCAACATATCCGGTCAATCTTTTCAACAACACAATCAACTCAGCCATTAACGCAATTGCACCCCTGAAACTTAGCAAAGAAAAACCTCTTGCTCACCGGAACTCGTGGTTCACCCAGAGCTTGAAAGCCCTTCGCAATAAGAAAAGACGTGCCGAAACCAACTGGAAAAAAAAATCCTCTGAGCAAAATAAAAACCTTCTCACCTCCCTGGCAGAGAAATACAAAAAAGAAATCATCAATACCAAAAAAGAAACGGAGTTGTGAGGAGAGTTGGAGTCTGCAGGAGTCTCTACAGTCTTTCTACTCTGCCTACTACCAGTGTGGGAGGACTTAAAAACCCACATCCTAAGCGAAGCGGTGAGTGGAGTTGTGAGGAGAGTTGGAGCTGCAGGAGTCTGCGGGATCCGCGAGGATCTAGCGAGGTATGGAGCCTAATGGGAAATCCTTAAAGCATCAAAAGTTCCCAGAAAAGAAAAACGCAAGAGCGGAGCAAGAGCAGCACGATGACACAGTCACAGCCATTGCCACAGATGTGGACACGGACTCAGAGGCGGAGAGGGACGCAGAGTTGAGTCCTCGCCGACTCAGAAGTACCAAACACACCAAAAACACGATAACAAACTTTAACACAAATTCGACCGCAAAGACAAAGTCGCGAAACGTGAAAGACTGCTTTACCCACAGCCAACCATTCAGGCCAGGGGAGGCTTCTAAGATCTTGCCCCAAGGAGAGCAAAGGGCGGATGAGGATACAATTCAAGACGACATCCGAGAAATTCAAGAACAACAACAAAGAAATCGGAACCTAGCCCCTCAAAATAGAAAAGAAATCAACAAAGCAAGCAGCGGGGCCCCTACTCAGTCTCCCTCCCCGTTGCGAGACACGTCTGACTCTGCGGGCGGCGCACCACTGACCGCCGGCATGGCGAGCGGGTCCCCAGCGGGGGCAGCCGGAGGACGGCTCCTGCTGGGCCCTGAGCGGTGCGGCGCGCCAGTCTCGAACGCTGGGGAGGGCGCGGGTGCGGGTGCTGCAGCGTTCGCTGACACCGTAGCGTTCGCACCGCCCAAGATGCCGGCCCTCCTGGCCCCCCAGGAAAGCACGATGGCGCGGACGCCGTCGGCTGCAGAC
Organism: Ambystoma mexicanum; assembly: GCF_040938575.1. Lineage (NCBI taxonomy): Eukaryota > Metazoa > Chordata > Amphibia > Caudata > Ambystomatidae > Ambystoma > Ambystoma mexicanum. Next base: position 661,265,874 of record NC_090932.1, on the reverse strand, counting down.
ACGCTGCCTGAGGGGCTGGAGTCGGCCCCGTGTGTGAGCAGCGCTGGAGCCGGCGCTCCAGGTACGGCGTCGCAGGGCGCGGGGGGCGGAGGCCGGCCTCTGAATGAGGAACAGGCCGGAGATGCAGGCCTGAACAAACAAACAGAGAGAGAGAAGACTTGCATCACGGCCACAGTACACAGGGAGCCCAGTCTGGCAGATAAGATTCCCATCCAAACCACTGAGAAGGAAAGCAGAATTCCTAGACAAAAACCTGAAAACCTGATGAAATACAACAACAAAGGGTCTCTTAGACCGATAAACAAGGAAAGTGATGACGATATGGAAGCAAATGAGAGCGAATCTACTAACACAGAATCCGACGAAGAAAAGAATTCAGAGTCGGGTTCAGACTTAGAAGACAAACAACTGCTGGCTAAGGCCAAAACAAAAAATGCGGATAAACTAAGAACAAAAAGAAAGGCTCAAGCGGGCACGACAAAGCTGAAATAAAAAAAAAGAAGAAATCAAGAAAGTGAAAAATGAAATCAAGGGAAAGGGGCGGTAAGCAGGCAGCAAAAACCGCGGAATAAAAGTGAGGTGCAACTGAAATGGCTTCCCACACCCCTGATGTCGGGCACTCTAAAAGCTTTTTTCTGTAAACATCAGAAAAGAAAATTAGACATAGAAACAGAACTGTCAGACGCAGAAATTTTGGAAGCTGTCCAGGAAATCTCGCTGGTCAGTAAATTGCGTAAAACCAACGCAGTACGATGGCATGCTGCAATCCCACCGACAAAGGATCCCGGCTCACCTCAAATCGCACCAAGCACAGGGAAAAATACAGAAAATAACCAAGCACCTAAAGACACCACCACATCAGATGCCATGGCAGGGAACCAACTCCGTGGGGAGAAACAAGGCGAAGAGAGTAATGCGGTAAAAGCTGCTTCACACCAAATTGTAAAGGGCCTGTCGGGAGAGAGAAATAAGACCCCACAAGATGAGGAAAGAAGCCGACAGGACCAGTCATCAAATATAGAAAGGCCACCAGGTACACAGGTGGACGGCACAAAAGCACTACAGATAAATGGTCACTGCCTGGACTGGACCAAAAATCTCATCAGCAGGAATCAAGATTCTCTGACCCCAACTAGATCAGGGGCCCAAGACCCAAAGGCCCATCTAGGGCACAGGAACAGAAGATCCACGTCAGCAAGCAGGTCAGACCAGGACCAATCGGGAAAGAATCTAAAGGAGAATGCATTGAGGGAGGGGCCCCGAAATGCCGACAGACAAGCGACACTGACATCATCCCTGAAACCCAGATGGACCAGTGAAACATCTACATCAACCTTGAAAGAATTTCCTAGCAAATCGAATATAGAAACGGCCATGTCAGCCATGATGATCGCCCTAGCTCCTTTTTGCATACTGTACGAGGCGATAAAAGAAGGAGTACAAGATAACACCGCAATACTGGCTAATTTAACAACAAAAATGACCTATATTGAAGGATACATTACCACCCTAGAAGAGAGAAATAACAACCAACAACAATGCTGGGAGAAAAAAGTAGAATACCTCAAAAAAGATCTTAAAAAATTAGTAGACTCACTCCAAGCTGAGAAGAAAAGGCAAACAGTAACAGACCAAACACAACGGAATCAAAACGACATTAGAGAAAGGCTGAAAGAACTGGACGCTTGGCAAGAGTCAAAAGAACAGGCAAAAGAGAAAAACATGGTCTCTTCAAGAACCACCGACGCGGCAGCACCGAATTTGGGAGAACCAAGTCTCCTAGCCACAAGCGACCCAAGGGTCATCAAAACATCAGGCAAAGACTTGAAGATCATGCCTCCTCGTTCACCCACAGGAGCGAAGCAAAAACCAAAGAATGACTACACAAGAACCCGATCCAAAAAAAGGAATCCGTAGAAACTGTGGGATCACTGAAACAGAGGCCCCACAACCAAGGCTCCCCAACTGCAACCGAAGAGTTTTTGGAGGACTCAGATTTGATGAATCTCTCACAACATTGGGAAGAAAACCCTGGGGGCATAGACCAGGAGGTATTTATCATCGAAATGGACGAAGAAATAAAAACTGCAGTCAAGGAACAATCAGCAAGCAGAAAAGAAGTAAAGGAAGCAGACAGAAACAAGGAACGGCCAGGCCTGAAAGATCGTCAGGAGCCAAAGGCAAAGGAAAATGAAAACAAGAAGAGACTCTGCAGCAAAAGAGACAGCACAGAGGACAGGGCCAGAACAAGAAGGCTAGCAACTCCAGAGCCAAGAAGAGAGGACAAAAACGCAAGCAGACAGCAAAGCAAAAATGTAAGAACAGATGATGCAGAACGCACATTCAAAATCGAACAAACTACAGCAATCAAAGACTACATAGTCTTGAATAGGAGAACTATCCTTCAAATAATAAGCAAAACAATGACTTTAAAAAGCATCAAGTCGGAAGACATCACACTAGTGCATCCATACCATAGAGGGAATACAGCAAAGGCATACCTCCATGTCAAGGCGGTGGGAATTCAATACATTAACCCTATCGCAGTGAGAGAATTGGAAAAAAGTGGCTTTACATTAACAGAAATAAAAACCATAAGTTACAGCGAAGATACAACGAGGAAAGTACAAGACAGGGAGGAACGAACACAGCGATACATATCTAGAACGGAAGAGCGATATAAAGCAAACCGACTGGGCAAAGAATGGCATTAAAAAAGGTGCTTCAGTCCTAACAGATATACCCACCAGGAGGACCTGGAGCACCGGTATAACCATCGCAACTATACCTCTGAAAACAGGCCCCCCGGTGAAAAGAGAGAAAAAAGAGAGAAAGAAAGATACGAGAGTAATCAGCAAAATTATAACTCACGGTTGAACAGAGAGGACCCTCAAAGGGCAGCAATCCTTAGCCGAAGAAGAAGAACGCGTAGGAAGTCACCAGAGGTAAATCAAATGAGAAACTTGGAAAAAATAAAGGCAGCTGCAACACCACAAGGTCCTTGGTCTTGGTTAAAAGCAACGCTAAACCCGAAATCTCAGAGATAGCAGCGAAATTTGTCTACGGCACAATCGCAGACAGGAACAGTCAACTCACAGAGAGAGGCAAGCGTTGAAAGAATAACCCTAGGTTCATGGAACACGTGAGGTCACGCTCACCTAACAGTGGCGAGCGACGTGGACCTAACCAGCATGGATATCGTGTGTCTCCAAGAGACATGGCTTTTAGAGAAACCGTCACTAGATGGATTTGAAGTGGAAATATCACCGGCCATAAAAGGCTTGTTGGGTCGTCCATCGTCGGGCCTGTTGACCGCAATAAAAATGGGCATCCGGTTTGTCTTCGCCAAAGAAAATAATGGAATCTTACGAGTTGCTGGTGACAACCACAACGTGGAGCAAACAAATGACACCGAGGGAACAGGAAGACACTATTCACCTAGCAATAATAAATACATATTGGAACCCCCAACGGACAAACACAAAAGCATATTGTAGAAAGATGGGTGAGACAATAGACTGGATCTACGCGGAGTTCGAAAAGATTGAGATTATCGTGTGTGGCGACTTGAACGCTGATTGTGCAGAACCACTGTGGACCACAAAAGACAAGGCCCTACAAGGTAACACAGTGAAACGGGGAAAGGCCTGGAGGGCTGTCGCCAAATCGCGAAATTTACATAACATCGAAACACTATTCCCTAACCGAGTGAACATCCCGACCTGGGAAAACCTGTCCTCCAAAGGCACTTTGGATTACATCTACGCCTCCCAGGGTCTTCTGATGAGTATCCTGGAATTCAAAGTACAAAGAACTACGCACAGTGATCATAACCTCGTGATGTGCGCATGGAATGGGAAGCAGCCGGCCAACCCAACATATCAGTTTCAAGTGGAGGTGAATATCCAGCAAACCCGATTGCACCTGACGGAAACAGATATTATAAAGATATCCAGAAACTATGGGTGGTCGACTGAAGTAGACGCAACTAATGGCGGCGCAGAGCATCCAAACTATCTACCGATGTTGCTTCCATTTAGAAGAGTAGTCGCTGGTAAACAAAGACAGGCTGCGCATCCTAAACATACCTATGACAAACTGGTAGTCGAAAAGAGGAAAATTGCGCGCAAAGCGAAGAGAACTGCGAAGAAAACAAACACCAAAGAAGCATGGGAGCAGTGGCAGAAAGAAGCAAAAAAGTACAAACATTGGTTAAAACATCACAAACTCCAACTGTACCAACAAGATGCAGAGAAAATGTTGAGAGCCCTCAACACAAAAAAGTCAAGCAATTTCTGGGCACTAATTAAAACTACGAACTCGAACACGGCCACAGAAATCGCAAACTCAGTGTCAGAGGAGAAATGGGTGTCATATTTAACGGCCCAATTCGACCTACCGCAAGAGAGAGCACTGGAGAGTGACGAAGATGCCACAGCAGAGTGGGTAAACGTGTCGAACGTGGCAGAAATCGAAAAACACTAGCCTCAAACTAAAAACCTCAAGCGCTCCCGGTCCGGATGGATTGACCAACGCAGATCTGAAAAAATCGCCAAAAGCATGGGCGGGCGTGATCAGCAAAATCTTCTCCCACTGCAGGAACACTAACATGATCCCCGAAACCTGGCTGAAGGCTATAATGGTCCCCATTTACAAAAAAGGTGGCAGAGAAAATCCAGAAAGCTATAGACCCATAGCCTTGCTAGATATCGTGGGGAAGATTATTGCATCACAGTTATTGAACCACTTTAGAACCTGGGCCAAAACGGCTCAATGCAACGATGCCTTTCAAACAGGGTTTCAGAAAAATGGGAGCACCTCTATAAACATCCTATTGATCAACATACTAAAGGCCAAAGTGAGAGAAGGTGCCCCAAAAGTGTATCTTACGTTTGTAGACCTGTCGAAAGCCTTCGATAAAATGGATTGGACAAAACTCTGGGATAAGTTAAATCATTGGAATTGCCCCCCGGCAATCTTGAACCCGATCAAAGCACTCCATGCCGACACGAAAATCAGGGTGAAACTGAACAAACAAGGTGCCCTGTCAAAGGAGATCCAGGTGAAGCGTGGCGTTAAGCAAGGCTGCCCTTAGCTATGGCTTTCTTTATCACCATTTTGGGGGACTATCAATCGGAGGAGGAACAAATCAAAGCCTTCCCCCCCAGGATAGGTAAAGCACAAATATCATGACAACTCTATGCAGATGACGCCATCATCATCGACCAAACGCAAATTGGACGCCAGCGCAAATTAACAAACTCGTAAAAATATATGGAAACGAACCATTTGGAAATCAATATAGCAAAAACAAAAATGCTAGTTTGCGACAAATCAACAAAAAAGTCGGCGCGACCACCAAAATGCTACCTGAACAAAACAAAAATTGAGGTGGTGAATGAGTTTAAATACTTGGGGGTGATCATTGATGGTTCAGCAAGAGACAAAGCAATGCAAGAACACCTAAGGAGCAAGGTGAGATTGTTAACAGCACAGACGAGAGCGGTGGACAGAAAATTTGGAAAATTCTCTATGCTCCGGCCATTAACTTTTATAAAGGGAAGGTGGTCCCATCGATCATTTACGGCATGGAAGCTTCATTAAACATCCCCAGAAGCGTGTGGCAGAAGCTGGAAGGCCACATCTGGAAGTCTGTTTTGGGTTTACCGAAGTCAACTTCCATGCCCGCGATCAGGCGGGAACTAGGCCTTGTCTCGCTAGCCTTGCTGGTAGAACAAAGCAAAATGAGATTATGGAGGAAAATCTTGATGTCGGACACCCTACCAATGTACAACATTATCGCAGAAGAACTAAAGAGTGGCTCATGTAAGGATTTCAAGATGTGGGCTACAAGACTCCAACTCATCTTGACAGAAATAGCCTGTACAGAAGAAGATCTGATATCCAATCCGGACCGGGTGAAACGGAAAATGGAATGGAGGGACTGGATTTCGACAATTGAAAAAGCCAGTACTAACAAACTACTGGCCCACCTCCCGCCAACATTTAACAAAGTCGAAAAACCGCAAAACTATTGCCTGAAATTCCCAAACAAAGGCATGCGATGTATGATCTTGAAGGCTAGACTCAATCTACTAATGACGCACGAAATCTTAGCCATCCGCAGTCCGGCAATGGACAACAGCTGCCGCTTATGCAAGAACATGGACAAAGTGGAAACCTTGAAACATCTGACGCTCCAATGCCCGATGACCAAACAAAGCAGAGCCACATACCTTCAACCTCGACTCCAAGGGGTAACAACAGTAGAGGAAGAGGTTTTCTGGAACAGGCTAATCTCAGGAGAGACAACACATTGGTCCTTGACATTGGTGAAACTAATAGAAGCAGCCTTTAGATTGATAAACCAGCTAGGTTCAGCGAGAGAGTCACTGAAATCAGGAGACTAAAGCTCAAAGGCAAAGAGGGAGGCATCTGCATCGCTTAAAAAACAAACAAGAAAAGAGACTGTGAGGAAAGGAATCCGGACTCAGAAGCACTCGTTTTTCGCTTCGGGATTCTGTAAATTGGGAAAACCCTTGTAAAAATTAAAAAATTCTTTTTAATTAAAAATTCAAGTAAAAAAAAAAAAAGAAAAAAAAAGAAACATTCAATGAAAGAATTAAAAAACCCAGCTCAAATACTAGGGAAATCTTCTCCATACTAAGAGAATTAGAATCCCCAGTCACCCCCATTGACTCGTGCATCAAAAAAAATATATATATGGTGTACTGATATCCAAAATGCCCTCTGTAACAAAATATCCATGCTCCAAGATAAGATTACAGCCACAAAATCTAGTTTACATAATATTGCACTAAAAACTCAAGAAGCCATCTTGCAAGAAATTACCCATATCCAAACTAAGGTTCCATGTAATAATGTCCCTTCAAAAATATCGCCATCCAAATAAATTGCAGTAAAATTGCCATTTTTGTGGGGACATTATTACATGGAACATGCAGGGAACACCCCCACAACTCTAAACCCATTTTTATTTTTCATATGGAGCAGGGGACACCCCCAGAACCCACGCCTGCCCCAGTCCCTATATATATGGTCATCTACATAATGTCGCCACAACCTTTTCCCGGCGACATTATATACGGCGATCATATTTATAGGGATATTATTACCTGATACCCGAACTAAACCTTGTAGCCAATTCAAATTCAATTCAGTCTCTATAAGCAAGGTCGTAAATATCATCTTGTCCCTTAAACCATCCCGATGCCTGGGGGACACATGCCCAGCTTCTATTATCAAAGAAGCGGCAAAGGATCAGGCTCCCTTCATCACCACCCTCATCAACTCCTCCTTCATATCCTGCTCAGTCCCTACCAATCTTAAAGGCGCTTGGGTACTACCATTATTTAAAAAAACTAAATTGGACACTTGTTTCCCCACCAGTTACAGACCGATTACAACAGTAGCATTTCTCCTGTAGGGTATTTTGTGGAGATTTGGGCCTGACGGTATTTTATTACCGCTGAGAAATAACTTAGCAATAATCACTCTTTGTATTCAGATTTGGCCATGTGCAACAATAATACAATGGACATGCATTATTTCAGCACCCAGACCTGCATATTTGGTATACGTGGTTGGTGGTATTTTGGTGAGCATAATTCCCTTATTTTATTTGTGGCCCCAATGTCCAGAATCCCTTATCTTCGCTTAGATTTTTCGTGTGATCACTAGAGAGACCTCAGACCTGCATTCTAGGGAAACCACAATTTCCAGGGATAGTGTTGGTGCGCCACCATGGGCAAACTCACTGACTTATTTACGACAGAGAGCTATATGTGGTAGTCTTGTGGTAATTTCCACTACCTTATATACGGTAGGGAGCTATGTTCAGAGAGTCTCTCTTCCCGTTGGCTCATGTACCTCCAACAAGTTATACTACAGTCACTCACAATTATTCATACTGATTCTGACATACACACATCTGTCTTAAAATGACCATTGCACTGTTTAAAAATCTCCCCACATCATTGGCATTGTAATGGTAAATAGAAAATAAACCACCCGTCTGTTTTCAAATATTTTCTGTATTATAAAATTTGCATTTAGACATAATCTCATTCTTTACAGCAATAAAAGGGAACAATCAAAGCATTTTCAATGACACACTGCAATTATAGTGGCGGAGAACAGAACTTAAATTGCAACATTAGCACTTGATTAAGACACGCACGGGACTTTCATTTTTCTACACTGACTGCATACTTTCGTGCACACACACAGCTCCCCCAGTTAGGTAATTACCTTATCTGTTTAGAGGATTCTCTCTGTGAATGTGGCTCTCTTGGCTTAACTCCAACGAAAAGGGACGCTTGCCTTCTCAAGCCGGGGTCATTGCCTGGAATTCTCAGCTTTTTCAGATAGGACAGCCTCTGCCAGTGGAAATGTAATTCTTTCAGCTTTCCCCAGTCTCGACTGCAGCAGGACACCCCCACAGCCAGGTCTTCTCCCCAGTAGTGCAGAAAGATGTCTCCTGTCTTTTTCCCTGCTACTGCCCACTAAAACTTTCCTCTCAGCCCTCTTTATGACGTGTTCCAATGAAATCCATCATCTCTCATCCTCCTACTTTTAAACAATAGCTTCGCTTATACATTTGCAATTGTTGCAAATCTGACTTCCTTCCTCCTGCAGTTACTGTGCACAACAACACGGATAATCAGGCAGAGAAGAGAGGAAAAATCTGCACACTCATTTAACTGGTTTTCAAAATATGCCTAATTCTGCAGTAGAGAACACATTTTATTAGTGAGTTATAATAAAATAAGGTTTTATTAGTCAGGTTAATGGTTAATATGTTAGCTGTTAATTTTCAAATGTGTCTCTAGCAATATAGGCATTTCAGGTGAAAAATAGTGTGCATTTTTAAATGAACACGTGTGCTTTTAACTGTAAAAATAGCTTTGCATCTTATATGTTAAAATCGTTTTTTGACTGAATAGTCTGTCTTTCCTTGTTAATCTGCTAACCCATATAGCAATGCACCGCACCCTTGTGGTGGTGCTGCAAAAAAAATGCTACTTGTGCAGTAGTGCTGTAATGCTACTTGTGCAGTAGTGCTGTAATGCTACTTGTGCTGTAACATGCCAAATATCCTTACATATACCCTCCTTTTGTTTTTAGAACTTGGCTATAATCCAAGCCAATCCCTAAAAACAACTTGTTCTATTTTTTTTTTTTTACAATATAGCAATCCAACAAAATGAATATTCATGTGCATCAATGAAAATTTGCAATTAACATTTCATCTGAGTCCATCAGTTCATAAAATGTTCCACATTTGCCTTCTCAGTGGAAGTGGCATTACTTTAAGTTTAAATTTTCCAAGTCAATTAAAAACAATGAAATAAAACAATTAACTAAAACAAATAAGTAATATAACAAGTTAAAATAAATAATCAAAATAATAAATACGTGGAACTTCATATGCCGGAACTTTTGCTTTGTCTCTTTTGGTATATCCCGACCAGCGAAGTTATTCGGTTCATTCGAGTACTCTTTCATCTTGGCAATCTTGAATCCACAGTAGTCATCTCTTTTGGCATTCCGGTCATTTTGTCTTCACCTCCACCTGGAGGCAGGCATCTTTTGGTCTTCATCCAGGGGACTCCAGGACTCCATCGTCTCCCGTGGCCTCTGATCCCGGAACCTCCGATCAAATAATGTTAATCGTCTAAATCAAAATAGAAAATAAACAGATTAAGTACATAGCACAATACTAACTTCATCCTTTTGCCAAAAATAAAACATGCTTGGTAAAAATACTTCGTTTTTTTTTTTTTTCTGAAATTAAACACAAGTTAAAAGAAAACAAACACATATAAAACAGCATTCAATATTTAATACACTTTCTCTCTGCACACCAACCACGAGCTTCCGTTATATGTGCATTTATTTATTTATTTATTTATTTATTTATTTATTTATTTATTTATTTATATTATATATTTTCACATATATTACAGTGTTTATGTGCCATCCTAACAATCAACTTTTTTTAACTTCTTTGTCACTGCCTCCTGATCACACCCATTTATTTTCTCAAGGGACTCTATCCGTTTCCACATGCTCAAGCTGCCTGATCTCATGTCTGGGATGGCATGGTTTGATTTGATTTACATGGACAAACTGCTCTATTGCTGTTTCACCTTCATTTTTCAAAATTTTATACACTACAGGAGAGACTTTATCTATAATTCGGAATGGCCCCTGCCAGGCTGCCAGAAATTTAGAATTTTTCTGTTTACTTTTTCCAAAATGAAACTTGTACACCTGATCCCCTACATTGTATTCCTTTACTGATGTCTTTTTGTCATAATATGACTTAGCACTGTCAGCAGCTCTTTCCAGATTTCTCTGCACAAAAGCAAATGCATGTTGCAAATGCCTCCTCAGTTCATCAATATATTCATGAACTGTGGATGCACTCACTAGAGTTTGCTCATGTGTTCTGTATAGTAGGTGTTGTGGTAATACCATTTTCCTACCTGTTAAGACCTCATGGGGGCTAACACCTGTTGCTTTGGCAGGAGTCGACCTGATTGCCATCAAAACCAATGGTAAACGCAAATCCCAGCTGGAACCTGCTTCTGCCACAAATTTCTTTAAAATGTCCACAACAGACCTATTGCTTCTTTCAACTGTACCTGAAGACGCCGCCCGATATGCGATATGTAGTTTCCTTTTCACACCTAGTATTTGCCATACCTTACTCATTAGATTACTTGTGAAATGACTTCCTCTGTCTGACTCAATTCTTTGTGGCAACCCAAACCTTGAGAACACATGGTTCACCAGCAATGTGGCTGCTGTTTGCGCACTACAATCTGGTGCGGGAATGCACTCAATCCATTTTGACATCAAACATACCACACTCAAAATATAGCGGTGTCCCCTGCTCGACCTTTTTAAAGGACCTACATAGTCTATTTGCAAATCTGACCATGGGAGAGTTAGGCCTCTTTTCATCAATGGTGCTCTATGCATTGGTGAAGCAGGTTTAAATTGGGCGCATACTAGACATCCTCTAGTATATAATTCCACATCTTGGGACATATGTGGCCAGTAAGCATAATCTTTTAGTATTTCTAATGTCTTTTGTGAACCTCTATGGCCTGCAGTTATGGCATCGTGTGCATGGTGTAGCATTAGTCCTCTGAATGAAAGGGGTACTACCCACTGTATTTGCCCTGTTATGGACTCTCTAATCATGAGTCCATCCTGTAATCTAATTCGTGTTTTGTTCTTTAATAACACCCTCAACTCTTCTTTTCCCATACAATCATTTTCTGTTAAAGGATTTTTTTCAGGATCTATCAAATGATTATAATAGATTCCCAAAATTTGATCATTCTTTTGTGCCTCAATCAAATCTTGGTCTGGCGTGTCATGACTCCACTGCACCACCGGTTGATCTACCTCCTTTGGTGCTTTAGAACGTGTGACTGCATCAATTTGTATTTCACCCATTAAATAATCAATAGGTAGCAATTCTCCCATCACAGCCCCAATCTTAGCCAGATGGTCTGCCTTATCATTTCCCTCCTTATCCTCTCCTGGTGTTTTTAAATGCCCACGAATTTTTCTCCAGTATATTGTTAAATTATTTTCTGACACCAATTTGTCTATGGCTTGTATCATTTTTCCATGTTTAAGTGGCTTTTTGTTGTATGTAATCATGCCTCTTGCTTTCCAACCAGGCAAATACTCCACAAAGCTATTCCGTGCATAGTCAGAATCAGTCACCAGGACAATTTCACTGAACTTTTTATCAACTGCAGTAGCAATTGCTTTATAGATGGCTGCCAATTCCGCTACCTGACTGCTCCTATCTCCAATCCTCATCCCTATACTAGGAACGCCTTCACATTTCAACCAGACATTTCCTATTCCTGCCACTAATTGTTTATTACTGTCATTTTCAATGTGAAAAGCACAACCATCCACATATACAGTTGGCAAATCCTTGCATGTTTTTTCATCAAAAGCTTTGTGTGGTGATTGTTCAAACTCCTGCAAACTAGCTTCCACTTCCATTTCATTTGGTATTTGTTCAGCTGCACAGTCATGTAAGTCAGCTAACCCTTGAGCAATTGGGCTCTTTTTATTTTGTCCATATCTTACTTCTACGGGAAAACCTTGTAATGCCAGCGTCCATGAAGTGATTCTGGATTGCGCTAGATTGCCTGATCTAATTCTTTTACTCTCTAAAAATTGCAAAGGTTGATGATTTGTTTCAATAATCACCTTTTCTCCCTGAACAATGGGGCGGAAATGTTGTAGCGCCCACACAGTGGTTAATAGGGCCTTTTCGCATTCATTAAATTTCATTTCAACTTGGGAAAATGCCTTACTTGCATATGCAATGGTTTTGTGATTCAAATCGTGTTTTTGTGATAACACTGCTGACATACAATGTTCAGAAAAGCCTATTTCTATAAAGAAATCCCTGTCCTTTATGGGGTATGCTAAACATGGTGCCTTTACAAGACATTCCTTCAATCTAGCCACTGCATCAGACTGCTCTCTTTCCCATTTCCAGGGAGTATTTAGTTTAAGCAGTTTAGTCAATGGTTGAGTGATTTCTGCATAATTCTCAATGAACTTTCTGTTATAGCCTGTCATCCCTAATAAACTTTTTACTCCTTTCACATTTTTAGGATCTTTTAATCTTTGTATGGCCTCTATTTTCTTCCTTTGTGGATTTAGCCCATGTTCAGTCACTTCATGCCCTAGAAAGTTCACTTTTTTCTTGCACCATTGTGCTTTTTGCAAAGATACTTTGGCGCCTGCTTTCTGCAATTGGCCAAGCACATGTCTTATTTCATCAAAATGGCTTTTAAGGTTTTCATTTTTTATCAAGACATCATCCACATAAACTATTGTCCCTCTTTCCGCTGCATCCGGCATGGCCTTTCTCAAAAATATGCCAAATTCACTCCCACTATTGATGTACCCGAACGGAGCTCTAAGCCAGGCATATTGAGTCCTGTCAAATGTAAAGGAAAATAGGTGTTGTATCTCCTCTGCCAATGGCACACACCAATATCCAGATGTGAGATCTAACGTGGTAAATACATTTGAACCATGTATCTGAGCTAGGCCCTGATCAATGAATGGTAGTGGCCATCTAGATACTGGTACTCTTTTATTTAACTCTCTTAAGTCTGCACACAGCCGCCATTGACCATTTGGCTTTAACACACCTAAAATAGGCGTATTGGATGTGCTATGAATGGGCCTAATTATTCCCCGTGATTCCAAATTTTTAATAATCTCTGCCAATGATTCTAAACATGCCAGCGGTAGTCTATACTGGCGTACAAACACTGGATTTCTGCTACAACCTTCTGGTAGTGTGGCCACATGTAAATCAGTTAAACCACAATCATAAGCATCTTTTGCAAATACATCCTTAAACTCCATAAATATTTCCCTCAGATTGCGTCGATCCTCATCGCTGTTACATGCATCCGCTAAGGAGATCTGCTCTTCTACCATTCTGGAAAATTCTGGAAACTCTTCTGGTAAAGGAATCTCAGCGCTTTCCTCTAACTGTGTGGCTGTGTCTTTTTGTAGAGCTGCCACTTTCAAATATTTTGGCATATCAGCTTCCACTTCAATGGGCTGATTTCCTGTTTCATTTTCATTTAAATTAAATATTATGCAATCCTCTTGATGGCAGCACACTGTCTCATTTGAATCATAAGGATACACAGAATGAATTTTAAATATTCCTTTGGGCTGAGAGTCCAGGTGTTCTGGCAACTCGCCCTTGGCATCTACATATTTTTCAGGAATATTCCCAATCACCATGTTATTTAAATCTGCCGTATAATGTAATTTTTGTATGGCCATTCCTAATGGGGAGTTTTCCTCTAAATGAATATCCTGACAACCTTTATTATTCACCATGATTTTTACAGATCCCTCACCAATGTCTACCAATGGAATGTATTCATAATCCAGGCCTTGCTGTTTTATGGATTCATTCAGGCATACAAATGCATCAGAGCCTTTCATCTGCTGTCCATTTTTGCATTTCAGTGTTATTGCAAACTGTTTTGTAAATGCAGGAACAATAGTATTTTTCCTCATTTGTAATTCGACTGCATAAGGAACTAGTTGTGCACAATGATAAGCCCTTCTTTTGTCTTCAAATTCAGGCGCCGGCCCACCTAGGCGTGACCATATTTTTTGATTAAGGAAATCTAACACCATACACATTCTGTGCATGATGTCATTGCCCATGTAAAATTCATTTTGTGCTCCACTCACTATCCATACATTATGGTAAATTGCTTTCTGCCCAATGCTAATTTTAAGCATGCATCTGCCTGTAATTCGGTTTTCAAAGTCTGGACTGTCCAACCCAGAAACATATTGGTTTTTAATCCTAAATTTCGGGATTTCTTCCCTCTCCATAATTTTTTGCAACAATTTCTCATTAATGAAACTCCTTTCATGTTCAAGCGCTAAAGTGGCTTTTATTGTTTTAAGATAATCATTTATACCAGCGTGAACCCATGGTTGCTCATCTTCCATGTGTATCTCTGCCAGAGTGGTAATGTGTTTTTCTGAATCTGTTTTAGGAACAATATTCTGTTTGCATGTATTCTCTTTTAAATAGAAACGTAATGTGTGTTCGTCTATGGCAGTCTGCCAATCTTTCCTTGGGTCCAAGTATATTTGTACAGGTAGTTTTTCATTGTCGCTCTGATCTTTGTCTTGACACCTTAATATAACAGTGACACTAGGTATGCAGCTATTCTGGAGATATACCTCCACAGCATCATTTGTTTTGGCAACGGTGTGACATTCTTTTATATTGCTGTTTTGTGATTTTAGTTTCTTAGGCCTCAATGGTTTTTTGGTTAAGGACCACAGCACTCCATTCACCCCATCTATGAGAGGAGACAATCTTTTCAGGCAATCTGTCCCCATCAGAAATGGAATTTCACAAATAGATGTGATCAATACCTCTTGTTTCATTCTGTGCTTTCCTATTTTTATGTCAACCTCAGTTACACCTATGATGGGCACCTCCTCCCCATTAAAGTTATGCACTGGGCCTTGATTTGCCTTCACTGTGATCTGACTCTGTGGAGGCCTCCCTTCATTGATACTCTTTACCAGCTCCTTGGACATAATTGTGGCCTGTGCGCCAGTGTCAATCATAGCAAAGGTGTGGCATTTTTCTTCTACAGTGATGGGTGCATAATATCTGTCCTCAACTTCCTCTAATACACATAAGAAATGTGAATTCTTACTGATTTCAGGGCTCACCTTTCTCAGGCCTTTTTCACTTTTGGCTAAGCACATTGGTAAATGAAAAGACATTTTTCCCTCCTTTTTACCCATTTCTGTGCGAGATATTTTATTCATTTCTCCATGTTCAGAGGTTTTTTGGAGTGTGGCCACCGTTCGCCCATCCATCTGGGTAACATCAGAGACCACATTACAACCTTCCAACTGAACATGTGTCACAACATCATTCAGCAATTTGTCATTTTTTAATTCTGTGCATTTGTGATCATTTAGTGTAATACCAGCCCTTTCAGCCTCTTCAAAAATATGTGGCTCAAAGAATTTTTCAGGTGATTGACTTGTACCCTCCTTGTGAGTATTTCCTTTTTCTGTCTGTGTTTGGTAATTGTTTTGCTTGCCCAGGGAAGGAGCTATGGCATCCCCACTTACTCCCTGTTCACTGGTATTCCCCATGCATGAGTCATTTTTCTTAAATCTGTCCCTTTGTTCTTTTGGAATTCCTAATGTTTCTTTTTCCTTTGTGCAAATCTTTACTGTTTTATTTAGCTCTAAGTTAAACCGTACCTCTTTTTTAGAAGTATTTGCACTTTCTGTCACAATTTCATTTACTGGTACTTTCATTTTTAATCCATTAGACATCTCAGAGTCGTTATGCAAAATTATATCAGAGCAATCTGTCATTTTGGCACTGCAGTTATCATGAGTACTTAGTCACTTTTCGGAAGCCCCCCGGTCATTGCTATGGCCATCAGCCCCCTCTTTGGAAGGTTGTTTTTGCGCTGTATAGAGCTTTCCTATTTGCTCAGCTAACATTTTCACTTGGGCCTCAAGGCATTGGAACCTTTCCACCTCTCTAGGATCCTCTTTCTGTGGCCTAGGTCGATATTGGTTGTTTTCCCCCTGATTGGATCTATTCTGATACCTCTCAGGTGATTGATACCGGTTGGGATGGTTTCTGAACTCTTGATTCATTTGTGGAGGGGAGCGGGTTGCACCCATCCTTTGATTATAGTCCCCTGGTGGGGAATCATTGTACTGGCGTGGACTGTAGTTCACGTTTTGCTTCATGTCCTGTTTCTCAGATTGTGGGTACTGGCCCCTATATTGATTTCCATTATCAGTAAATCGATCCACATATCGGGGCCTATCCTGATTACCATATATCATGGTGCTGGGATCAAATCTGCTCTGTGTCCCCAATGACTGGTAGGGACCATCATTTCTTTGATCTTGATTTTGTCTCTGATTATTGTTCATACCTGCCATATCAGACCGGTATCTTACCCGGGGTCTATCTCCTAAATATCTAGGGCTGATGTAGCTCTCTCTATTACTAGGATCATGTGATTGGAATATTGGTACAGTAAATGGCGATCTTTGTTGATTACCCCTTTGTTCAGGTGTCACATTATTTTTACCTTGGCTTTGAGCAGACTCAAGGGACATTTTGGCTGACCTGATTTCCATTACTGTGGCTGAGGGTTCTTTAGATTTAGGCCTAGTATCTTTCATTTTATCACTTTCTCTACCCTGACAATAGAGTACCTCATATAGCTTGGTGCTTTGATGTACAATCCATTCAAGGGACTTGTCACGGTCAAATTCACGGACCAATTGGGATATGATGTCTTTCTGTAGCCCATAGAAGTATGCGGTTTTAAACTCATTGGAATTTGAGTCAAAAGATACATCAAAGCGAGAGAATGCTCTTTTTAAGTCTTGTAAAAATTGGCGAGGTGATGTATTAGGTCCAGCAGTAATAGTGTACGCAACTTTCTTTGCCTCCTGCAATGACTGAAAAGGAGAAAAATGACGCCTAATTTCTTTTTCAAACTCCAGCCATGTCATATTCTGCTGTTCATTTAATCCCCTTATGATGCTGGCCGTCGGGGCATCTAAAGTTAAATGAAAATATTGTCTGTACTGTTCCTTAGGTATCTGGAGCGCTTTAAAAATGTCATGCACCGCTTCTAAGTGATCCTCAATGCAGCATTCACCTCCCTTTTTAAATGGTTTGATCAGGGCTTTAATGGATTTCATTATTTTTATGGGGCTACTTGTTGCAATGCATGGAATTGCACTATTTTGTGATTCAATCCTGTTTTCAGGTGTATGAGATTGGTGGCTGCCCCCAATGGGAGTATCAAATCCCCCAAGGGCGCTGCAACCAAGTTCAGTCACCGGCCCAGTCACTGGGGCACTAGCTCTTTGGGCAGAGCTAGAATTCACCTCCACTCCATTGAATGTGGTGCCCTGCCGCCTCTCCTGGGACCTGGGAATGCACATTTGCTGTTCTAAGTCCTTACACTTTTTAAGGAGTCTGTTGGCTTCATCATGCAAATAATTATTTTCATCACTCATTTTATTAATTGCCTCCTGCATATCGCACATTTGCATTTGGCATTCATTGAACTCTTTATTTCTCTTGTCTCTTTCTTGAATCATTTTAATCATTTCTTGTTCTGCACTCTGGAGATCACCTTCTTTTTCGCAATGTTCTTTTTGTAAAATCTGCATTTCTGAAACAACCTCATCTTTATCCTGCCTAATGTGATCCACTAAGGCTTTTAAGTGTGTCAATTCTTGCTCACTATCTTCAAATTGTTTCTTGCTTTTGGATAACTGAGTATCAAAGTCTCTGCATTTTAATTGCATGTCTTTTTGGCATACATCCAATTCTGCTCTCAACATTTCCTGATTTTTACTTGCCCCATCTAATTCAGTCTTTAACCTGTTAATTAGCTGAGTATCATTCTCTTGCATTCGCAGGGACTTGTTTAAAATAAACCATATTTTGCCGCATAGCCGTATTAAACAGTCTTTCTCTGCACTTTTATCGGCTGCATTCAATAATCTTGTAAGGCAGACCTGAATTATGCTGCCTTCTGCAAAAATATTGTCTAGTTTTTCTTTCTGCACCTCACCCTGAATGCGGTTACTCCATTCTAAGGTACTGTTCGAAGACCAATTCCCATGTGCAAATAACTTTGCCTCTAAATATTGCACTAGATCTGAGAATGTGGTTTCCCTTTGTGACATTCTGAAATTCGTTTTTAGTGGCACACTGCTATTATAAAATGGGTTCCCTTTAATGTGCAAATGGCAGTGTGAGACACGCTTGCCACGCCCAGTAGGTACTCTATGATCACTTTCCCGGCCTGCAACGCACCATAAATATGTAGGGTATTTTGTGGAGATTTGGGCCTGACGGTATTTTATTACCGCTGAGAAATAACTTAGCAATAATCACTCTTTGTATTCAGATTTGGCCATGTGCAACAATAATACAATGGACATGCATTATTTCAGCACCCAGACCTGCATATTTGGTATACGTGGTTGGTGGTATTTTGGTGAGCATAATTCCCTTATTTTATTTGTGGCCCCAATGTCCAGAATCCCTTATCTTCGCTTAGATTTTTCGTGTGATCACTAGAGAGACCTCAGACCTGCATTCTAGGGAAACCACAATTTCCAGGGATAGTGTTGGTGCGCCACCATGGGCAAACTCACTGACTTATTTACGACAGAGAGCTATATGTGGTAGTCTTGTGGTAATTTCCACTACCTTATATACGGTAGGGAGCTATGTTCAGAGAGTCTCTCTTCCCGTTGGCTCATGTACCTCCAACAAGTTATACTACAGTCACTCACAATTATTCATACTGATTCTGACATACACACATCTGTCTTAAAATGACCATTGCACTGTTTAAAAATCTCCCCACATCATTGGCATTGTAATGGTAAATAGAAAATAAACCACCCGTCTGTTTTCAAATATTTTCTGTATTATAAAATTTGCATTTAGACATAATCTCATTCTTTACAGCAATAAAAGGGAACAATCAAAGCATTTTCAATGACACACTGCAATTATAGTGGCGGAGAACAGAACTTAAATTGCAACATTAGCACTTGATTAAGACACGCACGGGACTTTCATTTTTCTACACTGACTGCATACTTTCGTGCACACACACAGCTCCCCCAGTTAGGTAATTACCTTATCTGTTTAGAGGATTCTCTCTGTGAATGTGGCTCTCTTGGCTTAACTCCAACGAAAAGGGACGCTTGCCTTCTCAAGCCGGGGTCATTGCCTGGAATTCTCAGCTTTTTCAGATAGGACAGCCTCTGCCAGTGGAAATGTAATTCTTTCAGCTTTCCCCAGTCTCGACTGCAGCAGGACACCCCCACAGCCAGGTCTTCTCCCCAGTAGTGCAGAAAGATGTCTCCTGTCTTTTTCCCTGCTACTGCCCACTAAAACTTTCCTCTCAGCCCTCTTTATGACGTGTTCCAATGAAATCCATCATCTCTCATCCTCCTACTTTTAAACAATAGCTTCGCTTATACATTTGCAATTGTTGCAAATCTGACTTCCTTCCTCCTGCAGTTACTGTGCACAACAACACGGATAATCAGGCAGAGAAGAGAGGAAAAATCTGCACACTCATTTAACTGGTTTTCAAAATATGCCTAATTCTGCAGTAGAGAACACATTTTATTAGTGAGTTATAATAAAATAAGGTTTTATTAGTCAGGTTAATGGTTAATATGTTAGCTGTTAATTTTCAAATGTGTCTCTAGCAATATAGGCATTTCAGGTGAAAAATAGTGTGCATTTTTAAATGAACACGTGTGCTTTTAACTGTAAAAATAGCTTTGCATCTTATATGTTAAAATCGTTTTTTGACTGAATAGTCTGTCTTTCCTTGTTAATCTGCTAACCCATATAGCAATGCACCGCACCCTTGTGGTGGTGCTGCAAAAAAAATGCTACTTGTGCAGTAGTGCTGTAATGCTACTTGTGCAGTAGTGCTGTAATGCTACTTGTGCTGTAACATGCCAAATATCCTTACACTCCTTAAAATTCTTGACAGAGCTGCCTACCTCCAGATCCAGTCCTACCTGGAAGTAAACAACCTACTAGACACCCGTCAATCAGGCTTTAGGCCAAGACATGGGACTGAGACGGCCCTCCTTGACCTTGGGAACCAACTAGATGATAGCAAAAACAAAGGAGAAGCATCCATTCTTCTCCTCTTGGACGTATCCGGTGCATTCGACCTGGTTGACCACAAAGTCCTGTGCAACCACCTGAAATCAGCCACCCACTTCTCTAATGATGCTACCGCCTGGATAACATCCTTCTTAGACAATAGATCCATAAGAGTATTCTCACCCTCATCTGCAGCAGACCCAGTACCAATCACCTGCGGAGTACCACAGGGATCATGTGTCTCCCCTACTTTGTACAATATATTTACAAAGCCCTTATTCGATATATTTGACAATCTGGGTGTCCTATACACAAATTACGCTGATGACACTCAGATTCTCATCCCCATCAAAGGAGACTATGACAAAGATGTAGATTTTATCAACAAAATGTACTTAATTATAGAAACCTGGATGGCTACCCATGGATTATGTCTTAACGATGAAAAAACAGAGCTTTTAATTGTGGGCTCCACCAACAAACTGAATAAACTCACCCCTCTGTACAAATCCATTACCATTGATGGCATCAAGATCAATGTTGCCAACGAAGTAAAAACCTTAGGTTACTACCTGAACTCACCACTTAACCTCAACAGGCAAGTAAACGGCACTACTTCTGCCACCAGCTACACCGGCAAATTGATCCACGCATGCAAACCATTCCTGACCAATGAAAGCTGTACCACTACAGCATGTGCATTAGTATTATCCAAACTGGATTACTGTAACACACTCTATCTGGGCACCAGCAAACATAAAATCAACAAACTCCAGACACTTCAAAATAATGCCTTAAGATCTGCCCTAGGTATCCCTAAATCACAGCACATCTCCCACGAGAGACGTGCTATCAACTGGCTTTCCATTAATGACAGAATCAAGCTTAAATCACTAAACATCACACACAAATGCCTTACCAACAAGGCCCCCAAATACTTGACTGACAGATTCATCAAATACACATCAGAACGCCCAATCAGAAAGGCACAATCTAACAGCATCAGAATTCCCAACTTCAAACTCATCAAAATAGGGGGCGCCAGCTTTCCAGTTAGGGCAGCCCAACTTTGGAATTCCATCCCGGATACCTTAAGAGCATTACCTTCCTTCCACCTATTCAAGACTAACGCTAAGAGATGGCTACACTCTGCTAAGTGACTATTTCCATCCTAGCCTTCCAGATACTCTAATCCCCTACTTATTATTGTGTAACATACAACACGTTTGTATATTATTGTATATTACTGTAAATATTCTCTGTTACTACAAATCGTTATCAGTATGTAATGTTTCTGCATTCATGTAACTAAGTGTCATTATTTTCTGCAACATGTAACCAGGAAACCTTTATTGCGCCCAGATGCCTTAGGGCCTTGTGCACTCTATAAATAAATAAACAATACAATACAACACAAGACAGCAGATGAGATGGTCAGAGGGCCTTACAAGTCAGCCACAGGAGACTGGGGCTGGGGGGACAGCAGACACTCAAAGGCAGTGCTGGTGGGTAGCATTCACTTACACTCGACTAGACAGCAGCAGATAGTGAGGTGGGTGGCAATACAGGGCAGGAGGATGCCAAGAAAATGGCAGGAAGTCAGGAGTAATGTTGTGTTGCATCTGATAATGAGGCAGCGTGAAATACAGAGTAAGGGCCCTTAGTGCATACATAATGTGCGATGCGCTGTACACAGAATGCCTACCCAGCACACGGCAGAGATATTTAGGAGGTGCAATGTGCATTACCAAGTGTGCATAAGAACTCACAGATAAGGAGGATTTACTATTGTAGACACTCATTTCATAGAGCAGATTTTGCTTTGTGTACCCCAATTACTTTCCCTGTCTGCCTTGTGGGGCACTCTGTGCATCGTATATCACATGTTGTGGTTTTGAGGTGCCCATACTGTATTGTGTATGAATGTGTTTTTGATAGAGGCCCTCTGTGTATCACATACTGCATTTTTGAGGTTTGGGGTGCCCATACAATATCTATCGCAGATGCATTTGTTTTGTTGGTAGGCCCTCTGCGTATCACATACTGCATTTGTTTGGTTTTGGAGTGCCTTGGAGTCTTGCAGGACCACTCATTTACATAGTCCCTCACGTAGCCTGTATTTTGTTGGTGGTGTGATCTATTTTTGTAGGCACTTTTCAGTCGGAATACTCTGAAAGGGAGAGAACAGGGATTTGTTAAGGACACGTGCCCCAGCCCCATTAGGAGCTCTGCACATGGACAAAGATATGGTTTGAGGCCTGCAGGTGGCCCAGCCCCACCAAATGCCACTAGGGCCAAGAGGGGACGTCCTGCAGAGCAGGAAGAGGTGCCATCACATGATCATGCACAGGTGATGGGGAAGGGGCCACTGAGCAACAAACACTTCACTAAAGCGGAGCTTTAAATCCTTACGGCGTGTGCACTGGAACACCATGGGAACCTCTACCACTCAGCTGGCAGTACTCCAGCACAGTGAATGAGGATTTGGAAGGAGGTCACAGACCTGATAAACGCCTGTGGTGTGGAGAGGTGCACTATTAAAGAGGTCCACAAGCAGGTTGATGTCCTCCTTTGAAGGACAAAGGATAAGCTCAGTGGCAACCAGGCCTCTGCCCAGGCCATTGGAGTGGGCCACCAGAGAAGGACCAGCTGACTCCATTCGAAGAGTTTTCAGGTGGACTGATCAGCAGTGAGCAGGTACAAAGTGTGGGAGGCATGGACGCTTATGTCGACAGATCCGGTTGGTGGCATTTGTGTGTATTGTATGTGTTAACAACATCCATTGTCACTGCATGATTGCTACTGTGAACACTTCCATCACATGTCCTGCATTCAGGGAGGAGGGTGTGTGGTTTTCATGTGTGGTACATGTTGGTGACACAGTACACATCACTGTCTGCTGGCATTCATTATTGTGCCTATACATGTATGTGTGGCAATGGCATGCAACTCACATGTCATTGTACACATTCACAGTGTCATGCATGCGTATCGTCTATTGCAGGAGATAATCATGATCTACATAGAAACAGAGCAATGTGTGCATGATGTCACTGTCATCCATTCCCTGGCCCTGGCTGCTGGTGAACAAGGATGAGCAACAATGTCTGTGCGTAGATACACGAGGCCGACTTCCAGATGGAACGACATGTGGATAGCCAATAGTTTTTTCAGTGTACTACATTTCATGTCAATTGAGCAGTGACTCTGCAAGCGAGCCTTAGTCATTTCCATGTCGTAGTCTCCTCATTCATGGTTGCGACGCAGGTGATTGTGACCAACCAAGTCTCTTGCGGGGGCTGTATTGCAGTAGTGGTTGGGGAGGTCATGGCAACACATATTCCTGCATTACATTTTGGTTCAGCAGATGTACAGGTCACACTTCCACATGTTGCAACAAGAAAAGGGTTCACTGATGATGCACAGACCTCCAAACTTCCACTGATGGAAATCACTCTCAATCATGTCCCTTTTTATGTATGTACTCTCGAGCCCATAGATCATGCCATGTTGCATATCCTTATAAGCCCAGCCATGACTGTACAGGTCACAGAATGACATTCATCTGTGCCGTATTGGTCACAGTATGCTCAGTCATAATGTGTAATGTGTGTGTCTGGCCATTTTGTGTCTGTATGCATTGTAATGCACATATGCATGTTCTGCCAGGTACTCCTGCCTAGTAATGTTGCTGTCTGTCTTTGTGCAGGTGATGATGCAGCAGATGGAGAGTGGGACGAGGAAGAGGTGGCACATGATGACCACCAGTGGAGGCTGGGGTGTTGTGCCCAATGAGAATCCCCAGGTTCTGGAGGCACTCCATGGTAGGGTTGCCGACTCTTCATGCTCTTCACATGAAGCTTTTGAATAAGATGTGGAGGACACACTGAGGGACACGGAGGGCGCCCCAATGGAAGTCCGGATTGGGCTGTTGAGTCAGAGGAGATGAGCCAAGAGTCATGGGTATGGTCAGTGGAAAGTCCTGTGTCTACAGTGGTTTTGGCTGCAAGATCATCTTTGCCTGTGTTGCAATCAGCACCAGGGTCTGATGTCTAATGAAGAGGTCCAAATGAGATGGTCCTGGAACCCGGCATCCCACCGCTGCCAGCCCGCACACATGGTGAATGTGTGCAAGACGGACGTTCAGAGTGATAGCAGCAGATGCTGCATGTGACCATCTGACATAGTGAGGTCATGCAGGAGTTGGCCAGGGACATCCATCACCTGGCTGCGAACATCCCTTCACCAGCTGCCCAGGAAGTACAGCATATGGACACTTGGGAACATCAGCAGCAGTTGATGGACAGCCTGAGATGCAGTCCTCAAGTCTCTCCCATAAACGGGGCATAGAGGCCAACATCAAAAGCCAGCAGGCTGATTTGGCATCTCTGCGGGATGAAACATCAAACCTCCCCACAGTTTCTGTTAATCTGTTGTCCCTGTAAGATTTTGCACAACACCCTATGATTCATGCCCCCTTCCAATCCTACCCCCTTCCTGGGAATGGCTCATCCTGGGTGTGGACTCCGATGGAGGGGCAAGCGACAGCTGAGGAGTGATGACCTATCCATGAACTATTGTGGCCGACAGGCAGGTTAGGCGGCTGGGCGGTGTCTGGGGTGGGGTGTCACAGCCTTATATGCCTGGGGATTTAGGACCTGGGTTTATTTCTGGGTTGCGTCCCATGATGGGTTTGACCATAGGGGTTGGGTTATGTGAAGCTAAAGAGTCCTCTAAAGCAGGTCGCCTTTCTTTCCAAGTCTGTCCTTCACCCCCTCCCCCTCTTGTCCTCCTTTTTCTCCAACCTGTGCAATTTTTTCATCCGAGGTCCTACTGGCAGCTCTGCCCCTGCTTCCTTCTTCTCCTCTCTGTCTCTGTCTTCCTCTCCCCCTTCTCTTAGCCTTCACCCACACTAACATCCACCTTCACTCCCCTCATCTCCCCTCCAGCAGAACTCCTTCTTTTCCCCACTCCCACTGTCTCTCTGCTCCACAGCTGTGCATTCTTCACTCTGTCTCCTCTCTCCCCAGTCCCTCTTGCCCTCTTTCATGCTTCCCATCAGCTCCCCGACCTGTACTTTCACTCCCCAGCCCTTGCACTCCTCTCCTGCATCAAAGGGTACCTCACAGGCCCCCGGACAACCTGACACTGGTTCTGCCCAACTCGTATGCCTGCCATTGATGCACCGCCTTGTGCCTGCATCCCAGTACAGAATAACCCGTATGTCCAGAGTGCATAATTTACTCTGGTGGCAACTTGTTTACTTCACTTCCAGTGATTCCTGAGTTCTGATTTTTGTGTATTCATTGGTGCTCACACTCCTTAATGTGACTTTAAAGTTGTTGCCAAAGGGGGTACCCAGTCCATCTGTCCATGCACCCTCATCGTGTTGGTTGATACCTGGTCCTGAACTGTGGCTCTGCCTGGGGGCACTTACACAGCATTCCCCATTCTGGTGTGCCTCCCACATTCATGGCTGCAGTTTTAGGAAAAGGTTTCCAGCCACTCTTTTACTGTGTCAAAGGTATGCCCCCTCAGGTGGGCCCCCTTACATTGCTGTCTTCCCTCTTCAGGCAGAGCAAAGGCTGAACATCCTGGAAACTCACTGGTGTCCAGGCCATAGTAGACAGGGTTGGGTGTTGTTTGCCCCAGTGCAGGTACTCTTGGCCATGCTGTTCACCCTTCACCACCAAGCACGTATGTGCAGCACTTCAGAACACCGTTCTGTGGGGTGCCAACCCACCCTGTCACCACACTGGCGGTGGCACATGGTGTGACCCCTCCTACTTTTATTTGTGCCTGAAGCAAGACTCTGCCCATCCACCACCACCCCCGGTGCAGGATGGCCTGTGTGTGCAAGTGTGGTTGACCTGTCCATCCCCCAGCTTTTGGTGCTCTGCATGCTATCTTGCTTCTGTCCCACAGATGTCCCTGAGGGTGTGCAGATCAGCCCGAGGTGGATGCAAGGCACCCCCATTGCTATTCTCAGGCAGGGGCTGCTACTGTGAATATCCAACCAGTGGCATTTGCTTGTCTCAAGGAGTGAGCCATACATGTGTTTGTTCACATGGCTAGTACGGTGACAGTGCAAATTGTTCATTGAGTTATTGATGTCTCTTTTGATGGCTGGCTCAGTTACATTGATTTCCGTGGTGGATGTACAGCTAATACATGCCAGCAGACAATGACCTCCTGAGATGCGTGTATTTATCGGACCTAGAACAATATGACATGTCATGGATGGTTGAGTGACTGTAGTACACCTGGTCAGTTTGCACATCTCTGTGATGACAAACATAGTGATGTCTGGAAAGTCAGCTTCCTTTGCCTACTATGGTGCTCACAGGTAAGGGTGAATAATGTTTCCGTTCAAGAGAGTGAGCCTGACAAACAGGTGAGCCTGACACCACATCCAAGGAAGGTAGCAAGCATGCTAATTGGCCAAACCCAATTTGGGGTGTAGTGACTTTAATTGATGTCACAGGATTCTTTCAGTTCCCTGCAAATGGAATGTGTTCAGTTCAAATCCTTTAATGGGGAATCATTGGGGGGCATGTCTGGTGACAGAAGCCATGCTGAGTCTAGGTTCACACACATATGTTACAATTGCTCCACTTGTAGTTATCTTTAGTTGTATCTTGTGATGGGTTGGTGGTCTTACACATGGTACACATATGCCTGTCCAAGACCGACCACCATCACTATGCGTATGACTGTCATGCTACCAAAGAGACCAGCAAATAGACTTAGAGGTCAGTGCACCGGGAAAACGCTGGTTGTGTTCCCCAATGTTCTTGTTGTACTCCCAAGTGTGGATGCTGAAAAGGGCATGGGTCCATCTCGCGATGTGGGCAGGACAGCTGGCGCTGCCTTGCCCCAACCTCTCCTACACCAGCAGGTTCTGGCCAACATCTGGATGGATGTAAGTTATCTGTGAATCTTGTTGGTGGATCACTCAGCTCAGGCATCAATGAAATGATACAGCTAGCTGAAATTTTGATGTATGATCTGTATATCGTCACTTCAATCTGACCTTGCAGCTGTATTTTCCTCATTAGGCTACGCCGGTCTGAGTGTGACTTTGACAACAATTGTCACAAGAGAGTGGCCGGGATGCAACTGTGCCTGTCACAGGGTCCCCGTTGCCTTTGTCGCCCTATCCACAGACCCAAATCAAAACCATCATTGGAACCATGGACCATGCACAATTACTTGTTTCCAGAGACTCCTGGCCTCAGTTTCACTACTCATCGGGTCAGGTGAGGCGCACCCACAGCATGCACCGGGTGGTGGGGGCCATAATCCCCAACGCACATTCCCCTACCCAAGGGCAGTTGGCTGTGCCATATGTGGATGTCTGTGGTGTTCCACAGCTGCCAGCATGGGATGGGGGTGGGCCATCATCCTCACAACCATATCCATCAGGCAAGCACTCCCCAGGTGGTGTTTGTTGCACATCAAGACAGTACACACTTGATAATTCAAGAGGTACTATGCTGGGGAAACACCCTGACAGTGCCAGGATCATGCACAGCTACCTGGGTTTCTACTCACCCAGTATGGTCTCAGAACATATGTTTTGTAGAGGAGTAATGTGACCATCTTGCTAAGCGGAGATGAAGTTACTGACCAGCATTGCCTCAGCAACAACACATTGGTAGGAGAGAGCCCAGCACTGCATGCATGTCCAATAGCATGTGCAAGGCATGGTGTACAGAAGACTCCACAGCATCCCTCCGGGGACCCAACTTCTTCTGTTCAGGGCTCACCACATGGATGGTTTTAGGCTAGTAGCGTCCACCGGCAAAGGGGTTTCACCACAAAGAACAGGTGGGGCAGCAAGAACCAAGTGGGACACAGACAGGTCACTTTCACACTGTAGAGTAATCCAGAGGAAGGTGGGTGAGCTTTCTTGGATCATGTGTACCCTGGGTGACAGAGGGGGAGTTCTGGCCATAAACATCCTGCCTCCTTCCGGACACATATTGAAATTAGATTTTTCAATTGACAGCCATCGGGACTTCCAGAGGAGGTCTTACATCTGGTAGTGCAATACATTCCAATGGTATTGGGCAGGAAGATCCATGTGGCCCCCTGGCCAAGGGATAGCAGGACCCACTGGACAGTAGCCACAGCAGACCTGTATGTGAACCAGGTGCACAAGGGTCAGGGGAGAGGAGGTGTGGCAGTGGTGCTCTGAACAGGGTACATTTGTGAATTTCCCTCCAAAGAGGGTCTGCTGCTGGGCCGGCTGATTCACTCACATTCAAGGCAGGTTCTCAGAGGAGGGGGCAGCACACCCATCCCTCATGGAGCCCAGGCCAGGGCACAAGATAGCTCTTCCAATGATCAGGATAAGCAGGCATAGCCCCTGGCCTGCTGCCATAGAACAACCCCCTCTGCATTGCCCCAGGAGTGACCACCCAGGTGGTTTTATGGTGGAGGGGGGTGGCTGCAGGTACCTTGGCAGTGCAGGCAGTTGCTAAACACATTGGAGGCTTGCAGGGTGAGAGGTGAACCCAGGCATGCAGAGGGCAGCGTTCAGTAAAGCATGGTTGTCAAGTTTCACAGTTCCATGCAGGATTTTTATTTATTTATATTTTTTATTTATTTTTCTTCTTATAATGCACCGGAGCTCACAGGCTCCCCACAGGGGATTTATTGAAAAAAGTCCTTATTTTATTTCGCATAGCATTACTAGGCAAGCAGCAAGGAGGTTTGACAGGCCATACCCAGGCCTATTCAGATGCCATGGCTCTGAGGCCAGTGCCTAGGCCATCCAGGGGTGCTAAACCATCCATTGTACACCTTCCTCTGATGCAGTGTGCCAGCAACGTTACTCCTCTGCAGAGTTCCTCACAGGGGACTCAGCCAACTCAGGAGGGCAAAGCTCAAAGCCATCATGAGCAGGCCACTGATTGGTGCTACTGGGTAGACCTTAGCTATCATGTTACCCTGCTCCATACGGTACACCTCAAGGCTGTCAGGTTGATTTACTTTCATGCACTACGCGCCTATGCAAGCTGATCAGTTGATATAGGGTGAAATGCTGCAAATGGGAGACAGGTGTGTACTTTTTGCAGGTTGGTTCATGGAACTCAGGAGATTACAAGGTATGGTGACATTGGTGGCGGGATGTGTTCACTGTGTAGGGTGTATTATGTGCATTAGCTTGTGGTGGGCAGGTCCAGCTGAATGGGTAGAGAGGTAGACATGAAGATGTGAGTCTGGTGAGTCATTGCTTGCAGTTGTTGAATGGCACTCAGGGGGCACACAGTGGGGGATTTGTGGGCAGGGATGCTGTCACTGAGTGGGGTGTTTATCAGTACATTGGCCTGAGGTGAGTAGGTCCATCTGCATGGGTGTGGAGGGAGACATGAAGATGGGAGCCTGGCGAGTCATTGCTTGCAGTTGTTGCATTGCACTCAGGCGGGGCACAGGGTACAGTGTCATTGGGAGAAGGGATGTGTTTTGCCTGCTCTGACCTTGTGTTTTACTGTCTTCTGAGGCATTTTTCTGTGCGAGATGGTTGCTGATATGCAAGGACACAGGGCTGTGGAATGCCTGCATGCCACAACTCGGCAGTGTAGGCTGGTTTAAACACCTACATAGAAGTGAATGGCTAAACGAATGGGGACAGCTGGAGCATACTCTCAAGAGAAAAGACCTGAGGTGAGATGGGCATCTTTCTGGAACTGAACCTGCACTTTTCTCAGTTTGTGTAACTATTTCTATGTTAATCTGTTTTATGAGCTGTATTGTTGGTAGCAAATGGAGTAGCCGCTCCACCTGTATATTGGGATGATACACATCTAGGATGACCAGAGCCGTCCTTGCAAGTGTTTGTGCCTGCTTAAATTATATGCTCTGCCTTTCTTCTTGTGTTCTCCTGTCTGTTGCTGGTTGTCTGAGTGCACAATTGTTGCTGGTGAGCATGTGAATGTGTTTACAGGTTTCATTGATTGTGTCGTGTACTCTTGTGTGAGAGACAAGGATACTGTTGTTTCCACTTGCTATGACTGTGTTAGTGGTTTATGAAGTTGATTTAATGGTTATGGACACACACCGTTTGCCTCTTCCAGACACACATTCATTGTTGTTATGGGCAAGGTGGATTAGCCACAATTCATCATTGAAGGGCACAAGGGATGTGGCTTCACTGTGTGTACTCCACAAAGGCTGCTATTCATGTGAAGTTGGTTTGCATAAGCTGAGTGCATGCATCCGGTCCCTGTGTCCTTTGGCCTGCCAAGGGGATGGGTAGTGCCTGAGGGCAATGTCCCTCCTGCAGCTCTACTGCTATGTCATGCCATGCCACAACATTATGTAGGACAGAAGATGCGGCTATGATCTTGCATATTACTGGTGTGGCATATAGCAATACGCTGCCAGAGTGGTCAAGGAAGTGGAAGCATGACTTCAGAACCCTGAAAATGCGCTCTACTAGGCCCCTAGTGGTTATGTGTGCTGTGTTATACCTTACCCCAGCTGAGGTGGCAGGATTCCTGAATGGCAGGAGCAGGAATAGTGAGAGTGGGTAGACACTGTATCCTGCAATGTAGAAATGGTTGCTGTTAGCATTGATTGTCATGAGCTGTTACTCTGTGTGTCATGTGACTGCTTGCATGTGTGTGATAGTTGATACTCACCGATGAGCCAGGTATTGCAAAAGGTTTATGATGCCAGAGCCTGGTATAGTGGTACCCGGCAGTAAATTAAGCTATTGTGTGTTCTTGTGGAGAAATTGGCATTCACATGCATGATGACTCCCTTTGAGTCACAGATTACCTATACATTGATTGAATGCCAATGCTTCCAGTTGCAGTACATGTGCTCAGTCTCTCGGGGGGTGGGGGTGCTGTAATACAACATGCATGTAATCAATGGCTCCCAGTATCTGTTGGAAGTGTGCTATGGCATAAAACTCCTGGCACACAGACTGTCTTTTGAGTACACAAAAAAGAGAGGAAGAAAAACAGTTTTTAGACCTGAAAACCTAGGTACATGTCCCTACCAAAGACTCTAATTGTCCCTTGAAGTGAATGCCTTACTTTAGTAAGTGGTGGTGGGCCGCCTATCTACATGAGGGCTAGAAAGAGAAAACTTACCCTGTCTAAACCTTTGGTCATGACTAGTATGCAACTCTAAATGTATTATTTACTGTCCAAGCGCAATGTGTAAAAACTCTAGTCAAGGAGGACAATCATGTGGCTTGCTAGGAACCAGGACTTTCAGATGTATTCCCAGTGCAAGTGTTTTGTAACTAAGTCCTAATTTTGCACACCCTGGGATGTGTTTCCACAAACTTGCCTGTGGTGTGCATGGCATCTATATATGCTTGCGGACACGTGATGTAATTCAGTGCAATACATGTTATAGGCACCGGGATTGCGTGACCTGCGATATGCCCCCAGCAATGGCAGTGATGTGCTGGAATGAGCACGTAGACTGAAAAATGCGGGGCTGTCAGCACCTGTTCCAGGGGTGTGAGTGGATCAGAGCAGAAGGTGGGTGATGCAATGCCTTCCTCCATCTCCCTGACCAGGTATAGGATGATGTGGGGAGGGAATCTGTACCTTATATACACCTCATCATCTGGCATCCCAAAAAGCGTTGTGCGAAGATGGGGAATCCTGTCCCTCACCATCCTCATCCTCCTTCTTCGATTGCTGCCACTACAGCTGGATTCATCCTGGAAGTGCTACTTTGAAATGCATTGTATGCTTATACACTTCTCCTTTGTGCTTTGCACATTGCATCTGGTATCATGATGCAGTGAGATCACAGGGTTTCAGTATGCCTTTTCCCTCTGGGAAGTTTCAGTTAGTAATCCTTCAATTGTATTATATCAGCACTTGACTTATTTTTTCATTTTTTTATCATTACATTTGTATTGCTCTCTTAACCCTCTGGCATCTAGGTGCATGACTTAAGAATATGGTTACAGGTAATGCAAGCCTACGAATATGGTTGCAGGTTGTGCAGATCATAAATTATGAGAGTTTAAGATTTGTAGTTACTAGTTATGCACGTTTAAGAAATTGGTTACAAGTTATGCCGATCATGAGTTAAGCAGGCTTAAGAATTTGGTTACAGGTTAAGCAGACTTAAGAATATGGCTACAAGACAAGTAGGGTTATGTGGATGGCTACCAGTCATACAGGCTTAGAGGTAAGATTACAAGGTTTACAGAGTTAAGAGTAATGTTACATGTCATGCTTAGTAGTACAGGTTAGTATGTTATACCGTACAATGCGCGGACAGTTGTATTTTCATAGATTAGAGAGTTATATAGGTGGATGCAATTTCGTACTACAGACAACAGTACCTAGAGGTGGGGTGGCAGAATATGGTAATGCTTAGTTAAGGTCCGGTCACTAAACAAGTCAAGTTACTTACAGGTCAGTAAGGGGCAACTTGGTGTCCTGTGTAAAGAGCCACGTTTTTAGTTTTTTTACAAAAGGATACTAGAGCGGGATCCATTCTTACAGCCATCAGCAAGGCATTCCCGTAGTTGGCTGCCATGACGGGGAAGCTTGAGCCGCCTGCTCTTTGTCTTTGGTATCTAGGGTCGGTCAGTTGGCCAAGATATGCATAGCGGGTAGGTCTGGCTGACTGTTTTTTTGTTATAAAGCTGGACAGGTAACATGCGGCAGTGTTAGATAGGCATTTGTGAGTGAGCATGAGTACTTTAAATTTAATATGGTCTCTCACTGGTAACCAATGACTATTTCTTCTGTAGGTAGAAATGTGATCTGATTTAGGGATATTGAGTGCAGCTCTTCTAGTGTTGTTCTGCACGATTTGGAGTTTCTTAATGTTTTTGGTCGAAGAGCCTGCAAAGGTGGCATTGCAGTAGTCAATTCTGGAAAGGATTAGTGCTCTTGCCAAGTTGATACGGTTCTCTTCTGTGAGATATGGTCTAAAAGCCTTGATGAGTTTGGCTGTATAAGATGATGCCGAGGTGATGGCATTGACTTGCCGCTAAAGGGTAAGTGAAGAGTCGAGATAGACTTCCAGGGTCTTAACCTCTTTGGTGGTTGTGATGAGGTTACCATCTATGTTGAAGGATTGGTACAGTGGTGAGAGATTTTTGAGTTTTGCTTGACAGCCCAAAATCAAGCTCTCGTTCTTATCATCATTAAGACATAGCTCATTCTGAGCCATCCAAGCTTGGATCGTGTGATAGATTTCATTTAAGGCGTTGGTGTCGGTGTTGTAGTCTTCCGTGACTTGGCATGTCATTTGTAATGTGTGGCACGTCCCTCAACATTCCCATGTTATTCCTCGTTCGTCCTCATTTTGCGCAGGGAATATGCATGTTCCGCCCCATATTTGTTTCTTTGTGCTGGCCCTTCCCATGCTTTGCGCAGTGTGTCACGCAAAGCGCTCAGCACCACGCAAAGTAGGGAAGGACCCACGCAAAGTATCCATGAATTGGCAACATGAGTTTTGCAAGGTGAAATTGCACAAAGTTCCTTTGAGGCGTGCAAAACCTTCTATGAATTAGGATCTAAATGCCTTAATGTTTAAGATATGTACAAGAATGTTGTGCTGAGTGCTATTCTTATAGTTTCAGTCAGCAAACTATGCAGGTGTCCTAGCAAGTGCTTTGAAACTCACAAGCATCAGTGTTTGATTACTCAAAGTTACTGAATAGAACACATGGAAAACCTCCATGATAGACACAAAATCATTTGACCGTAACTAACTGAGAAATGGTATGGCATTGTTTATTTATATAGCACCTATACACTGGCAAGTGTTTCTGAAAACTCAAGGAGGGTGGGAACATGGGGAATAACAAACAGTCGCTCAGAACCCTTGAAATTCTGAGACGATTATAGTCTGCACAGGCAGAGTAAGTGTGTAAAAAATACATTTAAACAGTTTTGGAGGCAGCAAAGAATCCTGACGGCGATTCTGCAGTTTTAACAGTGCAATTAAGGGGTGAAGACAAGGGAGAACAGACATACGATCTTCAGGCGTGGTGTGTACAGATCAAGCAAGTGCGCAGAGGGTCACAGGGAGGGGGAGGATCAAGTGCATCCTGTCAGTTGAGACTGGGATAAGTGTAGAGAGATCCACTCTCTTGGGGTAATTTCTCAATTGCAGTGAGTGTGGGTGGGGTGTAGGGCCCTGAGGCAAGTGCGAGAGAGGACTGGCGGGGGTGCCAGGGACCAGTGAGACTCTGAGGTGCATCCGGTGTCCATTCAGCATGCTGTAAGGAAGAGGAGGGAGAGAGGGAAAAACAGAGAACTGGGTGAGCAGGGTAGAGGGAGATAGAAGGAAGAGGAGAAGTGAAACGTCTTGACGAGTTTCCGGAATTTAAGAAGATCTGACTCAAGACAGAGGGCGGCAGGGAGGTTATTCCAGAGAGAGGCACCTGCTGAGGAGAAGGATCTCCCTACAAATCTATGCTTGGAGAACCGGCTCACTCGCTGAAAGTTGGAGGTAGATGGGCGGAGGGCTCATGAGGGACAGTATTTAGGTAGGCAGCATTGCAGGTATGTAGCTCTCAGGCCCTGAACGCCTTGTGAACAATGCAGAGGGTCTAGAATGTGATCCTTGCAGCTATGGGGAGCCAGTGAAGGGATTTCAGCGCCCGACAGATGAAGTCCCTGAGCTTGAGGCCAAGGATACGTCTTGCATTTCTGTTTTGGATGAGTTGCAGTGGGCGCAGGACAGAAGAAGGGAGGTTGAGGAAGAGGCTTGTGCAATAGTCCAGCCTGGAGAGAACCAGGGCTCTGGAGACAGTGAGCGTCTGGGGGAAAGTGACAAAAGGTAGAGTAAATCTGAGGAGGTGAAGCTGATAGTTAGACTTTTTAGAGATGCCTGAAATGTGAGAGGAGAAGGAGAGAGTGGAGTCAAAGATGACCCCAAGGTTTCTTGCTTCGCAGGTAGGTGCAGGTGCATGGCCAAGGGAGGCTGGCCAGAGCGAAAGTGGGAAAGCGAGAACAGAGGTCCCAATGCGAATTATCTCAGTCTTAGTGGTGTTGAGGCAGAGGTCGATTGCAGCACACCAAGACTGAATAGTAGACAGACAGTCAGATATGAGCGAAGATGAGGAGGAAGCTGAGGGTAGCCTGAATGATAGTTGTGTGTCATCCGTGTAGCACTGGAAGTTGGAGGCAAAAGTGGAAATCACGTGTGCCAGGGCAGCCATGTAGATGTCGAAGAACCAGTGGATAGGTGAGATCTCTGAGGAACACCACAAGTTGAGAAAGTGATAATCGAGTGAAAGGCTCTGAGTTCCACCTGGAATGGCCAGTCAAAGAGGAAGGAGGTTAACCATGCCAGAGCCTGACCTGTGATTCCCAGGGTGTCACAGAGACGTGCGATCAGGATGTCATGGTTAACCATGTCGAAGGCAGAGGAGAGGTCAATGAGAATGAGGATAGAGGGGGTGTCAGTGTCAAGATTTGAGAGCATGTCTTCACGGGTTTTCAGAAGAGAAGTTTGATGGTCATGAAAGCAACCCATAGATTCAGTGTGGAGGGTCAGCTGAGAGATAGCCAGTTTATCCAGGAGTTTGCCCAAGAAAGGAGTGATGGAGACAGGGTGGTAGTTTTCCGGAATGGAAGTGTCTGCAGAGGGATTTGTGAGCAGAGGGTGCACAAGGGAGTTGTGAAAGGTCCAGTTGAAAAGTAGAGATTGCAGAGATCAGCCAAGGCTGGGGCGAGGGAGTCGATATTGTCTTTAATGGTTTTGGAGGGGCAGGGATCCACCTGTTTGGATGAAGCCTCCATAGATTGGACTCGTCTGGTGACCTCATCCGGTGTGATGGGTGAAAGAGATGAGAGAATAAGAGGAGGGGGGCCAAGGGAGACTCTGGTGTTGGTGTATGCTGCGGTGTGGAAGAGAGGGTGGAAAGGATGTCTTGGGTGCTTGTGGTGAAGTGTGCAGCCAGGGCCGAGCAAAGGTCCTGAGTGGGTGCGACAGAAGAAGAGGCTGCTGCAGGATTGGTCAGTTCCTTGCAGATTTTGAAAAGTTTGGCCGTGTTGATTTATGCCGCAGAGATGTGGGCTTCAATAAAGTCTCTTTTCTTGGTGCAGATGCAAAGTCGATAATGCCATTGAAGGAGGTGGCAGACCAGTTTGTCAGATGCTTCACCCGACGTATTCCATTTCCACTCAGCTGCCCTGCACTTGTGTTCATGGGCAGCCAGGTCGGATTCATACCAAGAGTTGCACTTGTTGGAGGGCTTCAGTCGGACCATCATGATGGGGTAAGAAAGTCAAGAGTGATAGAGATATAGAGATTGAACTTACCAAGGGCTGTGTAAGGTTGGTAGTCAGCAGAAGGGGTGGATAGTAGAGATGCGAGCATCCTATGTGTGGCCCGCGATGTGTGTGGGGCCAGAACGAAGGAAAGAAAGGGAGAGATAGTTGCAAAGGTTGCAGAAAGGACCTGAGGAGTCAGGAGAGTCCAGATGGATGTCAAGATCTGCCATCAGGAGGAGTTGAGAGGAGGTGGGGAGTAGGGAGGAAGGGGGGTCAGCCCGTTCAGAGAAGAGAGTGGTGGCCGATAGAAGGTGGCCCTATTGAGAGAAGATTTTGGGGATAGTGAGAGTCTGCAAACTAGGCACTCGAAGGAGGAGTAGGCCTGAGTGGGGATGATGGACATAGGTATCCATTCTGGGAAGATAAGCGTTACTCCCCCACCTGTCTTCTTAGACCTGGGCACAGAGAGGATTTTGTAGCCTTCAGGGAGGAGTGTGTCAAAGCTTGTGACACAGCTATCCTTGAACCAGATCTCAGTGATGGCGAGCACATCAAGATCCATGAGTTCGAGGAGGTTGCAGATGTCAGACGAGTGCTTGACAGCAGCGCTGGTGTTGAGGGTGGCAATGCGGAGCAGCTTGCCATCTTTGAGGGTCTTCCTCGGATTGGCAAAGGGGACAGTGGTCCCCCAGAGGGTGGCAAGGGGGCCAGGGGGATAGTAGAGGATGGCAAAGGAGCTGAGGCTGACAAGGGAGCCTGTGCAGAGGAGGAGGAAGGCACAGAATGCAAGGGAGCCTGTGCAGAGGAGGAGGATGGCACAAAAGTCAAGGGAGCCTTTGCAGAGGAGGAGGAAGGCATAAAAGGCAAGGGAGCCTGTGCAGAGGAAGAGCAAGGCACAGAAGGCAAGGGAGCCGGGCTGGAGGGAGAGGTGAGGTTAGAGAGGCGAGGGAGGAGCCTGTCGAAGAGAAGAAGGTTGGGTTGAGGACCCTGACCCATGATGACGCCATTGAGATAAACATTAATGATGACTCTGGAAATTTCGAAGAGGTCAAGGAGGACCTCCCGAGTGCCACCATTAATGGGAGAAGAGGCAATAGGAGAGAGAAAGCAGACCATGTAGTGAGTCCATAGATCAGGTGTGTTAATGAAGAAGAGGATGTCAGTGATAGTCTCTCTGGTGGCAGCCGTGACATAGGAATCTGCAATAGGAAGGCCTTGGTTGGAGCCCGGTATGTCCTTCTTAAGTTTCTTCCAGCCAGATTTAGTGATAGGAGAAGGATAGGAGATAGTGAAGCAGTTGGAGAGTATAGGAGAGATAGATAGCGACATGGTTGGCTGAAGTGGATGGGGGAACACACTTACCAGGCTGAAGCTCTGATACACTTGGAAGTAGGGGGTAGGGAGTGGTGGAGGCACAAAGGAGGGGAGGAGACAGAGGGAAATGCGCCAGCTAAACAAGAACACAAGCAACCACAAGGCACAACTAAATTTTGGTTTCTGCAGGGCAGGTGAAATACATGCAACAACATGGCAAGGCTAAAAACGAATTTCAGCAGGGCAGGTGAAACACATTAAGTAATTGGGCAAGAGTAAATTCGATTTTCAGCAGGACAGGTGAAATAAATGCAGAAACTGGGCAAAGTGAGTTTAGTCCAGATGAGGGGAAGTGAGAGGTCGAACAGTCCCGGTGTGAAGGAAAGGATCGATGAGGTTAGTTGAAGGAACTGACCTTCAGAGAAGTGTTGGGTGGTCCATTGCTTATTGTGTGTCCAGAGAACATGGAGTTTTCCTCAGCCTCCATGTGCACGTGGGGGGTGTAGGAGAGGACCACCAGAGCCTGCCAGGCAACAGACAGGGAGCAGACAAGGCCTTAGAAAGTGGGCCTTCGAGGGCTGGGCCAGCTAAAGGACAGCTGAATGCTCCAGGGTGTTTTATTGTTGTGTAGTCAACATATAATTTGCTATATTAAAACCTAAATATGTTTCTCTGAGATGGTTCTTAAATTATCATCTGATTTATTTGACATCTAAATTGAGGTTTCTTCTTTTGGTTTCTAGTAAAATGCATAACTTATGACTTTAAGTTATTTATCAGGAGCTTGTATTTTCAGTATATCTCAAGATGGCCTCAAGGGATATGTTATGTTATGTTATTTCATTTGTACCGCGCCAAAGCCCGAAGGCATCCAGACACAAGCAGATGGGAGAGAACCCGAAGAAGAAGCCAAGACTAATTATTCTATAATATGAAAGAGAACGGTTTTTTGCTGCTTTCTAAAAGTCAGATAGTTCTCCATTTTGCACAGATGTAGAGGTAGCGCATTCCAGGCGCGAGCACCCTGTATGTGAAAGGCACGGCCAAGGCCACAGGCTCGCCTTACGCAGTGAACTTTTAAGAGACAGTCATTAGATGATCACAAATTTCTAGTGGGTTGATAGGTACTTATTCTGTCCTTGAGATAGTCTGGAGCACTACCGAAAACACATTTGTGGCAGATAGACAACAGTTTGAACTGAATCCGTGCTGCAACAGGCAACCAGTGCAGTGTTTGACGTGCCACAGAGGTAGGCTCAAAGCATTTAATTTGAAAGATAACATGAATAGCAGCATTCTGTATGTTTTGTATTCCTTGAATATTGGCTCTACTGGCACCTCCCATCACAGCGTTACAGTAGTCTACCCAGGGGAGGATAACTGCTCTGACAAGTGTACTGCGGTTCTCAACCGAGAACTGTGGAGCCACTTGCCATAGTACTCTTAGATGGTAGTTAGTGCTTTTAGTGATGGCAGCTACATGGGCCTCACAATGCAGACTGTCCTCCAAGTAAGTGCCCAAAGACTTAACTTATGAACAACCATAATCTTGCTGCCATCGATCTCAAAGCTGGCATATACTTGATCTAGGTTGTCTCTATTGTGCCGAGGACCGAACAACATGAGTTCGGTTTTGGACGCATTTAGACAGAGCCAGTTGGTTGACATCCAGCACTTAATAGTCTGGTACATTGATTCTAGAACTGCTTGGTCTTTCTCGTAATCCCTGCTGATCTCCAAGACAAGTTGGAAGTCACCGGCCTAGTTACAAAAAAATTGATCCAGGGACTCCAAATCATTACACAGGGGGAGAATATATATATTGAACAACAGGGGGGAGAGAGAGGCCCTCTGTGGTATCCGCAAGTGATTATTTCCATATTGAACGCACTATCACCCCAATGGACCCGAGAATGATGGCGCTCAAGGAAGGACCTAAGCCAGCTGATTGCCTTAGAAGAAATGCCCCCCACTGTGGCAATCAGGTCCAGTAAAATTCAGTGATCCAGTAAGTCAAATGCTCTCGGTACCATAATAACTCTGGAAGCCAGACTATTTCCTGTGCAGAATGCCAGCATTCAGAACATAGGATTGGAGCTGAACTGTAGCAACCTTATTAATAAGTTTGAGAAAGAATACGGTATTAGTGATGGGCCTGAGATTGGCTGAATCACCAGGGTCTAGCCTGACCTTTTTTAGCAGTAGGGAAACCGCAACATTTTTAATGGCCTGTGGAATGTGACAGGATTGAAAAGAAGAGTTAACATATTTGTAGAGAAAAGGGACAAACAAGTCCTTATGCTCCAGAATGTATTTAGAGGGGAGTAATTCTCCAGGGCAATTTGTG
Source organism: Ambystoma mexicanum (assembly GCF_040938575.1). Lineage (NCBI taxonomy): Eukaryota > Metazoa > Chordata > Amphibia > Caudata > Ambystomatidae > Ambystoma > Ambystoma mexicanum. The sequence goes on along the minus strand of NC_090932.1, from coordinate 661,225,700 downwards.
GGATGCATGGTTTTGAGAGTGTCAGATATCTCTACCGGGGACACATCTTTAAACCTGAACCCAGTATCTGTTACGCTCACCTGGTATCCACAGGGACGCCACTCAGTCCGGGTTGGTTGCCGGAATCTTCTCCCCTTGTCTTCCGAGGATGTCCAGCCTGAAAAACAGGTGGGCTGGGTTCAAGACTAGCCAACCGGGGTAAGTATCCTCCCACCACCCCTTTTTGTTTCAGCCCATCTGTGCCCTCTCCTCACCTTGTTGTGGTATTAGGTGTGCTCTCGGTCCTGTCTTCTTAGCAGGGGCGCGTTGTCTTCAGTGGGTGTGGGCGACGAGTTACTTCACTGGCGCGTGCCCGTTTAAGTGTCTCTAAGGTAGGTCTTATTGCAGCAGTTCCGCATAGCGCTGTTATCCTTGCCTGCCTTTCTGGTGATTAATAATGTCTTTCCTTCTCCCTAGGTGTGCAGAGCTTCAGCGTGGCGAACTGGTCGAGTTGGGCCTCGCCGGTAAATGATGGCGCGTGATGAGCGGTATGATGCGGTAAGTAAGCGCTATGCACAGCGCTATTTTGCCTTGCCTTTGCTAACCTGTGTTCTTTCTTCCTTACAGGTCGCGGTGCTTCTCCAGCGTGTGTGGGACTCTGCAGCGATGCCGGCCGGGAGGCGACCAGCCAGGTAAGCTCCTTGTGCTGTTCGTAGCTTAGCAATGCCAGAGTATGCCTTTTCTAACGTTGTCTACTCCCTTTCTCTTTCAGGTCTTTCGATCTAGAAGTTATGCGGTGTCCAGAAGAAGCTGTTCACTGGAGCTGGGAGCGGATGATAGGATTGAGATTGCAGGTAAGATGCTGCTAATGATGTCCCTTTTGTCTCCTCTGCAGGCTCGCTTCTGCGAGGCTTGTGGGTTTCACAGGACACGGTGAGCGTCACGTTCCAGTCTGCAAAGTAACGCAAAGCATGCTTTCTTGCTTGGGTATGGTTTAAATAGCCTCTCAACAAAGTAGTCCAGGTAAAGTAGTCCCAGACCACCACACCCAAAACACTAACCCGCATAGCTTGGTTCCTAGGAACCAAGCTATGTGAGTGCCTCCATGTTAGCTGCAGGCCCAATGAAAAAAACAATCCCTTTTACACATGTTCTCCATAAGGAGTATGAGCCTGGCACCAGAGGCGCCAGGACTGACTCCAAGAGAGTCTTGGGAGTGGATATCAAACAAACATCGGGTGTTGCCAGCCGATAGCTCTGTGTTGCACTCCTAATGGGGTAGAAACCCCTATGCGATTTAATGATCTATCGTGAGAGGGGATCTCCCATTTACCGGAAGGCACCCTCCCAAAGGTGTACATAAAGCTCTCCAATAGACTTGGGTAATCTAGTACTCATATATGTACATAACAGTCATGAACTGTGTATTTTAAGTAGATGAATGTCCACCTGCTAGAGTCTGTTCAGGAGCCACCAAGAACCTTCACACTACAAGTGCACAACACATGTATTTTATATGTCACAAGGTCATTAGACACATTACAAAAAACATTAAGTAAAATGAAATTAGATTCCAACTCAAGTCTCAAATATACAATTGGATAAGATATCAAACTCAGTGTTTAACAGGCAGCATCTGAAGACCTTTTCATTTGGTGCAATTATACAATACAATACATACAGTCGTTCAACTTCAAAATAAACTGGCAAAGTGTAGAGTATCCAGAAACATAGGATTTCTGTAACTAAAAATACAATAGTTCATATTTGCAGATAACAAAAGTATTTGCAGATAACAAAAGTATTTTTCAGTCCTAAACACTCCTAGATGTAATTAAGTGCCAACGCGTTTCGGATTCGGCTGAATCCATCTTCAGGGCAGGAAATATGAAGTTCCTTCAAATTTAAATGGGTATTCCTTAGTATTGAAGTTTAGAAATCAAGATTCTTACAATCACGTTCAAAGGCGAATATGGATCACCCCGGATGTGAGTGGGTTGTTAGGAGGTCAATCACACGGTGCGTGTACTATAATCGCAGCATGGTCGCTGAGTACGAGATGTCCACTAGTCTTGGGAGTGGATGCCAGGCCTTCAAGGCCTTAACGAAGCCCTGAGCCCTGATCCTACCTGGCAAGTGGACTTGCCAGTGGGAGTCTGGGGTAAGGGTTGTGACAGTATCTGGAACTGTCTGAATAGGGGAATTGGATTACGTGCAGGATAGACTCATCTGAGGGCTGTCAGTATCTGTCTGTCCCATAATTGGAATAGATGTGGGAGCCAAGGGTAAGACAGATGTTAACATGGCTCTTCCATAATTTCTTTTTGAGCCTTTAACAGTTTATCAGCAAATGCTTTCTGCACTCTGTTGCAGTCATCACTTGTAGGTTTAACAGAGGGACTCATGACAGCAAGTTTTTTCCCAGGACCTAAACAGTCAGAAAAGTTCATTGGTATGATCTCCAGCGAGATTAATTTGGTCATTATAGAAGGATTTTTTTGCCTCCATAATCTTGTTTCTTAATTTTCAAGCAGTTAGTTTTCTAGGGAATTAGCTTTCCGCCAAACTTGTTCTGCTTGCCTTTTGCCGGATTTAAGTTCAGCTAGAGCGGGAGAGAACGACTTATGATGGTTAGGCGAGTCTCTAACCATTTTAGATTTTAATGGGGCAAGCTGATCTAACATACCTAAAATGTCTTCCTTATAGCTATTAATGAGGGTTTCAGGACCATCGGAATCATTTGTTTTCCTCATCAAGTTGCTCATGCATTTTGCCAGTGCAGGAGACGTAATGGCTTTAAAATGCCTAGCTATTATTTTATGCACAGGTTCATGTGTTCTAAGCTGTTTGCTGGGAAGTTTCACCAGGCAAGGCACGACAGAGTGGTCTGACCAAATACAAGGTGTAGTAGTAACACTCTCAATGAGGATGTTTCCACTACCGACCCAATCAAGGGATGTGGAACCCTATCAGGTAGAATAAAAAATCACCATGTCATAAGTCTGGGTCAACCAAAATGAGTATAAAGGATCTCATATCATAAGGATTTTTTTTCAAACCCTGCAGTTCCTGCAACAAATTGTCAATGGAAAGATTAAACAAACAATGTGGGAACACACATCCCTGTGTTAGTCCTCTATCGGTGTGAAGAGTAGAAATATTAGAGCCTTCCTTCTTCAATCTAATTGTGACATCCATTTTACTAAAAAGTAAATCTATTAATTTAAATAAACCTGCACAATCCAGGATACCAAACTCATGCAATTTCAACCACAACCTTTGTCTGCCTACTTTGTAAAATGCAGCCTTTAGGTAAAAAAAAAACATAACACAACAAGGTTTATCCTTGAACCTCAATGCCTGAGATACATGAGCATTTCATCTTTCAAATTATACTTTTAAGTTATTGAGAAATACCATAGTGTAGGGGATTCAATCACTCCTCATAGGAGAAGAGACATTTTTTGGATTTCACATTAAAGATCACAGGATCCGGAGGGTTTGAATGAAATGATTCCTTGATAATATTGTTTTGAACAAAACAGAATACAATGTTAGTAATAAAAATGGACTACACATCCCATGATTTCCTTCTTTTGAGCCTGTTGACATAGTTCATTATTGAGAAATGGGTAACATAAGCCTGCACAATATGAACACACAGGCACAAAAGATTAGCTCCTCCTGCATCCAATACATTATAATATAATAGTGTTTCTCTGCAACTATCAATTTCTCTTGTTTCTTACAATAACTTGCTGCACACAGCTACAGAAACGGAATATGATTGTCTTCCTCAAAGAATTCCAAGTCTTTTTTTCTCTTCTCTTGAATAATTCTCTCATGTGTTACAAAAAAGTGACCCACTTGGCTATGGTCACTAAATATATTCTTCTTAAGAATAATGTTTTCTGTATCCTGTATTATTTCTGTTTTTTTCACGAAATATGTTGCACCGAATTACAGACCATTAATATAATCTCCTTCACCAAAGCATTATATAACTTGTTTACTGCAAAGTCCTCTCATTTAACAGATTGTCAACTAATTCACAACCATTGAAGATAATATCGTCCCACCTCCCAAAAATGTGAAGAATTTTTACTGCTTCTAATATATGCTTTTGCTCACCACAAAAAAAAAATCATGTTGAGTTACAGCCTCCGGCTATAATCCCTGTGCACTCAAATAATTATAAGACTTGTTCTTGTTGCTACTAATATTTTGGACCTTCACATAATGATTGAAGACTGAGTTCCACCCACTGAAAATAATGTCCTTCTATCGCCAAATAATTAGAGGACATTTGTCAACATCTATTTTTTTTCTCATGCATCACAAAAAGATGGCACACTGGGGTGCATCCATCTAATATGATGTACTCTTGTAGTAATGATTTTTCTGTGCAGCGAATAAGTGTATTCCCTGTAAATACCTGACATTTGTCAGAGAAGAAAATAAAGCACCAAGTTACAGGTACTCAACGTAATATGTATCTGTCTACAACAACTCTTGAATCTTCTCCTCAGTATTCAGCAATTGAAAAACATGTCAGGTGCATTCTTGTGCAAGGATTTCACTGAGATTCTTGCTCTCTTAGTTGTCCTATCCTATGTTTATTTTCTATCTCGCCCTCAAATAAATTCTGTTTTTAAATACTTTCCCTCCCACATCTAAATCCAATTTTAATGTTTTATCTCTCTCTTAAATTAATCCTATTACTTTTCTACATTTCCCTCAACTTAAGCCTAATCTTGTAACTGCTCGAGCATCATTCTGCCTATGCATCATTCTATAGGACTGTTGCTCAAATGGAACTCAACATTCAGCATTTATAATAGTTTAGTCTGAACTACAAGAAACCCCCAGCTCACAACTTCAGCCAAAGTTCAGAAAAGCCTGATTCTGTCAAAATGTCCAATGCTCCTTTGATTCAGTGTGTGACTGTATATGTTCCGTCAGGTTCATAAACTATTACAATACATTCTTAAAACCGTGTGTCTGTGTTTATGCTGTCCATGTGCACTCAGAGGACTTTCTAATTAATGCAATATATCCTGGAATTCAATTGAAACAACATATGTTTTAAAAAAATAATACATCTATTATTTGGGGTGACATTTGTTTGATTACGTTCTGTGCTGTCTGGTGGTGTTGAGCATGTATTTTAGTAGTTCATCAAAGTTAGTTTTCTGGGGAAATTCTTTGGGGAAAATACAACTGCTTTGGTCCTTGCTTAGGGCCAGGGGCAGGCCCATATTGTTTAGTACAATCACATTAATAATCTATTTGGCCAATGTTTTATGTAAACTAAAGTCTGGGGCAGAGTGATCTATGAAATAATTTCTTTCTGGCAGTGTGAAAGAACCAACATGTATGGAAAGTGTACGTAAAATAAATTAAGCAATCGTTTGACCGTAGACCACCTGTGTGCAGCCGATAGTCACATGTCTGAATCCCACTCAGCCTAATTGAGTACCATTAAAATTCTTAATACAAACTCACATTATTAACATCCATAGAAACATGTGATACCTAAACCATGCTTTCATGAATCCATCCATATTCAATTTAGGACATTCATTAGGATTGTTCTTTTTCCTCAATACTCAAACTCTCTTCACCCAACATAACCACAACACACAACATGTGCACTAGCCTGAAAAGGAAAGCACCCTTTTTTCAAGAGGCTCATCCTATGCCTGTTTGAGGACTGCAGCATGTTCTTGACCTAATGACAGGAACTGTATCTAATGAGCCTGTTTCAATAACCATACAACAGTAAAGCACATGTGATGTGGTAAGAATACGCACATGGACATCACTGCATGTATGTATGTAATTTATATATCGCAAGCCGACCTAGAGTCCTGTACATTTTAAAAGTGTAATATACAAAGAGAGCAATACAGGGAGATCAGGAGATGGGGTGAAGGAGAGGGTTGTGCTGAATTGGTGTCAAATGGTGACATGTGTTCCTTCAAGAGCAGGGTCTTCAGTTCCTTCTTGACGTGCAGGAGAGATGTAGTCAATTTATTGTGTTTGCATGTCATTTCAGAGTCGCAGTGCTTAGCAAGTGCAGTCCTGTTTTCTGGTTCTTTCATTATTACATCTAGTAGATTCTATCAATCTTATCCTCCATGCCACGCTCCACCCACAGATGTCCACCAGGGGTGTTGCTAGGTCTGGAAAAGAACGGGGGCTATGCTAATGTCGGGACTGGGGGCTAGCTAGCCTTTTGGTTGTTACTCCTGAGATTCTATCCGGGGCTACAACCAAAAGACCTAGGGCTATAGCCCCCTTAGCCCCCCCCCTAGCAACGCCTCTGATGTCCACTATTGCATCTCACCACTGGTGCGGGCCAGACAACTTTCTTTTGCTTTCTCTCGTAGATAAGATGATATCTGGAGTATCTGGCCTTCAGGGTACTTAACAGTACCAAGGGACCTAAAAAATAGGTTTGCCAAACAGAGCACTTACCCAGTGACATATCCAATCAATCAAATCAAACATCCTAAGGGCCCGATTCATGGAATTATTTGTGTGGAAAATCGCGACTTTGCGTGCCATTCTGCACGCAAAATCTTGTTTGCCGATTCATGGAATCGAGTGTGTGGGACTTTTGCGGGACTTGCGCGGAGCTTGCGCCAGGCCGGCATGTCCCTGCAAGTGTCAGAGTGCCTTGCGCCAGACAACACGCAGAGCATGGGCGTGGCTTGCGCAGAGGGCGGGGAAGAAGCAGAACTTGTAAAATGAGGAAGAACTAGGCAAAATGTGGGCATTGCGAGGGATGGACCGCAGACATTCCATCGCATGCCCAATATTGCGCAGAAGGATATGTATTCATGGATTCCATCGTGCAACCTCTCAGCAGGGAATTGGCCACGCAAAGCCCTCATACAATCCGCCACTCTAAGGCAGGCATACAGACACTTGTGCTTAGGATTCACGGCAAAAGGTGTTGGATTTAGTGGTGCGCATATGCAGCCAGTGTTCCGATCTTACTCAAGGTTGCTCATACCCAATGTAGTGGGGTGCAGGAACGGTTTACGGGGGTTCGCACGCAGGTTTTTTGAGTTTTACCTGAGTTACGATTAATTTTTCGCATATTGTCGTGTGCCCATAACAGTTACGCCCCTGAGATGCAGGCCTGCTTGCAGGGGACTTCACACACTGTTTTGAGACTGCATGTTTTTTCACCTGGAGCAAGCAAAGCGAAGGTAGCTGTGGGGATGTGTCAGGGGTGTCCTGGCCACAACTTGCGTATATGGTTACTTTGCATAAACAATTCCATGACTACTTGAAACAGGCAGGAAAACTTCTTCACACAGGCTCTCAAAAAACATCTGCGTGCAGGCTCGCAAAGATTCTCGGCACGCAGGATTTCTGCACACGATTCCATGAATCGGGCCCGACATTTTCATTCAACCTAAGCAACATGACCCATGCAGCGCAAAGCCACTCCTAGCTCTTTACTGACAACTTCACGCTTCCAAAAAGAAAATACCGAAAATACGCGGCCAGATCAATGTACATCTTTCCAATTCAAGGCGTTGCACAAGGCAGGCTACACACTGGCATAAAGCAATTTTCCATTATCTGAAAGAAACACAGAAAACTGCGTTGCTAAATATTGAAAAGAACATAATCCTCTAAGCTCCTTTTTGAAGAACGGGTTTATCTTGTTCATTTGAATCATAGCATAGAATGTTTTCTCAAAACTGAGAATACATGTGAAGGACTTAATGGCGCTTACTGTTCTTCACAAATTGTTTCTATTGTGCAGTTCCTCAGATTAACAGGGCGTTTTATTTTATTTTTTTAAACCAGGGATTACTTTCATCATTACCTTCTTGTCTGACTTTAAAACTTTGTACTTTTCCATAACTTCCGCCGGCTGGTTTTTAAAACGTATGGACAATTCATGTATAGATGAAACGGAGCGATGTCTTATGCTTGGAATGGGCTCTTGGCAGACCCGGTTTTAAGGATACAAACTTATTTTCTCAAAACAGTATTACGTGTTAGATTGTATTGAGGTTCTCATTGTGTAATGAGTTTTGTCTATTAGATTGAATTGTGCTCTAATGGTACGTGAAGTATAATCCATTTCAGATAATGGGCCTCATTACGACCCAGGCGGTAAGTTACCGCCTGGGCCGTGACTTTAACACCATGGCATAAACTACGTTTACGCCATGGTGGTTGGCCGACTTACCGCCCCATTCCGAGGTTGGCGGGGGCGGTAAGTCCCCAATCCCCATTTACCCTTCCCCATTCCCATTTTTGCCCCATAGGGCATAATGGGAGTGGGGAAGGCGTTAATTACGCCACCGTAAATTACGGTGGCGTAATTAACTCCATGGTCCCTTAGCGCCATGGATTTTAACACCTGCTAAAAGCAGGTGTTAAAAGCGCCATGGCGCTAAGGGACCTCGTAATTGGAGGTAAGGGGTCGGCGCAGCTAACGCTGGCGTAAACCCCTTACCGCCAGGGTCGTAATGAGGCCCAATGTGTCCACAATCAATCTGACACGTGCATTAAATGCTGCATGGAGAGATCCAACTCGAGCCTGATTCACAGAACCGTTTTGTAATGGCGCATTCCCATTGGAACACGCTCTGTGAATCAGCCTGTTGCGTCATTTGAAAATCAAGTGAAGCTGTGACAGGGGAAGACATGCGGGTGAAGAGAAGGTATGGCGAAAGAAGATTGTCAGGGGTAGGTGTGGTATGACACTTCCATCCAAGGGTGGATTGGGAACCAAAAGAGGCCCTGGAAATTTTTCTTTAAAGTGGCCCCATATTACACAGTGTGAGCAAGCCCCGTCCATTTCCCATGAGAAAATGTGCAAATAAAATAGGTAACAGCACAAAAGAGGCCCATCAGGAAATCCCCAGAGTTCTCTGTAAGCCAGTCCACCCCTAATATTCAGTACACCCAAATTACTGATTCCATATCGTGCTTTGTATAAGAAAGCCTGCAAACAAATGATGAATTATCATATAATTGGATTGAAGCACAAAGACAACATAATGTGCCCAAGATCACAAGGTTTTATTGATATGGAAAACCAAGACTGGTCTCCCGGTCAGAAGTTCCACATCTTTTCCTAGAATTTGAGAGGAGGGCCAGCATGAGATGAGGATTGAACTATGGGGCTTTGTTTTTCTATAACATACAAAATGAATGTCTGTAGAAGCTCCAATGCTACAGGGATTCATGCTGGTGGATTGTTGTGGTCCTGTCAGACTTAAAGCATTTGCTGGAATATAAGTTACAGTTTTCTATATTCAAAACCTCTCTCTCCAAACAGCGTACACACCCTCTGGTAATACGTTGCAGAAATGAATACAAAAGGTTTTCATTGATCATTAATCCGTGCAAATGTGGTGGCTTTTCTTGCAGCATAGTTACACCACCGAACTCCCTCCTCAGTCAACGTGAATTTAACTGCAGATAGTCTTCCTCAGCCTACATCAGGGCTAAATGCAGCCATCTTCCCAGACACGCATATGCGTCCCCCAAACCTCCTGCCTAGTACAACCCTCCGAACAGAAACTACTAAGACAGCAAACATTTATGGACACATGGGGGCCGATTCATGGAACAAACGTGCGCCGAAAATCCCAGCGCAAGCAGGCGCAAGGAGGCGCAAGCGTGAGAAAGCAAGTGCACGCGTGCGATTCAAGGAAGGCGCTGCACTACTTTCCCACTGGTTGTGCGCCAAATCCATGCATGGCGCATGCTGGCGCACACGTCTCCAAACAGCGTGCGCTAAGCACACAGCGAAAGCGCACATAGCGCAGCGCACACAACAAAAGTAGGCGGAACAGGGGGTGTAACACGCAGAATGGGGAATAACGCGTGAAAAAGAAGGCGTAACGGGGGAAGTACTGCTGGGAAGTACACAGAACGGCCACACACACGAGAACCACGTGTATTCATGGAATCGAATAGGGCAAACCCGCGCACGGGCAAAGACACGCACAGGCCTAAACACTTCCGCCACACGAAGGCAGGTGGTAGCGTCCCTGCGCATTACAAAAGCGTGCACAAATAAAAAGCACGCATATACTGAGTGGGGTACATGTATTCCTGGGGGTCGCGTAAAGTTTCACACGCGATAGGCCCTGTGCGAGTGGGGTACATGTATTTCGGGGGTGTGCGGGAAGTTTTACATGCGAAAGGGCAACGCCCGTGCGCGATACGTCACAGATGTGCTTACGCGCTAAGGGCCTTTGGTCCAATGAAATCGCGTACATGTGCTGACGCGCTTACGCGCTAAGGGCCTTTCCTCGAATTACACGCTGACGTGCAATTTTTTCACATGCCGAATCACTCCGTATCAAGCTGGCCACGCGAAAAACACACGGAAGACCACGCTCCTGCCTTGAAGGCCATTTTCCTGCCCCCCAGAGCCCCGAGCACGCTCCCACCTGCCATCTGCTGCTGCCTGACTGCCTGCTGCCCACGTGCCCTGCTATTTGGTGCCTGCACATCAGCCATCTGCAGGGGTCCAGTTGCTGTTTCCACCCCTGCTGGAACAGAAGACTCCCGACTGGGATACCATCGCTCCACAGCCCAGCCCCAGGACCCAGTTGCCCAGCCACACCTGCCTCGGGGGTCGCCATGTCGGGGCAAACACCATCTGACACCACTGGCGACCCCCAGCCAGAGGGGCAGAGGGCCACCAGCTTCAGTCAGAAGGAAGTTGGTGTCCTGATGGAGCATGTCCTGGGGCATTATGATGCCCTCTTCGGAACATCACACACCAACAAGGAAGGACGGGATAGGATCTGGGACGACTTTGTGGTTGCCATCAACTCAGAGGGGGTGGCAACCCGCAACATCAAGCAAGTCAAGAAGCGCTGGGAAGACTTGAGGTCCAGGACCCTCATAAAGGCCTGGCGCCTCGTGGAGGGGGGCCGTGGCAGCCTGAGTACCATCCAGATGAGGGTCCTGGAACGCGTAGGCCCAGCGCTCCACGCCCAGATCCTTCAGAGGCAGACCCGTCTGGAGTTGAGCAGTAAGTGGCCAATCATTGCTGTGTGAGACAGGGCATGTTGCAGGGTGCTGGTTGTCTGATACTTGCCTGTATGTGTGACATAGGCCATGTACGTATGTGTGTGTGCAGGGACATCATGGTCATGCATGTGAGACCAGTAATGTGTGAACCACATGGTAGGTGCATGTGTTACAATGCAACATGCGGAGCAGCATGCAGAATGCACACATTAATGCATGCCTGTCTCTGTTATTGGACATGGATGGGGTGTGAGAGATGGGTGCTGCGGTCATGGACATGTATGGTGTCCATGTCTGTGTGTCTGACTTGCGTATCTGTGACTTGTAAATGTCATGGATGCATGACACATGTCTGTGACAATGTTCAGATTCACTGATGCAGCCTACTCATCCTTGTATCCACTGTGACTGGGGTGTACGAGGCCAGATGGATGAAACTACGGTGAAGTGTGTGCATGTGATAGGCATGACCCATGATGCATGTGAGTTTCAAACCAGCATTGTATGTTTCAAGAGTCCCTTGGACATGTATGCTAATGTTCATAGCATGCGCCATGCCTGTTACTGCATGTGTTTTGCCTGCACTGACCCATGTATTGTGGAGGGACATGATGGAAGTGATGTTTGACAGTGCCACTCATCTGCTATTGCTTCCTGTCTAGGGGACCATTCTACAGTACCCTGATGCTTGTGTTCTATGTCTCCCTCTACACAGTGTCAAGTGATGAAGAGGGCGGAGACGGCGCTGTGGAGCAAAGCGGCGGGGATGCCCCCACCGGACGGCGACGCAAGGCCCAGTCACCCTTCCAGAAATTACCATTGTCCGGGAGTGAGGGGACTGGTGCTGCAACTGCCACTACCGCTGCAGCGAAAGGGGTGGGTGAGCCCCCACAGGGGCTTGCAATGGCGGAAGACGGTGTGGAGCCATCCAGGTTGGTGGTTTCCACAGAGGAGGAGGAGGCCGCTACTGAGCCGCACATGGGGCCTGGTGGGGGTGGTACCACTGGTGCAAGTGGTGCAGTCCAGGGGCAGGGGCAGGAGGCAGCACAGCTCGCCATGGAGGGGCCTGTGCATGTCACTGTCTCAGAGACTGTGACTGCACCACCATGCACCAGCAGGGATGCCCCATCCCAGGTCCGTCCGCAGGTAGGGGGGATGTCCATGTCATCTGACACTCTTCTACCAGCAGACGAGGGGACCCCTGGCCGTATGGAGAAGGTCCTGATTGGTGTCGCGTTGCGCATGCGTGACATTTGTGATGACGTGCGTGCTTCCCGGGGGGAGCATGCACGTCATCACGAAGAGCAGTGTGCAAACTTGGCCCAGTTGGGAGTGTCCATCGTCGGGGTTTTGTACATGTGTCGGCCACTCTGGCGGCCCTCTCCTCCTCTGTGGAGACTATGTGCCAGTCGTTCTCCATGCCGTCTTCTGGCCCAAATGCCACCAGGGCCCCCTGTGGACCTGCCCTGACCAACGCAGCCAGCTCGGTGGGGATCCCATCCCTGCCACAGTCGGGAGTCGGAGGTCCAGCAGGGGTGGACACCAAAGCAACTGGACCCCAGCAGATGGAGGATGTGTCGGCATCATCGGGCAGGGCACGTGCACGACGGCGTCGGTGGATTCCATCAGCCTGGATGCCATTGTGCTGGCAGAGGCAGTTGCGTTGGAGGCAGCGGCAGGCTCAACGTGGGAGGCATCATGTCTCGGGGCCATCTATATCAGAGGGGCAGGCATCGGCCGGAGGGCAGGAGGACCCTGGAATGGGAGTGTCTTCCGTGTGGCAGCAGTTGGGCCAGCAGATAGGTGTGGAGCGGCGGCGGGCGGAGGAGGCACGGCTCACAATGGTCAGGGCGGAGAACTCCATGCGCCGGGCGCTGAGGCGGACTGAGTGTCTCGAGGGAATTCGCAGGGAGTTGGAGGTGGACATGGCATTATCCCTGCGAGACCTCGGGGCAGCGAACAGGCCCGCCTCCAAGACATTGAACAGGAGTTCGATGATGCCCTGGCCCATGACATCAACAAGTGAGCCGTTGGACTTGCCCGCCGCCATTGTATATAGTTCATTAGTGTTAAGTTTCATTTCTTTTTTCTTACATTTGGGGCGCATGGACCATGCCCCACATTTTTGTATATAGTTAGTAATTAGGTAGGTTTCATTGTAGGTTTAATTTATGTCGTTGGGCTCATGGTCCGTGGATTTGCTATTTGTACATAGTTTTACAGTGGATTTTTCTCCTTCATCTTTTTTTTCTTCACCATGGAGCAATGGATATTACGCTTTTCTTTCCCTTTGAATTTGCTTTGTTGGACGGTGACTTTGGACACATTTTCATTTGGATTAATTTGGATTCTCATTTTATTTATTTATCATTTTTTGGGACATTCTGCATTTTGATTATTATTGGCATTATTGTGTGTTTTAATTTCATTCCCTTCATTTTGACTTGAATACATTTTTGTTTCTTACTTCAATGTGGGGTCTTCTCTCTTTGGTTTCATGCATGTCACAATGTGGGTTTTCTCAGTCATGTGTTGCCATTGTGTGGGTCTGACAGACTTGTACTCATGTGCATACTGCTTATTTGTGATCTATCATGTAATGGGGATTTCAATTCGGAGTGGATGTAAAGCTTGGTTGGGAGTTTGGACTGGGGTGGCGTGGGGTGGGATTTGGGTGGCCATAAGAGCCAGGGATCTAGATTGTGATGACGTGTTGGCTGGGGGACATGTGTCGGGGCCTGCTGGCAGGTGCCTGTCAATGCTGGGGGGGTGGGGGTGCAGGGGGACATGAGTGGGGGCCTGCTGGCAGGTGCCCCTCACTGCTGGGGGGTGGAGGTACTGGGGGACATTTGTCGTGGCCTGCTGGCAGGTGCCTGTCAATGATGGGGGTGTGAGGGGGCTCGGGGACATGTGTCGGGCCTGCTGGCAGGTGCCTGTCAATGCTGGGGGGTGGGGGTGCAGGGGGACATGAGTGGGGGCCCGCTGGCAGGTGCCCCTCACTGCTGGGAGGGTGGGGGTGCTGGGGGACATGACCAAGGGTGCAGGGTGGTCCCCTGTGGTGTGGGCTGCCTGCACGGGCCATGGAGGGGGTAGAGAGGACACCTGGGAGGACCCACACTGCCAATTCACGTGTAGGACTCCGCGCGCACACCCGAAATATGCGTTCCCTGCTCTGACTGCAAAATCGCATGTAAAAGTTCCCGCGCACCCCTGAAATACACGTACCATGCTGAAATCGTGTGTGAAACTTCCCACGCACCCCTGAAATACATGTACCCAGATCAATCGCATGTAAAACTTCCTGCGCACCCCTGAAATACATGTACCCTGCTGAAATTGCGTGTAAAACTTCCCGCGCACCCCTGAAATACACGTCCCCTGCTGAAATCGCATGTGAAACTTCCCGCGCACCCCTGAAATACACATACCCTGCTGAAATGGCATGTGAAACTTCCCGCGCACCCCTGAAATACACGTACCCAGGCCAATCGCGTGTAAAACTTCCCGCACACCCCTGAAATACACATACCCTGCTGAAATGGCATGTGAAACTTCCCGCGCACCCCTGAAATACACGTACCCCACTTGCACAGGGCCTATCGTGTGTGAAACTTCCCGTGCACCCCTGAAATACACGTACCATGCTGAAATCGTGTGTGAAACTTCCCACGCACCCCTGAAATACATGTACCCAGATCAATCGCATGTAAAACTTCCTGCGCACCCCTGAAATACATGTACCCTGCTGAAATTGCGTGTAAAACTTCCCGCGCACCCCTGAAATACACGTACCCTGCTGAAATCGCATGTGAAACTTCCCGCGCACCCCTGAAATACACATACCCTGCTGAAATGGCATGTGAAACTTCCCGCGCACCCCTGAAATACACGTACCCAGGCCAATCGCGTGTAAAACTTCCCGCACACCCCTGAAATACACATACCCTGCTGAAATGGCATGTGAAACTTCCCGCGCACCCCTGAAATACACGTACCCCACTTGCACAGGGCCTATCGTGTGTGAAGCTTCCCGTGCACCCCTGAAATACACATACCCTGCTGAAATCGCGTGTGAAACTTCACGCGAACCCCAGTAATACACGTACCCCGCTCACACAGGGACAATCGCGTTTGAAACTTCCTGCGAACCCCAGTAATACATGTATCCCGCTTGCCATGCTGGTACAGGTTTAGCGCAGCCCTTTGCACTGGATTGGGGATTTTGATGGCTTTTCCCTGCACGAGGGGCGTTCTTGGGGGCGTAACCGGCGCTGCTGCATGGTCGCTGCGCCACTGTGCGCCACGGCTGGTTTTGGTAGCTAAAATCCATGAATACGCTGTGCGCGGAAATGGATTTTAGTGCACGCGGCTGGCACAGAGATTCACACGCGCCCAACGTGCGCCAGTCGCGTGCGCCACTTGTGCGCTAAATTCTATGAATTACCCCCATGGTCACGACCTTTTGCTTCTCATTGCTGCCAATTGTTTTTCTACTCTGCTGCCCCTGCAATTTCACCACAAGCTTCCCCAGGCCAACCAATGTCTTTCTGGGGCTGCGGCAGGGCACCGGAGACTGTGACCCCCAACCAAACGATGACAGTTAAGCACTGCAAAGCTGACCCTGAAAAGTGATAATAACACGTTTTTCAGAGTACCCCCAAAATGCCATCCTCTGGACATCCACGCTCACTGCATTTGTGTTAGTGGATTGCTTGTTTCCCATGATGTTGGGAAAGATCAGCTTTTTCGGTTGCCCTTATTTTCTAACATATTTTTACAAGAATCAATGTGAGGCCCTTTAAAGTGGAAGGCTCTGTGCCCCTTAACTTGCATGGGATTTTAAAAGTCTGTAGAATTGATTGTATGCTCTAAAGGCCCAGGCCCTCAAAAGTAAACATATCAGGGAATGGGTTTGCTACAACTACTGCATCGAGGCCATGCACTGCCAATTGCCAAGGCTGACCGTACGCATTCTTAGTTACATTGATAAATGACTTCAAGAAAAGAGGATTATATGTCCCTTTTAGCACTTGTGTTGCGCGCGCATTATGCCATAGGTAAGGCAGGTCATAAACATTTTGACAAAGCGCTGAAACTTTTTGCTTCATCTTGCACCTTGCAGGCCTCTAGATTGTATTTAAGGTCATCATTACTTGCCCAATTTTACTGTGCAATCAGAATCTACAACATCACTATGGGGCACATAGCCAGCATATATCGATTCAGCTCAAAATTTGATGTTTTGCTAACTTAAAAAAGAAAAGCAGCAGCTCGCCAGTTCAATGTGCTGCCTCCTGCCTGCCGAACTGATGCAGCTCGCCTTCCTGTCATAGGAGCACTGTACAGCACGTCGGCACGTTCATGAGCCGCACCTGCACATGCAAAAACACTGGGGCATGTGCGGCAGGCGCGAGCCCAAATAATCCAAAGGCGGGCACGCCGGGAAGAATCATGCAGCAATGCCCACGAATCACAACCAGGCTTGTCACACTGGCCTGCGTGTTGTGCCATGATTTGATTTATGTATCCTTCCCCCAAGAAAAGAGGCCCTGTGTCCCATGGCCTAGCGCGGAAACTTCCGGTGTCCCGATGGGCCAGACCAGGCCAGCTTCCATCCATGCAGGCGAGCGTGAGGCTTATTTTCCTGGGTTCCATTTTACTGCCCCAAACCAAATCCCAATTACTTCTTAGTCTGTCCAGCCCAACGGCCAAGGATAGCAGAGTAAAAGCTTGTTCTTTATACTCTGCTGTAAGTGTACAAAATGGGGATTGCGGTCATTTTAAATAATGGGAACTCTTTGCAAAATCAGAACTTCCAAACCTATAACCTTGCACCCTGCAGAGATTACATGTTCAGAACAACATGTAATCTTTGTGAGGGGCCCCACACACGCACACACATGCATAAGCACAGGCACAGAATAGGCAATCGAGCTCTTTTTCAGGGGTCAGAGCCGCTTGCATGAATCCAAACAATGTGCATGGTTGACATTGTTCTTTATAGTTCGCATGTCAATAAACCTAGCCTTTTATTTATGGGGTCTTGCTTGTGCAGCGGTACCTGTAATATCTTGTCCTTTGATTTTATTTTCAAACTTTGCAGATTCAGTGTTTGTCCCTGTTAAAAAGGGGCAGCTAGTAAATGGGAATAGTACATTCCTGCATGTGTGATGCATGTGTGATGATGCTGCAGATCAGATCCGGAGTGAGGCCTCAAAGTCAGTGATGCAGTATAGCAACAATTACGTTTGAGGAATGACAAATGTGGAATTTCTCCAATACTTTTATTATTGCACTGAATGAGACTCAGCAAACATTTCCATATTCTACAAAGAATGCTTTCCTATTTAATGCCTTCACCGCTTACAACTGTCCCAAGCCTCCAGTTTTTGAAATACCCAATCAAGTTTTCAAATAAAACTGCATTACAAGTCTTTTACAAATCAAACCCTATTTGCACTCACTCAAGTCACAGCCTTGAAACGCATGGAACAAAATTGTCTTTTTTGCGAGGCAGGATGTCTGCAGGTCGGCACACCAACACTGCAATGTTTTAGTGGACTGATGATTTCAAGTTATATGTCATGTATTGTGGTGGCTGGAATATTTTTTTGGAATATTTCAAAGAGGCGCTGTGTAAAAGTGGAGTTCTTTCAAGTTCCAATGACTCTACCCATTCCTGTTTTACCTAGTGGCTAATGGGTCTATTTCCAAGTAGGCACTACATTTTAAAAACATTTGTTTTGTGTGAGCAAAGTGCTACAAATTACAGGACTTAGGCAGCAAAAAAAGCTTTTGTGTCTCTTCGCTGTTTGCAAGGGAAGTGCAGATTGTTAGGCCACATCTTTTACATGTGGAAGGTTCAATGGGTTGCGAAGGCGCTCAGCTCTTTATCAGTTAATTGTGAAAAAGAAGTGTGATACTTTGTGATAGCCTTTTAAAATACAGTTATAACTCTAGCCATGGCTCACACAATACTGACAATGTGAACTTCCAATTTTGGCAGGCCTTGTATGGTGGGACTCAAGAGTTTGTCAAAGATCACACATGTTGATGTAGAGGCATAGCCAAGATTCTTTTGCACAAAACTGCTTGAAATGTTGAACTAATTTAAGGGGTCAAGTGTCAGGGTGTTACATCATACTTAAGATGTTATGTAAAATGTTATGTGTTGCTAAGGATGGGGAATTGTATTTGAATATTTCAAAGAGGTGATTGGCGATGTTTAAAAGATATCTTATTCTGATTCTATATTCTTTTTTTTAGACATACCGTGTATAACAACGGAATGGCGCAGCAGGCAGACACCCTGGATGTGGAATGTGCCGCCCGACAACCATCTCCCTTTAGCTTTATGGAGATTTGTGCATCTGTTTCAACACACCCCAGCTGTTTTGGGGGTCCGAGGATGGGGTTGCATGATTTTGCTGGGTCAGCAAGGGGCAGTGATGGGTTGCAGCCCCCAGCGAGGTTCGGCACAGTGATGTAGCCCCAACACAACCGAGTTGTTCTTCAGATGCAACACTGGGCATGGCTGGATTGAGGCCCTCAGGTAGGGTTTATGGAGTGGATGGGGCCCCAATGTAATAGAATTGTTCTACAGATGTGGTAAGGGAGCGTGGCTGGATTGTGACCATCAGCAAGGGTCGAAGGGATCATGGGGACCCCTAACACAATGTATTTGTTCTTCAAATGTGGCAAGGGGCATGGCTGGATGGTGTGGCCCTCATCACGAGACAATGGGATCATAGTGGGCCCCTATGCACCGGACAGTGGCTTTTCTGGATCTTTAAAGGACCTCGGCAACCGGTACCTTGTGAATGCCTCGGCAAGCAGGTTGGGGCTTTTGGATGCCGTATCTAGTCACAAGGCAAATGAACTGTGACGAATTCCACTGTTTTGTCATCAGAAGGGAGTATACATCTGGGGTAGCATCGCTATCAAGGTTCCAATCATGGAGTGCTATAGGTAGTGGTGTTGAGCCCCTAGCAGGCGCTACAGGATGGACACTATTGTTTTTTATTGTGAAACATTGCACTGTGCCGCTGGGGGATGGGGCCATCATATGACAGCTGATTCATTATAATGCTTAAAGTCATGGTGTGTGCCATACACAGTGGATGTGGGTTTCTATGCATCCTTTACCACATATGCAAATTGAGCTCCAAACCAATCAAACTGTGAGCCGTGATGCTGTGACAGGGCTGCAAGTTGATTTCAAAGGAGAGCGATTGATTCAGTGTGCACTAATCTAATCTCAGCTGAAACAGTCTCCATTAATTTCATTGCGTCTATGACACCCCAACGCACTGGTTCAAAACTCCTAAATATGACAGTGTCCTGAAAGATGTCTATCAGTTTCTGTCATGTCACATTGAACAGTATCCTACAGGACACTTGAACAGCATGCAGATAAGGCCAGTTGTCAAGATGCCCGCACGATAAGCGTTCTTTCGAATTCATTTTCCCCCTGTGCTAGAAATAATGTATTTTTTAATATTATTGTGGGACATAGAAATACAGACATTGGGAATTGCCCTTGGCAATGTTTATCTTATATTTAACTTTTTCAAATTCATGGAGAACTAAAGATTTTTCATTCTGGAGGTGAAACCTGTGGAACTTTGTAATAATTTTTCAATACTGTTTTCAGAAAGAAAAAAAAAGAAAAATGTGTCGCAAGTGCACATTTTGGCAGGGTGTGTGTCTGTATGTGCATGTGTGTGCATGTGTGTGTGTGGTGTACGTGTGTGTGATGCAAGTGTGTTTGTGTTTGATGCATGTGTGTGATTGTATGTGTGTGCATGTACTCATGTGTGAGCGCATGTTTGTATAATGTATCTGTGTTTGCATGTGTGTGTCTATGCATGTTTGTGAGAGTGCATGCTTACGTGCATGCATGCATGTGTGTGTGTGTTTTTAAGGCACATACAACATAAATGTTTGTAGAATTTGATAAGATATTGCCTGAAGTCTTAACAAACTTAGGAATCTAAATTATTTTTGGGAAGTGGAATCTGTGGCTTTTAAAACAACCTTTTGAAAAAACAGGTTCAAATCAAGATTTGAGCCTGCTGAAAAGGTGTGAAAGTTCCTTAATCCTCAGAGAAAACTTTAAAGGAACTGACATTGAATGGTACACACTTTGTAACAGGAATTAGCTCATTAGATGCATTTTCCAATAACATGGAATCCGTCTTTACCAAAACTCTGTCTTCTCTTAATTAATATATTTTCCATCGATCTGATGGCTCCCTGTCCTCTGCTTCTGATAATCACAGTGCTTACTCAATTTTTCCAATTTGGCCTCTTGAATAATGTCAAATATTAATATTTTGGCTGGGAGTCTCTAAACATGCCAAGACAAGTTCTATTATATCATTTCCAAGTATTTTCTCACTTGTGTTCGTAAAAGCAATAATATTTATTGTAGTAGATGTCGTTGCATCTAATGCTGGTGTGGGCTCTCTGCTCAAAGCTTATTTTCAATGTACTTTAATATATCTTTTTAGCAACATACACATAAGTGGAACATATCTATTTAAGGTTCAAAAGTAACATAAGACCATTGGGCTGGGTCAGGCCCTTCAAGCCCCTTCTTCAGCTTCCCACATAGAGTGCACAATGCAGGAACTCGTTTCAGGACTTGAGGAGAGCAAATACGAGGCTCCACTTTTGCGATGGCCTGCGTTTCCATAATGTGATAGATACACTCACCATTAGCTGATCCTGTTTAGATCCAATGCAGGTACAATTGGAATATTGATTGCATGTTGAAACAAGGTAAATAACAAGGTGGCCCCCATTACAAGGTTGGCAGAATGGGTTTACCGGCACCGGTAATGGTGCTGGTGCCTGTAAACCCATTCCACCCTATAACGAGGTCTCCGAGGTCTCCAAACCGTGTCCCGCGAGGAGACCAGGGAGCTAACAACGGGCCTGTTGTAAAGGGGCCCGTGGTTAACTCCTTCCTCCTGGGGGCTCGCATGGGAAAGGGGATGGGAAAGGGGATAGACCGGGTCCGGGTTCCTCGGACGAGGAATTACCGGGTCCGCCAAGGTTGGCATGGCCCGGTAAATCCTCATTGGAGGAACACAGGCCCGGTATGCGGTATGGAGGCAACCATGCCGCTAAATGCGGCATGTTTACCTCCAACCTCGTAATGAGGTCCAGTGAGAAGTGAAAATGTAGCCAATGGAATGAAACCATAGAAATAAACAGTGATGTTAACATTATTTTTTTTTTCTTTTAATCAAAGTCAAAATGGTATTTGTTTCTGCGGCCACACATAAGAATTGGTCACCATTTATAAACAAAGAAGGTAGTTATTCTGAGCGCAATAAACACAGAAATGGCCTCTAATGCATCACTGTTGCCTGGTACACATTGTAACAAGAAAGACAGATGCGAACAATCATAATTAAACTACCAGATCACATGTACCCCTGTAAAACTATTGTAAACCCCATGGCTTTTTATACAATTTATCTAGAATTGTGTGGTGCACATTGTAACATATCAAGCATTTATTTTTAAACAGGTCTTGGGAAGCAAATCCCCTCCAAATCCTTTTAAGCCTTTTCTGATGAGCTCACGTCACTGCCTCGCTTTCACTAATTTGCAGGAAAATATTTCTATCCCACTGCTTAAAAAGGTCAATGGCCACCACTTTCTCAAATCATGCTTTTAATGTTCATAGCTCCTGCGGTGTGGTCTGTAAGAGGTGGCTTTGAATCCACCAAGTCCAACTTTCTGAATAAGTTTGAGATCCCTGACCTGAACACTATTTTCTTCAAGTACAAATTTTAAGAACTCTATAAATGCTGCATTCTGAGACAATAGATCACTACATTCCCACCACCCTTTGTAGCCTTCTTAAATGAAAAGGCTGTTTTTAGATATTGGGCCTCATCACGGCCTTGGCAGTATCCTGGCGACCGCCGGGATACTGCCAGTGCAAATAGCATTTCCGCTACTCGGCTACGAGTAGCGGTATGGCAGTAAATCTCCATTTCCTATTGGCTCTATTGAACACAGTGGGGTTTTTCGGGCGCTATTGGTGCCGGCGCAATTAGCGCTGCGTGAGATGCGCTGAAAACGGACAGAAAGTTGAGATGTTTATCTCTAGCAAAAAGCTAGAGATAGAACTCCAACTTTCTGCATAACTCATGAATGGGCCAGCCCTTAAATGTGGTGGTAATAGCGTTACCGCTGGATTTAAGGGCTATGCACAACTCATGATGAGGTCCATTGTTTAAATGAACCTTCCTGGTAAATTTCAATTCAAGGTTGGTATCTTGCAATTTGAAGGTATGTTGTATACCATAAAAATAAGAAATGCATTTGTCTGAGCTACAATCAAGCTGATGTTCTGCATATGCATTGAATAAATGTGTTGTGAAGTAGATACATTGCCTGTTGTGCATGTGTAGTCATCATATTCCTAACATGATATAAATAATAGTCTAGATGCATTCTCATCACTTGAGCTCAGGATACATTCTTACCCACTTTATACCCTTTTTCCTTAATGTTTTCCCACATGTTCCTACTATGTCTGCAGCTCGCATATTTCTGAGGTTGAGATGGCATATGCCTTGGCTACACAGGTATTCATTACTTTGGTATTTTTCCCCTGCTTTTGTGACAGTGGTGCTACTCAAATTCCATAATTCATCTTACCTGTATGAAGATTGATCTCACTTCCAATACTCCCCACCTTCCTCGTTGTCATCCCTTAATTTTCGGAAAGAGGTCTGATTCAGGGCACCCAAAAAAAATCAATATTTTTCATTCTCAAATCAGAGGGGGGCCTGTAGCCAAGCAGGGACTGCGGGGAGCGCACTCTAGGTTCTTACAAAAAGATGGAAACAGTGCCCAAAGATGGTAAAACGGATGTTTGCATTCATTGACTAATGGGAGCATCCTTTACACATTAGAATTTCTTATCTGATCATGAAGTGGGGGGAAAGCTACTTGGCTCCCTTGTCTGCGGGTCATGTGTGGTGATTTGCGCTCTTGCAGCCTCTGGACAATGGGTAAGGGAGCATCAGAATGATTCTGTATGGAAAATATTTATTGTCAGATCACCTTGCAAGGTCTGCGCCATCTAAAATGTAACACTTTACGATATCACTTTCCATAAAAGAGTGTTGAGGTATGTTGCGTACAGTGTGTGGCCTTCAGCAATGGTAAAGATTGTAAAGATTAGATATTGAACTATGTGTAAAGTGTATTGTTTGTTTGTCACTTTACTTTTCATGTGTTGCTGTATGAAACATCAGAAGGAATGTGAAAGTCTGGGAGCTCCCATGTTGTGAAAAGGTCAGAGCTCAATTAGCTTTGACATGAAGTCTGGGCGTTTTGGAATCTGTGTTGAATGCTTTGAGATTCCCAATATTACACTGATTACTGTGTTGCCCCTTCATGTGCTAAACAATTATGCCCCACTTGTTCATGGTGACTTGTGGGCTTGCGGGGTCTCATTCACCAGGCAGATTCATGTGTGTGTTCAAATACTGTACAGAGAATATAGTAGAAGCATTCCTTACATCAAACATTTGCAAAATTAACTGCCCCAAAGTGTGCGGTTTGCACAAAATGGTTTATTCCAATCAGATCACCCATAGATCCCTTATGTTACTTTTTTCTAGATTTTCTGTGCAGGTTTCTGTCAACAGACTCAAGACAGATTGTCGCCAACATTCAACAATAGAGATTACAATAATTGGGTTTTCTCTTAGTATTCTTTACAGAAAAGAAACCTCTCTGCCTCTTGCTGAAGCCTCTAGTTTTTCTTGATGTTCAGGTCAATTAAAAGGGTGGTTACTGCAGAAGGTCAGTGCTTCCAACTGGACAAAATAACTTAATTGTGACTCAATCATGATAATTCAAAAAATTCATAATGCTAAAAGAACAGGCTGAAAATATATTATGTTGTCTAAGCTCCAGACAGCCTATGAAAATAGGCAGGTCGACAACAGGCTAATTTAAAAGTTGCTAATGTTATTTTACATTTGGCTGCATAAATTAATTTTGTCTAGGTACCGTTATGCGCTTGTACACCATTTGAAGCGAGTGAATTTCATCAAGGCCTCCACTGGTTCAAAGCTTTCCAGATCCAACTGCTCACTCTTCTGAAATAAACTGGCTTTGGGAGGGAACGTGCAATTGTTAATGTACATTTTAAATAGCAGTACATTAAAATATTGCTTTCCGGAACGATAACGAGTTGTGAAAGGGAAGTTTATCAGTGCCGTCAGTCGCTCGCATCTGGTTAGTCAATAATGGTCCAAACTGCTCAATTGTTTTGTGCAAGAATGTTGGCAATAGAAGAACTGACCAATCATTAAATAAACAAGACCTCTTCTTGCCTTTAATGGAGAGCATGGCTGCCTGCTGGTGTCAACAACTCATCAGTGCCTAAAAAAATAGTTTGTATGTTTTTATTCACAATGAGTAAGTTAAGACACAGAGTAGAACTGTTGCTCTGGTGTTGTTTCAAATGTTGGCTTTTTTATTTTTGCAGCTTATGCTGAACGCTCCTAACACCCTGCCATACCTATCAACACCCCTTTGTCAGAATATATTTTTGACAGGTTCATGCCTAGACATGGTCATCTATAACAGAGGAATATAAAAACACAACCAGATATTATATACAATAGATGTTTATTAACATTTAAAACAGCAATTTTAATTCAGATTTTATTCACATTAAAAAAGTTTGGCTTATCAGATGCTGCACAACGATCCTCTCGGAAATAAATTCTGCAGCAACAGCAATTACTTCATAGATAGACTGTCTTTCACTGTGTCGATAAGCACACATGCATACTAGAAAGACGTTTAACAGACAGTCATGAAGATCCTGATCAAACTGCCACTGTATTAAAATTATCGGAAACTAGGTTGCATGTTGGCTGCCTTCAGTCTCAATGAGGGCCCCACTGGTGACCTTACATCACTGCAAATCCCTTTGTGGTGCTTTTGCCAGTAGCTGTCCATTAGTGGATGGCTGCTGCTGGCACATATATGTTTGCGATACATAGAATATTGTTCAAATTTTGACTGTATACCTCCTGTGGTGTTTCCAGATAACACAACATCCTTGGACATATAGTACTTAGTACTTTGAAATGCCGGGTTTCAAATTAAATTGATTGCTTTCCAGCAGGTGTTCATTTTTTATTTCCTGTAAATAAGCACAACTATATATGAAAAATTAAACAGTTTCAATCATCATAGGTCAGCTTTCGTGTGCCTCATACAAGTTGCTCGACCATACTGTCTTTGAAATACTTTATCCACCCACTTGCAAACTGTTTTCTCAACAATGTTTCTAACACCTACCAGACACGTGCATCTAAATGGCTTCATTTCAAAAGGGGGTTAATCACTCATTCTATAGCCCATAATGTTGTAGAGATGTATTGTTCAATCCCTTTTCCATTCCTTCTCTGTGTTAGTGGTTGCATCAACTGCAGCAGATCTACAAGACGTTTAGGACTGAACACATAACACATTTTACCTAGCGATTTATCCATGTATAATCTTTTCAAACATTCGAGACCCTCCTGTTTGTGGTAAGCAGTTTTATGTCCTGAGCACCATCTGTAAAAGTGTTGTTTGAAACACGCTCTGCCACTATGGCCGTAAAACCATGGGTAGCCCAGGTATCAGCGAGAGAAAGCAGTTGTGTACATATCATTCTCCACAAGTCAGATACATTCCTTATACAGACTGCTATGGTGATCCCCTAGGTTTTCAATTCGTTTTGAAAAGCTAGCAGAATGAATAATAACATTGGCCCTCATTACGTGTCCGACGGTAACCGTGCCGGTGATGCCGGCGGGTTGCCGCCGGACCTGAAATAAATGACCGGCGCCTGACTTCCCGGTAACACTGGGGGATTGCAACCCTGGCGGTTCGGAAAGCCAGGAGCTGGTAATTTGTAAGTCGCCATTCCCATAGAATCCTATAGGACTCTATGGGAATGGCGACCACGGAAGCACCGGCAACGTTCTTAATGGTACCGGTGCTTCTGTGAAAACTTTGGGAGCGGGATGGCACCTGCTTGCAGAGTCAGAGTATGCCGGTCCGGAAACAACATTGCCAGAAAGCTTACCGGCATCGTTGTTTCCGCACCAGCATACTTGTAATGAGGCTCATTGTCTTTAATGCTATTGGTCTCCATTAGCGAAATACAGTCCTTACATAGGCTAATACCATGATCCGCTTGGGCTTCGAGTTGATTTGAAAATATTCATAGTTTCTGCTACAGCCTGGTGCTGCTCACTCCCACACGCAGGGCCCTGTTTTTCATCAAGTCCTCAGGGGTGTCAGGTCACTCTCTGGCGTCATAGTTGCATCCATCTGCGAAATCATAGATTCATAGTCATTGGGCCTCATTACAAGTTTGCCGGTCCGGAAACAAGGGTGCCTTATGCTCGCCGGCACCCTTGTTTTGGCACCTGTACACTAGGAGCTGTTTGCCGGAGCCACTGTGCCCGACAGGTCGACATTGTCGGGCACACTGGCCACGGTAGGCAAACCGCACATGGAAGCCCTGGCACCATTACCAATGGTGCTAGCGCTTCCGAGTCCCCACTCCCATAGAGTCCTATGGTACTCTATGGGAATGGGGACTTATATTTTACAGGCACCTGACTTCCCAGGCTGTCGGTCTTGTAATCTCTCAGTGGCACCGAGAAGTCAGGCGCTGGTAACATTTTACGAGTCTAGCAGCAACCCGCCGGTAGCACCGCAAGGGTTACTGCCGGACTCACATTTAGGCCCATTGTCTTCAGAGTTCAGATCCTCTTTGGATGGTCACCAAGGCACCATAACCAGCTGCTGCTTCATAACAACATCGACATCATCCCAAAACTCTTCGGGTTCGTAGTTGGCCATCACATCCTGAGCACCTTCCATCTCATCATAAATTGTAAGACAATCAGGGGTATAACTATAGTCGGAACCCCCTGGGTTTCCAGGGGGGGTGATCCCCCCTCTTCATAAGTGAAGTGGATCATAATTGTCATTTCCTGGATACAAACCTGATAGCCCCAGGGAAGCTGGCAGAGCGCACTTTTTTCCCCAGACCTTGCACAAAGCTATATAGTGGCGTTATAAGCCTCTCCCCCAGTGCCATCATAGCCTTAGAACCGCCACAGACCTATTTATAGTTCAATCATTTTATATCAAACATTGTTGGGATTTTAAAACTATATAAAATGTATATCAAAAATATTGAGGTCCTTATAAAATGTATACCAACTTTATATAAAAATAATATAGAATGTATATAAAGTTTATATACAAATTATTGGGGTTCTAAAGGAGCAGGGTGAGAAGGGGCGGGCTTTGACTGGAAATGGTGGTCGGGACACCTGTCAAATTTAACATTGACTATGTTGGTACCCCATGTACTACTTGCAAGTTCCCATTCAGCAAATTGATCCTGCAGTTGGCACTGTATTTTTGAATCAGAGTACTCTTTCAGCCGCCATTTGCCCACTGCCCACATGGGAATCTAACGCAGGTTCGAATCCCAGCAGGGCCAAACTCAGCCTTTCATCCTTCCGCGGTCGATAAATGAGCACCACACACCGTGGGTAATAATAAGCAGCGCTCAGATACCTGAGGGTTCGTAGCGCTATATAAATGCCAAATTATTATTATTATTATTATTAGTCACAGTGTGCAAGCAATATAGGTGTGTGCGTAAACACAAATTACACTATTTGCAGGTAAGGCCCTGGTCAACAGAAAATGTGAATGTTGCCCATAGTGTTAATGTTTCCCACAATGGAGAACTGGCATCGTACGATACGTGTATTTGGAATATTTTGTGTCCCATCTGATCATATTTCTGGATGTTATTATGTGCTGTGATTTCCAGGCCTATTTGTCATCGCTCTGGAAGGATGGCATAAGCATCAATTTAATTTGAAAACACATTTCAAAAATAAATAAATCTAAAACCGCCCCATAAAATGCTTTGTGTGCACAATTTTGGTAATGGATTCCAAAAATCATATTAATTAATCATTTAAACTGTGAGTCAGCCACAAATTACAGAAATGTGATGACTACTTTTGATCTAACATCTATAGGGAAATGTCTCAATGAAGTAGTCTGTAGGCTTGCTTACTTGAGTTTTATGTAAGAGGACTTTGAATGGGATTGGAGCTATGTGTCATTTTGGATTTATTTTACAGTTCACTTATTTTTCATCAAAAATTAATTTCGTTAATTGTTAGGCTGCGCTGGTTCTAACTTTGTATTACAACGTGAGCCTTAGAAAAACACTTTAAAATACAGTACAGTTCAAAACAAAATACTTAAGATACATTGCACAAGCAGACATTACACTTCAGGTTGAAACATCAAAAATACAACAACAAACTCATTGGGCCTCATTACGACCCTGGCGGTACGGTATGGTCCTCATCCCCACTCTGCCCTATGGGGCAGAATGGGGATGAGGAGCCCGGCATTACCGCCACCCGCGAATGGGCAATTACTGGCCCATTCAACTCGTAATGGGCCGGTAAGTGCCCATTTGCGGGTGGTGGTGCCGGATGCGAGTTTGACGGTAGCCGTGCCTGTAATGCAGGCACGGCTACTGCCAAACTCGTAATGAGGCCCATTGTGTGGGAAAAAGTAAAAAGACATTGGGCCTCATTACACGGTAGGCGGTGAGCCATGGCGCTATTAGCGCCATGGCTCATGCCGGTAAAATACCGGCACCGCCTTGGCGGAAAGGGGATTTACCGCCCCATTCCAAGGTTGGAGGGGCGGTAAATCCCCTTTCCGCCATTGCCCTTCCCCATTCCCATTTCTGCCCCATAGGGCTCTATGGAAATGGGGAAGGCGCTAATTACGGCACCGCAATTTTGCGGTGCCGTAATTAGCTCCGAGGTCCCTTAGCGGGTTGGATTTTAACACCTGCAAGAAGCAGGCGTTAAATCCTCCAACCCGCAAAGGGACCTCGTAGTACGGCGGTAAGGGTTAACGGTCACCGTTGCCATTAACGGTGACCGTTAACCCTTACCGCCGTCCGTGTAATGAGGCCCAAGGCAGCAGCAAATAGTATGCATGCTTTTTATTTACTTGACTCCCAGTCATTGGGCTTGATTCACAAAGATGCGCATGGGAGCAAATCGGAAGAGCCCATGAGCATCTTAGTTTGTATTTATTTATTAATTTACTGTGATAAAGAATGCTCTTTTCATCGCACAAGCACGTTCAATAGTTAAGATATCAGACTTGACGGGAAGCATTGAGTTTCTTACAATGGGGTGAGTCTGAATGACATTCTCACCAAGTTGTGGTGGGCAGTAAATGGAACACTCAATGGGGACACTACCTGGGTGGACTTGCTCCTTACTTTCTACCTGATTAACAAAATCAAAGACAGCAGCCAATGTGATGCTTAGAGCATCTCTGAGATTACCGTGAACGAATCACTACAAAACACTGTTGAACATTAGCTTAGAAATGCTCCAGGAATCTCCAGATTTGCTCCAGTTTCAGGATTTTTGATTTTGTCATAAAAGCTGACATTTCTACAGTCTCAAATAATCTTTCAATTTTTTTAAAAAAAGGGAGACAAATATTTCAGTCATTACTCATAATAAAGAAGACATTTTGAGAAATTCACGGCAGTTTCTAAAACAGGAATACACTGGGGGAATATCTCTTGAAACTCCACCTGCAAATCCCTGTGGCCTCAGTCACTGAATTTGAGTATATCCGGAGGAGGCTGCAGGTGAATTTGAATTCATGTGCGAATTCAGATAACAACATGATGCTCACATGGGATTTAGGAAGCTCACACAAGGATCGGGCGAGGGTTGGTTGCGCATATAAGAAACCCACAACTTCCAATTTCCTTTGTAGATTGAATGTGTCTGCAGGAAGGTTAAGCAGGGCTGATCAGCAGCACAGTAGGAACAGCCGGATAGTTTTGGAGGGGGATTAGGCAGCAATTTGTTTTGTCTGCCAGGATGAGGATTGTGAGTTAAGTGTATGCTTTTTGGAATGCTTGTGTATTTTCAGGGAAAACGTTTTTCTTAATTTGTGGAGGGTTTTTATTTGGGGAAGCCAGTTTGATCTGGGACGCTAATTAATTAATTAATTACGTTTTTATTTTGTTAGGAAAACGTGTTTTGGGAATCTTTTGTAAGCCAATCCTTTTGTTCGTTTTTTCTTTCTTCTAGAAAATGGCACAGGGGGTGGCTGACGATGTTGAACTGTCCTTCGGCAAGTATATTGAGCTTGATGCTGAGGAACAGGTAAACATGCAACTGTTATTCTCCTACCTCAAATATGAGGAGGAGAGGCCACAGTTAATAGTATATTTGGGGTGATGAGACACAAAACAAGCTCTCTATCCGACATATACTGCTGCAGTTGGGGTTGATTGTGGGACTTGTGGTGAACTGTAGTTCATGGTGAGATTAATGGTGAAGATGATAGGGGGTTGGGGAGACGGAGTGAAGGAAGGAAGAGTAGCATGCAGGGGAGAGACTGATGAAAGAGGAAAGGGAGCAAGTGCATTCAAGTGCAGTGAAGATGGAAAGGGATGGGGTGCATTTTATAATATGGCATTATGCCCCCGTTCCAAGGGATGGAACGGGGATAACAGCCTGGCAGGCCAAATTATCGGCCCCAGTGAAGCAGATAACGAGGATTCTGGGCCATTAACCCCAGTCCCAGACCTTGGTACCAGGGCTTAAAGATAGTAGCCCCCCAGGTTGACAAAGTGGTGACCCAGGATGCTAAAAAAAAGGATTTTCCTTCATTCAAAGGGATGCTGCATGTGTACTGTTGAATGGAGGAAAATCCTTTAGCAAGATGGCCACCATGGAAAAGGGAAGGCAGAGCCCCTTTTCCCTTTCCATGGCAGGAAGCTGGAGCCAGGAAGAAGAAGCGGCTGCGGCGGCACTCTCGCTGCAGCTGAAATAAGGTGAGTGGGGGGTGGGAAGGGCGTAAATAAAAAGGACGACTTCCATGGGCTTCAGAATGCTGCAGGCCATTTAAATAAATGCACAGGGAGCTGAGTATCGGCATTGTAGGGTATTTTGTGGAGATTTGGGGCCTGACGGTATTTTCTTACTGCCGAAAAGTAACTTAGCAACAATCACTCCTTGTATTCAGATTGGGCCATGTACAACAATAATACAGTGGACATGCATTATTTCAGCACCCAGACATGCATATTTGGTATGCGTGGTTGGTATGCGTGGTTGGTGTAATTTTGGTGAGCATAATTCCCTTGTTTTATTTGTGGCCCCAATGTCCAGAATCCCTTATCTTTGCTTAGATTTTTCGTGTAATCACTAGAGAGACCTCAGGCCTACATTTCAGGAATACCACATTTTCAGTGTTAGTGTTAGTGTGCCACCATGGGCGATCTCACTGACTTATTTACGACAGAGAGCTATATGTGGTAATTTTGTGGTAATTTCCACTACCTTATATACGGTAGGGAACTATGTCCAGAGAGTCCCTCTTCCCGTTGGCTCATGTACATCCAACGAGCTATGCTACAACAGTCACTCACAACTGTCCATACTGAATATGATCATGCACATATCTGTCTTAAAATGACAATTGCACTGTTTAAAAATCTCCCCACATCATCAGCACTGTATTGGTAAATATAAAACACACCACCCGTCTGCTTTCAAATATTTTTCTGTATTATAAAAGTTGCATTTAAACACGATCTCACTCTTTACAGAAATAAATAAAATAGCACAGTAACAGCATTGTCTGTGATACACTGAAAAGAGAGTGGCGGAGAAAAGAACTCGATTTGCAACATTAACATGTGATTAAATCACAGGAATCTCCTTTCCTACACTGACTGAATATTCTCGTACACACTCAGCCCCCACACTTATGTAATTACCTTATCTGTTCAGCCCGAGTTTTCTTCTGCTGTTCTCTTTCTGAATGTGGCTCCCTTGAAGATTAACCCCAGTGAAAACGAGCGCCTTTCGTTCTCAAACCGGGGTTATTATCTGGAATTCTCAGCTTTTGCAGATAGGAATGCTTCAGCCAGGAAACAGGTCCTTCTCCCAGCTCTGCCAAATCTCGACTGTTCTCCCTGTCTCTTCAAACTCCCCCCAGCAAAACCCTCATCACTGCCTCTAGCATGATACTTGCTATGACGCTGCTCCAATCAGAAATTAATCATGCCACATCCTCCCTCTCTACACAATGGCTCCTTTTTACAGTAACCATTTGTAACCAACTGATTTCCTGTACCTTCGCCCTTGGCTTCCTGAGTTATGTGGACAGAGCAGCAGAGAAAAAGAAAAAAAAATGAATGTGCGTTTAAAAGTTCACTTTCAGAGTAGGCCTATTTCTGCAGTGGAGACACATTTTTATTAGTGGGTTATGTTAAATGAATTTTTATTAGTCAGGTTGTTTATTAATAATGTTAGTTATTAATTTTCAAATGTGTCTCTTGCACCATAGGCATTTCAGGTGAAAAATAGTGTGCATTTTTGAATGTGCACGTGTGTTTTTAACTGTAAAAATAGATTTGCATCTTATATGTTAAAATCGTTTTTGACTGAATAGCCTGTCTTTCCATGTTAATCTGGTAACACATATAGCAATGCACCGCACCCATGTGGTGGTGCTGCATAAAAAAAAATTGCTACTTGTGCAGTAGTGCTGTACTCTGTGCTGTAACACGCCAAATATCTTTACAGCATCAAAAGCCTGTGAAAACATACAGCCGGTGGCAATAAAATGGCTGTCTTCAAGTCATGTTCTGAAAAAAGGATTGTTAAAATATCTCCCAGGAAGACCCTTATGCTCCCAGTCAGCCTGTTGTTTGAGATAGGGAAAATTCAAGAAAGGAAGACCGGACTGTAGCAGAAATACTGCTCAGGCCACTGTGATCTGCATCATTTTCCCTTTAAATTGGGAAATCATGTCAAATCATCCCTCTTATAATAAGCGTGTCTAAACATATTTATTGAAAGCCGAAAATGACTGGATATTCAGCAGTTTGTGTACTTTGTAGTATAACATAAAATGAACACGAAATATAAATATTAATTCTGTAAATTCCATATCTGTCCAAAAATAGTGACAGTGTAAAGCCTGCTCTCTTGTAATCACACCCTTTGGAAAGCCAGCCTTCTAAATACCTAATACCTTTGAGTTCTCTAACCAGTCTTGCATCATTTATATTTGTATTTAATTGAAGAGCAGTGATGTCAATTTGATCAGAAATGAATTATGAATAACCATCAATGTCATTTGGGGGTCGCCAGGGGTCACAACTGCGGCCACTTAGGACCCAGTTGCAACCCCTGGGGACTCCCTTTGGACCCCAATGTTTAAAAACAATAAACAATGGATTTATTTTTTATTTTATTTCTTTTTTTGAACAGAAGCTCCTGGTGTAGAGGGGTCCCATGAAGCCCCTATTGCGCAGGGGGCCCGCCACACCAGGTCTGGCGGCAGTGGTAGACTGGCACAGGGGCAAGGTGGAATTTGTACCCCAGGGCTGACAAAATTGCTACGTGGGCGGACTGCAGTGTCTTTATTTAAAATTTTACAAAAACGGAAATTCGTTTCTCTGATAAGATGAAATAGTCGACAAATAAATGCTTAAGGATTTCTACAATTGCCATTTTTCCACAATCTCGACTTTTCATGGTCAAGCAGGCAGATTTAATTCTTAATGCTGTAATTCCCTACTGGGTAAAAGGTTAAGCCTTAGTCTAAACAAAAAGGCTGTGCAACATGCGTTTGGTGCTTCAAGTAAGTAAGGAGGCAACTGATTGAACTTTCGCTCATCAAAATCTAACTGATAAAACAATATATACTTATTTAAAAATAGTAGACTAATCCTTGAGCTATATGGACGAAAGACATCTGCTCCTGATGTCATAGAACAATTAAGTCAGCAAAATCTAAAATGCATGTCATAAATGCCAACCCTTGTAAGCTGTAATCAATTCAAGGTGACAATGTTGAAAAAAGAAAAGCAACCCATAGTGCATATCAGTTCCACAGACAAACTAGAAGTGCATGGCATGACACCTCCTATGTGTCAACAAGCAACAGCATGACTAAATAGCTTAGAAAAATGTATCTCCTACATTGCGGGATTGGAGAAAATATTGATGTTATCTCTAAACCACAGAGTAATTCTAAAACATAACCTTGACATAGAACAAGGTTTAGTCAATGGAGCAATTGGCACAGTTGGTGACTTCCAAACATGTCCACCTGACAACAACATTCAGTTTGTCAACATTCACTTTGACAAACTTGCAGATGTTAAAAGAATTGGCCGGACAATAGCACGTTTCCTTCATTTCGCAGAGAGCAATTTTCTCTCTCTCTCTGCATATGCTGAAACTATTCACAAATCACAAGGTCTAACCATATATCAAGCATTGATTGTCATTGGCAGCACAGTCTTTACAGAAGGTATGAGTTTCGTAGCACATTCACATCAGTGTACACTCAATGGTCTATTCCTAGTTAACTGATGCAAATAAAGTCAATGCTGAAATTCCTTGCATCCTGGAATACAACAGGTTACAGGCACTATACACCCCCCATCTAGATATGTAACCTGTACCTCAAAAAAATAAAACTTTAAAAAGATAAGTAATAAAAGCAGAAGCTATAGCAGATCTCCCAACAATACTGCTAAAAAAACACTAACCAACTCCTTCTGCATCAACCAATAAAACCACAAAACTTTCTAGTACAAAGTCACCTGTGAGTCCATCAGAAAAGAAAGACACAAATGTCCCTTCTCCAGAAAGATCTGCAGGCCCATCAAACAATCCACAATCAGAGCGCTCTGGTCCATATACATTCAGCAACATAACTGGAGTAATTTGTTCTGCTAATGTGACAATGAATCTTCTCTTTCAATTGCCACCTATTGTTCACAACATTTATTTACATTGCTCAGACCAGTTGTGTTTGCAAATGTGTTTGCAAATGCTCATCCTTCATATAAATAGCACAAATAATCCTGACAATACTTACAGTTTCTCAGGTGTAAGGCAAGAATTGGACTACTCTGCAGGAAGGGTAACATTTACCATCAGCATACAGGAAGATCCACAATCATTCCTAATGTACTTACTACAAGTACTGTAAACCAAATACATCCTTATAAATTAAATCTTCAAGATTTTATATACGTGGAACCATACATGCACTCTCGGCAACCATGTTTCACAAGACCACATATGTGTATCCATACCAAATTCTGAATCCTTTCCATTTCGCCAGCTTCAGCAGAATGAAAATCATGGCATTTTATGCCCGGTTTGCGATTCTGACAACTGTTCCACCATACAAATAAACTCACATACCAATATATCATACTAATGTCATACTTAAGCTTCTAAAGTTCAATGCAGATGGTACCAAAAATAACTGTAGGCTTACAGGCTTCACACACAACCAAGTATCTTTTGGAAACAAAACCTTCCCAACAGTAGGTATAGTATACCACACTGTTGCCACAGCCACTTTAAGGCACTATGCTGCATATGTCAAAAAAGAAGTGGTTGGTTTGAATGTAATGATACTTTCATGAACCCTGCCCCTGGCCCTAACAGGCAAGCCATCTGGACTGCACCACAGCCTTCCATCATGACCTCAAGGGCCTTACCATTCCGCCCAAGACTCTCTTGGAGTCAGTCCTGGCGCCTTTGGAGTCAGTCCTGGCGCCTTTGGCGCCAGGCTCATATGTGAAGCCAGGGAACTTGAGAACTGGGACTTGCAATAGCCTTTGCAGAACATGGATGCCCCCGCATAGCTCAGTCACAGAACTGAGCTATGCGGTCTATTATTTTAGGTGTGGTCAGATCTAGGGGCACCTGGGATAACTGCAGGCTATATAAGCCACGCCCAAACTGAGGAACACGCTTCGCATAACTCTGCTAGCTGCAGCGTGACGCTCACCACGTTCTGTTCTGATCCTCATCTGCATTCAAGAGCCTTACCTGCAAGAATAAGAACAGTGTTAGCATACACTTACCTGCGAGCGGATCCTGCTTCTGGACTCCGCCCCTGGGTCATGAATATACAGCATCTCGGCGAGCGCTCCTTAGTTCTGGAAAGCCGCACCTGGGAAGAAAAGAGAACAGAAAAGTAGCATTAATAAGCGTCTATTCTCCAATATCGAAAACAATCAGAACAAGCACACGCTTACCTGGAATTGACTCGCCCTTGACCCACGTCCATTCCGGGCCATTGAACGACCTGCAAGAGGGAAGAAAACACTGATTAGCATACAAGAGATCAAGAAGGCGGCACATGCTACGCTTTACTCACTGCTCTTCATCTTCTCGGCAACATCCATTCCAAGACATCGCAGCGGCCTGCAAGGAAGAGAGAACAACAGGTCAGCACAAAAAAGGCACATAGCGCCACGCTTCATGCTTTCACTTACAATCTCATGCACAGCCCCAAGCAGCACAGCACCATCAGAACTCCATTCACACCTAAGGAAGGAGGAGAGACGTTAATAGGGGCAATAGCAAAGTAAAGGACACACTGCCAAACCAGCAGTCTTACCTGGACAAATGGGAGTCACAACTAGGTTGCGCCACGCCCACTCAACAATGTGCCCCTGCACAGAGCAGCAGGACGGAGAGCACGCCATATAATAAAGCAAGGTGAGGAGAGCACTAAGGTGGTCATTGGGTCCACAAGGGAGGTGGGCTCCAGGCTGGAAGAGACAATAAAACTAAACCCCAAATTCCTGTGTTTCAGACCCGGTCCTCGGCCGAACAAGAGTCCAAGGGAGGGGGATCAAGGTCAGAAGTGGTCCAACCAGACTGAGTGGCGTTCCCGTGGATATCAGGTGAGTGTTACAGATACCTCTGTTACTCCAAAACATAGGTTACCAGCAAAGATAACAAATTTCTACTTAATATTCCTTCAACCCAAATTTTGTCACTAAACTACAGCACAATTAACAGTTAGAAGCTGCCAACAGGTATCTAACTACATCCATAATACTACAATAGTACTTTTCAAAGTCAATCTAGTTATAATATACCACCAGGTATCTAACTACTTGAAAAATACCCTTCATTCCAAAACACTTCAAATACGCCATCTCAATTCTTATACGACAAAACATCTTCCAACCTCTAATGAAGTTAGAATACGCCAAGCGGTATCTAACTACTTCAAGCATTCCCTTAATCACACATACTTCAAACAAACATACTATCACTCTTAAACTCACATAACTGTAATCAGGTGTTTTTTTTAATCCAGTATGGATTTTAATCCAAGTGACGCAAGGATTATTTAATGTCAAGACAACAGAAGTGTGTCATACACTAAGGTTGTACCAAGCATAGTATTTATAATGTACTTTTTATGAGGGTCTAAAAAAAGTATATGTAAAATTTTATACAACTACAGCTTTTAAACTATCCTGCTTAACTCATCGTACTGTTTTTACCCACAGAAAATAACCCACAGATTCCAGCTTCATAACGCTATAAAACTAAGTAACCATAGCAATTATAATCCAATACATATTCGATGACCACTATCCTCACTTGTACTACAATCATAAGTATCATATACAGTTCAATCACATAATTCCTCCATATTACAAAGACTTTGTACTCCTCTACATTACCTATAATTACTATACACATATTACTACTATGGTGATTCTTGCCATACTACTACTACATTACCTATGATTACTATACACATATTACTACTGTGGTGGTTGTGGCCAGTGATATGATATGATATGATATGGCATTTGTAACGCGCCTATACACAAGTGTTTCATCGCCTGCAGCAATGCCCCCCCAGAATCTGGCCAGTGTCCTCAACCACAACCCTACAATTAACAATATAACAAGTATGTACAATGCACCTTTAACTAATAAAACTCACCCTGACCCCCTGCAATTGAAATGATGTCCGTGGACACCAGAATTTACTGCAGACTCGGCGGCATTTCCAAGCCTTATTTGAACCTATAAATACAGCTCCACATTACCTTCATTCCACTTTCCTACCATTTCTATGCCATTGTCGCCATTCATCAGCCATTGATCTGCTCGCCTGTAAAATGCCTCGGCAGCCTGTAGTAGGTATTTGGTCTCCCACTAGTCTCCTGGATAGGGAAACCTAGCCCAAGCAGTCCATTCCTCCTGTTCCGGGTTGGTTCCTGTTGATAAGACCCAAGTTCCTTACTTGTAGTCCCAGTTGTTTATGTTTACACTGGCCTGCATCCCAGGATACAAGATCCAATCCAGGGGTCTGAGAAGTCTGGTGCATTGCGGTAATATAGTGTCTTGGAAACCACCTGAAAGAGTAGAGAAATAGACTAACTAACTAACTAAAGGATTTTCTGTATGGCTCACACACACCCAAAGGCCTCAGGGCACTCACATAACAAATAAACATAAAACAGATAGGAGCTGCAAGTGCAGCTTACAAAAGGTGGGCCCTTGGATCCATCAAATATGGTAATTTAAGCATTATTAGTTCAATTTTATAAAGAGAAATGTTTTAAGGCGTTTCCTGAATTGCTTAGTAGAGATACAGCCCTTAATGTCTAGAGGAAGCAAGTTCCAGAGTAACAGGGCCCAAGCATTAAAGCTTGCACCATCAAGTTTTTTTCAGGGCAACACGTGGTTGTTCCAGCAGCATCTTATTATTTGAACGTAGCGTGGAGTGAGGGATGGCTTTTTTCACTCTGGAAGAAAGGTAGCCTGGTGTTTCACCCATAAAGCATTTAAATACCATAACAGCACCTTTCAAATGTATACGCTGTTCAATCGGGAGGCAATGCAGCTTCCTACAGTATTCTGAGATA
Source organism: Ambystoma mexicanum (assembly GCF_040938575.1). Classification (NCBI taxonomy): domain Eukaryota; kingdom Metazoa; phylum Chordata; class Amphibia; order Caudata; family Ambystomatidae; genus Ambystoma; species Ambystoma mexicanum. The sequence continues at coordinate 661,186,825 of NC_090932.1, read as the reverse complement.
TGAATTTGGTGGGCAAGACCGCAGACAGCTCGGACTGCACCGTTTTGCAGTACTTGAATTTCCTGATATTGCCTTTTTATGTCCCAAGAAGAAGACTGTTACAGTAATCCAACATTGTATTTACTATAGCCGCAGAAACCTATTGGTTTCAGATAGATATGGGTGGATCTGCCACAATACGTGTACATAATAAGAGCATGTGGCTTTTAAGTGGGACACATGTTTTTGAAATGACAGATGGGAGTCAAAGAAGAAACCCAGTGTCTAAACTGAATCCGACACAGGGATATAATTCCCATTAATCAAAAAGGTTTTATATTGTAGGTCCAAGTTCTTTAACCTGTGGGATGTTCCGAGGATGAGAAGCTCTGTTTTTTAGCATTTAGTGCAAAGGACTTTAAGGCCATCCATTTCTGGATTGCCCCAAAATTCCTGTTGACATTTGCTACATCCTCCTCGTAGATCCCAGAAAGCTTAAAAACTATCTGCGTATCATCTGCATAGTTAGCAAATTTAACACCCAGGGATTGCAAGAGATTGCACAAGCATTTAACATAAATGTTGAACAGCAGGGGAGATAAACACGATCCCTGAGGGACACCGCAGGTTACGGGTATCCACTGTGACTGAGATGCTTCTTAGCTACAGATGCCATTCTGGGACCTAAGAAAGATTTAATCCAAGATACCGCCATAGGGGAGCATCTACCTACATGTTCCAATCTGTCTGCTAGTAGGCCATGATAACCAGATCTAACGCTGACAAGTCCAGCAAAAGCAGGTGGGCAACATTTCCCTCCTCAATATTCTCTGTGATATTGGTATTTAGGTCTAACAAAGTCGTCTATGTTACGTGGTTTCCCCGAAAGCCTGATAGACCTGGCTAGAACAGTGGCTGATAGGCATCAGGCCAGAATAAGAGGTACCAATATTCATCAATGGCTTCATGTAGACTGGGGAGTCAGGAACAGGGGCCTCCCTCAGCTTCCACACACCACATTAAGGGTTTTTAGCCTCCCTTCACAGGGTGTAGCACATGACCTGGTCACTGTGGTTTGTTTTCACTTTCCTTTGTGGCCACTACAGCAAACACACTTGGCAAGAAGCCAATCATTAATTAGTTGTATAATGTAAACACTTATGCTCTACAATGCCCTTTGAAAAATGTGTATTCCTACATAATATTGGGTAGAATGTTGACATTCAAGGGCCTGGACCTACATTCAAATAGAATGTACCATAGAAGTGTGGAATTAACAAAAGAAGCTGGATTAATCAGTGGTGCCTATAGTATTTTACTAACTCTGCCATTCTTATCATATACTGATATCAAATCCAAACCTGTTCCCAGTTTCACAATGACATCCCTTCCAATTAATGTTATGCCTTTGTATAACAAAGATAGACTTGAAAAAGCATATTTTTCAAATAAGCCATTACCTCTCCCTTTCTCTACGTCTTTTAATTATAGAATTTTACTGTGATTCATTTTCACCCACTGCTACTTTGACAGAAAACACAGCATGTATATTGCCATTAATCACTGAGTGAGAAGCTCCCTTCATTTCTAACTTAAAAGACACACAAATAGCTAAACATCCCAATGGGCGACCCGTTCAATGGTTCTTTAATACGGGAACATCGCATTTGAAATAATCTTGAATTGGGAGCTGTTCCAAAGCCTATGTCTCTTGAAACTGCATACAATCATATGTGGACCCGAAATCCACCCAATCAACACTGTTCAATCTATTAACCAGAGCAGCAATGTTACTGACAAAAAAACGCTCCCCCATTCTTAGAGGTAGACATTGCAGTTCCTCTAGTTGCCCAACCAGGGACAGATCTGGTACCTGTGGGTTGTTGGTTCAACAGAACAAAAGGGAGGGGAGAGAAGTGAAAAATGCGGAGAAAAGGAGACACAGATAAATAATAATAAATAAATAAATAATAAAGCTAACAAACAGTGGTAGTGCAGCCAGCAATTGGAAAGTGCTGGGTTTAAGGCAACAGACTGGGTAGGTCTGATAAGTGCAGGAAGAAAAAAGGGGGGGCTGTATGGGTACAGATACAGACCTCAGTGCAAGGGGTGGCCCGGAGGCACTGCGGGAGGGTGGCAGGGTGAGCAGGTACCTGGGCCCGGAGGACAGAGGGTGGCCAGGTGCACGGTACCAAGAGGGAACATATCAGCAGGGGAGAGGGGGAGCGAAGGCAGAAGCAAAGAGGAAGGTCTTGAGGTGCTTCCAGAACCGGAGATGGTTCTCCTCAGGTTTTAGAGTGGCAGGGAGGCTGTTCCAGAGGGAGGCCAGAGCCGAAGACAGAGACGTACCGCCAGCTTGTTTCTTTGAAAAACGACTGCCCCTGAGGGAGTTAGAGGTAGAGGAGCAAAGAGCTTGAGAGGGGAGGTATTTGCAGAGGGATAGCTGAAGGTATTTTGGACCCAGGCCCCAGAAAGCCTTGTGGACAATGCAGAGGGTTTTGAATTTAATCCTTGCATCCACTGGGAGCCAATGGAGAGATTTCAGAGCTGGAGAGGTATGATTCTAGGGCTTGAGGCCATGGAAAGGTCTTGCAGTCCTGTTCTGGAGTAGTTGCAGAGGGCAGAGAGTAGAGGCAGGTAGATTTAAAAATAGGCTGTTACAATAGTCCAACCTAGAGAGAACCAGAGCTTTGGAGACCATGAGCTACTGGGGGAAGGAGAAGAAAGGCAGAGTACCTCTGAGGAGGTGTAGTAGGAAGTTTGACTTTTTAGAGACATCAGAGATGTGGGCGGAGGAGGAAAGTGTGGAGTGAAAGACGGCCGTGAGGTTCTTAGCCTCGCAGGTGAGGGTAGGAGGAGGGCCAAGGGAGGCCGGCCAGAGAGTGAGGTGTAAAGCTGGGGCATTACACCTCAGCATCCCATTTGCCAGAGGATCCTGTCTCCGTTATATTGGGAGAGGAGTAGATCTCTTCCAAGCATGGGTTTTATGATGAGGTTTACAACACAGATTGTCTCCCAAATATCTGGCCCCAATCTCTGACACAGGATTGGAATTTTGGAGTCAAGGTGGATGCCAAATTTACAATGGAACCCCAGATTGCGGCAGTCCCTAAGTCTGCCTTTCACTTTCTATGGCTTCTCGATAGGATCATTCCTCTTGTAATATTCAAGGTAAAGCACACACAACCGTAGCCTTACTGATGTCATAAATAGGCTATTCAAACTTCATATAGTTGGGATGACTGGCATATTTAATATGCATAACATAACATAACATAGCATAACAGGTGTATTTGTAGAATGCATGTTCACCCCCAGAAGGGCTCCTTGGCGCTATTGACAAACAACAGATGTTTATATATCACCTTTAATGGCTCTAGAACATCCAGCATCAATGCTGGCGATAATCAACCATAAACAACTGCCAGCCTGAAGTTGCTGCACTGACTTTTGGTCTTTGTGTATGGCACATCAAGCCTACTATACACTGATCAATATTTACCAGGGACGGAATGAAACTTAACACCCCCTGCAAAAACGTCCACATTCAAACAGTTTTTTTTCTTTTGACCTCAGAACTTTAGAAATGCACAGTCAGATGCAGATGTTTCCCAATACTAGTTTCCAACCTATGGAATGACCTCCCTGAACGAAATTGCACACCACCTAGTCTTTAGTAGCCCCCAAAAAATACATATTCCTTCTGTAAATTGTGCAAGAGGTTTATGTCTTTTATAACCAGTGCACTCATTAAATTATAAATAACATAACATATCACATTAAAAATGTGATTTGCATCTGCAGCAACAACATTAAGAGATAGGAGTCACATATGTATTATAAATAAAGGTGAAACAGTTGGCTTGTCGAGAAATATCAGGGTAAAGTGCACATGATGGGCAACCAGAGATTCCTAAAGTCAGTGACAGCTACTATACGCCGAGGAATGTGAGCGTCAGTCCTACTCTGATAATGATCTCACACACAGTTCTTCGAACCACCATTATGTACTGCATATTCGTGAAATTATGCCAAATATTTTTGGTGCGTAGTGTTTGCATGAACCTTAGAATTCAATAGATTACCAGTTTTTTAAAGCATCCCACTCTTAAAAGTGAAATCACAGCACATATTCCTAGTTAAAGTAAAAACACAGCACACATTCTTAGATATTTTCCTATCCTGTGTTGACTTTGAGACATTTGAAAGGACAGCTTACGATACAAGTCGCATTGTAGTGAAATTGAATGCATCCTATAATATTGAGCAATGCAAATTCTATTAATGTGCAAAGCTTAGCAATGTCCTCAGGCTGAGGCGTTCCTGTTATTTTAATGGAGTTATACTGTGTCTGTCCTTTCAATAACGATACTTAGTAATTGTTTTTAGATCCAATTATCCTATTGGAATACAAAACTATTTCATATGAACTTGACATTCTATTCAGCAATTAAATGTAACTATAATTGGGCAGAAACCCTTTAGAAATTGCTGAATTGAATGTAGTACATAAATACAGACGCTCATGCGTACATATGTATCTCACAAACTATATGGATTGCACACATATACATATACATCCCCCTGTTCAAATATAGACTATGCCTCACAAAATATATGACAGATTTATTTTGAATACACAGGATTTAAGGATTAGCATCTACTGCATAGCCCTTTGTTGTTCAAAGCTTCATTTGAAGAATCGTAATGCAATTTGTACCGGTGGAAAAAAAAAGAAATGAAACAATAATTATGTATTCTTGGTAATATTTCTCATCACATTGAGGGCACCCAATCCTCTGTGTGATGTACCAATTGGGAATTGTGACAGCGTTATGAAAATATATAACAATTATCCAAAAAAGGCAATCTTTCTGTTTTCATTGTTATGGTTTAATTACAGGGCCTGCAGCAGTGGTCCTGTAGTTATAGTTAGGTTGCTCAACCCATAGGAAAAGCACTTTTTGGGTGGCTTATAACTTCGCCCCCCACAGACGAATTCCTCGCAAAACTTTTCAAAAAATGTACATGATCCCCTTAGAATGATTCTGCAAAGTTTGGTGTGGTTTCCACAAGGGGGTTCAAAGTTATATTGGGGTCCCAAAATGTGTGGAAATCCTCATAGATGCAATGGGGAAAAGAATGTGCTCACGCCTACAGCTCATACCGCTAGATGGGTTTTTACCAAATTTGCACCAGAACTCGCGGCCTGGTCCGGAAAATATGCTTTTGTAGATTTGGTGTAAATCCATCCAGTAGCTTTTTTAAAAATATCCAAATGTACGTCAAACAAAATTGGTGATGTCTGGCTCTGGTCTGCGGATTCCTTTCCCTAGTTGGTCCGCAGACAACCACCTGGGCCAATCAGACTGATTGGATGTCCATTTTTATACCAAAGCTGTACCATTTTTGTGATAGTGTCATACCAGAGGTCTTTTAGCTATGTTTTCTCAGCTTTGGTGAGATAGGCTGTGACATATCTTGCAACTGCAGTGAAATTGTCTGCAATTGTACTGTATGTTATAAACCAATGGCATCACTGTCATGGCCAAATTTGGGAGCATCTTTTATCCACAAAAACAGGTGGATGTGTGGTGCAACTCTGGATTAATATTCCCTTCTCCAAAAGAAGTGTTTCCCTCCTCCAAACGAATCAGTAGTTTCATTGGAGATGAAGTGCAGAATGGCAATGAGGTGATGGTGAAAGTACCTTGCTACGTTGACAGGGTTAATAGCACTGAGTTCTCCTGGTGTCTTTATATATATATTCCCACTTTATTTTGGTTTGCAGTGCATGAGAAGTTGTTCAAGTCATCCCATTCATACTCTGCACAACTTAAAGTAACAAACCATGTGGGTCGGCCTAGGTTCCTTAGAACACAACATACATTAGCGTGATATTGGAAACAGTATTCTGTTGCACCACGCATGTTTGCCAAGAGATTTGTGATACTTGACTGAAAAGCCTCATCATTGTCTTTTATCTTTTGATGCAATTTGCTAGCGCACATGTTTAAACAACAAAAGCCTGTTTTGAATGTGTGTGAAACTCCAAAACATAGAGTTGCTTGTTGCTAGTTCACTTTCGAACAGGAGGCGGACAAAGTAGTCTGCATTTTCTCTGAATCTGGGGTCTTCAGAAGACATACGTAAAGAGCAATATTCTGATGTAGTAATTTGAGTGGATCTTTCAGCATATCTTCCTCCTTTTCCTGTAGGAAAGTGTAGAAGAAAAGAACATGCTTCTACACTTTTTTCCCATATGGTGATATGTTTCTAATGCATCTTCAATGCTTTCTTTGGAGTATAGTGGGTGAATTGTATACTGGTCTAAAATGTTGGCTGAAGTTATAGGATCTACACATTCAAATTGGCCAGTTGCTGGTAAATCTTGGCTTATTTGGGTGATTTCTCTTAGGTTTTCCTCTATGTCTATATCTTTGTAGCATGCATTGTTTTCTTTCAGATATTGTAGGGCTTATCTAACTTTGTTTAAAGTAGTTGTTGCCAAATTATTTTGTCTTTTGTTGGTACACCATTAACTAGTACAATCAAAGATTGATCTATTGGCCATTGTACTCCTAGAGTTTCTACATTTCCTTTAAGATCTAATGGCAAATACACTACTTTGCCATGGATGCCTTTCGGTAGCTCAGATGGAATCAGTTTGACTATTTTTGATGGCAGGCGTATTATAGCTTCAAATGGGTGTACTGTTTAGATTATAATGGTCTCATACACGTTAAGTTGTTCGGGAGCAACATTTTCTATTTTTCATTTCATATAAATGTGAAACTTTTGAATCTTCCAGTCCAGTTTTGTTTTTCTTTTTGCATTCTGTAGTCCGAGTTGTGTAATGGGAGAAGTCGTATTGCAAGTCACAGAATGCAAAGCAAGAAACCAAGACTTGATAAGCAGGTCTAGATTGCAATGGGTCATGTTGGGAAGTATGCATGTACTGCCAACATGTTACACTTTCACACACCAATTGCCACTTAAAGATGTTATACACATCTTTTCCATCTGTTTTTCCTTTTTTTAATAAAAAAAGTAACACAAAGTGCTGCTATAAATGCACATATGCATTTTGAAGATTTCATGAAAATGCTGCTAAAAAGAGTTTTTTTTAAACGCAAAGCGTTGTAAGTAACTGCCACTTGATGTGAGCAGGTGCTGAATGCTGCAATACATGGCATTTGAAAGAGTGGTTAAAAAGAGAATATGATTATTGAGATGCTTATTACAGGCTAAGCGGTAGGAACCATATATATATATGCCGACGATGTTATGTATATTTAAGCAGATTGACACGTTTGCATTAAGAAAAGAAGATACTTTGTCTAAAATTATCTTAAGTACTTAGATGAGATGTCTATGTAGACAAGTTAGTAGATAGTTAATCAATTACTACAAAGTAGAATGCAACAAAGTTCAAGTTCTAGTGCTATCAAATCTAAATACGCCTTCCCAATACCTGCCAATCAGAATGGGGGTCTAGGGACAATATTCTCTCGAACATCCACCAGAATAAGTTCATTAAAATATAGAGCTTCCAATTATCTCTATGTTTCAGTAGTATTGTTATGCCTCCAGTGAGTGTTCTTTTGATACTGCAACCTAGATAGGTGACCCCATGTTGATGAGAGTAAAAGTATCCTATTAAGGATTGAGAAATGAATTTGAAGACAAAATGATTCTAATGACTAGAACAGAAAGAGTATATCAGAAGCTTCTAAGTGAAGAACTAGTGTTAAGGAGAGAAGTAGATATAGTAATAGAAAAATGAGGGTGTAGAGGAGAGAAGAATAATAAATGGAAAGGAAAGAGAGACAAAAACCATAAATAGATGGTATATGATAGGCTATGTCAAGGTGGATGTCATATGTTCTTCCTGTCTTTCCGATATGGTCAAGAGGGCATTTCAAATTGTCTCAAAAAGCCAGAGATGATGCAATTTCTAATAGCAGTTCACTAATTCTACATGAAGTAGTGTGGCCAAGCATCTCATTCATGTAAGAAGACATATAGTTCAGAATCTAAATTTGGCCCATTGGGTTTAAGAGTATGAAACTTGCATATTAGTTTGGCTTCAAGTTACCGTAATTTTAGCTCTCTGTTGCTCATCCTTTTATGTTGGGGAACATGAGGTAAACCTGAGAATGACATGTCTTTGACATTACTGTTGTGTTTTTCTGCAAAATGCATTGTTAAAGGATAGGTCAGATCTTAATTCTTGATTGCTCTATAGTGTTGAAGGATGCGCAATTTCAACGGTCCTATAGTGGAGCCGATATAGTGTAGCTATGTAGCTGTAGTATAGCTGCATGTAACAACATAAACCACAAATATGGTGATAGACGTTATCTTATCTCTGTGTTTCCTCGTCAGCCCATTAGAGCTGACAAAAGGTTTTTTGGAGACGTAATCACACATTTTGCACTGACATCATTTTGCAAAACCAACCTTGTGACTATTGTTGAAAAGCCAATTCTGAGTGTCATTCTCAGTTACAACCATAATACGGGATAGAATATTCTTTAAAGTGGGGGCTTTCCAAAATGTCACATAGGCCTAGTGTTCAGAACTTTGCATAGGTCATGGTCAGTAGTCTGTACCTTCCAGTGTTTATGCATGATGGATTTGATAGCTGATGCCTGACAATTGAATCCGGTGATGAATGTGATCACTTTATCTTTGGATTTAGTTTTAGGTTTGAAAAGATCTGTCCTGTTCAGTTTTTTAGCTTTATCATAGCATTGAACCACTGTGCTTTTAGCATAACCTCTGTTGACAAATCTTTTACCAATGTGTTTGGCTTCCTTATGGAAGTCTTTGTCTGAGCTACATATACGTTTCGCTCTCAGGAATTCCCCGTAGGATATAGACTTGTTGAGAGCATTAGGGTGATGGCTCTTAGCGTATAGGGTGGAGTTGGAGCTGGTAGTTTATCTGTAGAGACTGTTAATGTCTCATCTACTACGTGAAACTGGATATCCAGAAACACTAGTTCTTCCCTGCTAATAGTGCTAGTCAGTTCTAGGTTGATGGAATTTTGGTTAAGAGCTGCAATGTATTGCAGTAGTTCTGGTTCTGTACCATCCCATATAATTAATAGATCATAGATAAATCGATACCAAACTACCACATGTCTGGTGAATGGTTCCAGTTCTTCCCTCCAGGCCAAATTGGTCTCCCACCACCCCATGTATAAATATGATTATGGAGATGCTTATTACAGGCTAAGTGGTAGGAACCCTATATATATATATATATATATATATATATATATATATATATATATATATATATATATATATATATATTCAGTAAACAAACTTTGTTAAAGGGACGTTATGGTTCCAAATAAAACCGAAAAACCCCTGAAATTTGCCAGTTATGGTAAGCTAAGCAACCATAACTCGCGCCACCACAGTGCACTGCTAAGACTAACACCCAGGACATCACTGATGACATCACATGTCTGGCTCCCTCTTTTTTCCTTTACTGATATGATATGATATGATATGATATGGCATTTGTAACGCGCCTATACACAAGTGACATATCTAGGCCACATGGTTTTCTTTAGTAACAGTCAGGAAATAAAAATTGTAAATGTACTATATTTGTAGACTTATCCTTCAAGTATGTTCTTACAGTAATTTCCTTAGGGTCCAGTCATATCATATGAAACATATACATAGGGGAATAGACAAGCTTGAAAGACAGCAATCCTTTCTGTGTATGAAGATAATCAATAGAGTTATCAGCACTTTCTGATAGTTCTGTCGTTTTTTTATTACTGCACTTTCCCTGTATATGCTCATATTTGTATACATTGTACTCACACTACCTTCCTTAGGGTCCAGCCACGTCATGTGATACATATACATAGGGTAAATAGCAGATTTGAAACAGAACAATCATTTATTTGCATGAAGATAATCAGTTAGGTTATGAATTGCTTCTGCTACTACTTCTGCTTTTTTTGCTTACTTCACTTTCCCTGTGTATACCCATATTTGTATGTGTTCTTGTCTCTTTGTTTTTTGTCTGTAATAATGCAATTATGTAATACGTGGGTTTTATTAGCTACTTATTACATATTTCACAGTACGCAAAACTCTAATAAGAAAGCAGTTATCATTTCATTATTCAACATATCAACATTATGAATATTGTATCTTCATCATGTATGCTGGACACAATGCCTATGTTTCTGCATGAGTAGCTTAGTATGCTGGATAGAACGTTATAATAGAATGCTATTTATATCAATGCATTGCTTAATGCACTAATTAGCTCATGATCTTTATTCCAATGATCCTTGACACTTTTATCTCAACATTAAAATAAAAATCCTTATACAGACATTTCATGAAAAGTAAATGCACATGTGATGTCATCATTGATGTCATAAATGACATTTGTGATGTCATCTTTGATTTCCTGGGTGTTAGTCTTAGCAGTGCACGGTGGTGGCGCGAGTTATGGTTGCTTAGCTTACCATAACTGGCGAATTTCAGGGTTTTTTCGGTTTTACTTCAAACCATAATGTCGCTTTAACAACGTTTTTTTACTGAATTTCATAGGTTTTTAGTAGCGCAACTTAGCCATAATGTCCCTTTAACAAAGTTATTTTACTGAATTTCATAGGTTTTGCAGATATCAGAATGAAAATTTGAATTTTCTTGTCGAATGAAAGACAAAATTAAAACAACCAATTAACACCAAAACAAGATTGAAAAAAAGAAAAAAAGAAAAAAAAGTAAAAATAAAAAGGGTGAGTTGTCCTCTTCTATATAAATATGAAACATGTGGTATTTCTGCTCTATGTGACTGTTAACTAAAAATAGAGAATACTTCTGAATATTTATATAGAATAAATATTGAGTTTACTTTTTTGTTTATTTAGAAATCTCTCCTGAAGAACCATAGCAAAAGCTATGGGAAAACATGTGTTGGGAGATTAATAAATGCCTAAAGGATGAAGAATGTATGAAGAAATACATGGAATAAATTGTTTTTCTTTACAAAAAAAGGGAGATTAATAAATGCCTAAAGGATGAAGAATGTGTGAAGAAATACATGGAATAAATTGTTTTTCTTTACACCATTGACTATTATTTTATCTGAGGATCGCACCAGGAGTACCAACTCTTTTCTTCATTCATTTGGGCCACATATTGTCTCAGCCACAATATAGGCACTCCAAGTGCAGACCCTGGATACTTTAAAAAAATAAAAAAAACATAAGTAAGGCACATATGATTCGCTCTGGAGAGGTGTTAGAGCTGGAATTGGCTGAACACAGGGTTTTCAAAATACAAAAAAAGTGATATAATATTTTTTTTTTCTCACAGAAATGTCTAGTACTCTGGAGTGGCTAGAGGAGCATTTCCCTCGTGAGGAAATTTCTGAAGATAGTGAACCTAATGGTAGACACTTTTCTGTATAAACCAATTAATAAATATTATTTTATATATATTTAACATATACATTTTTTTTGTGCAGACCATACAAACATTGAAATTAGTAAACAAAAACAATTATTAGATAAGACTCTCCAGCACATGGAAGAACAAATGGACATACTCATGGAAAATTTCAACAATTTAAAAAACTTTGTGGAGGATCACTTGAAAGAAAACACTGGATACCATTGTCCCACATGTACCTGTCCCCCCTCACCATATCCCACTCAATTATCCCCAAATCCTCTCCATGAACAAAAACGTTTTGATGAAACTTCCAACCCTTCTTCACCTCATATGAATCCTCTTGAAACCCCCAATTCTCCTGTTTTTGTTTCAGCTTCTGCCTCACCTTCTCTGTCATAAATGTAACATCCATATAAAATAAAGTAAAATTATTATATTGTGTCCTAATTCATTTCTTGTCTTTTTTTAAAAAGCAGTTCAGGTGTCCGCGGACAGCGCAAGTGTCCGGAATGTCAGTAAAGAAACGAAAATGGGGGCGTCCTGAGGACGCTATGCCTGTCCGTATTGTTCGGAGGCAAACTGAAACTGTCCTAAGAACACACGCTGTGTCCTGAAATGTTCGTAAATAAACAAAATGGGGGTGTCCTGAGGACGCTAGACCTGTTCATGCTGTTCGTAAGCAGGTTCAATCTGTTCTAAGAACACATGAAGTGTCCCGGGATGTTCGCAAATAAACAAAATGGGGGTGTCCTGAGGATTCTATACCTGTCTGTATTGTTCGCAAGCGAGTTGAAATTGTTTTAAGAACAAACGCCTGTTTGTAACTGTTCGTTTCGCTTGTGATGCACTTTCAATTAGTTTCAGGACCCGAACAGTGTCCGTAGAACACCAACACGCATGCGCAAAACAGTTTCAGTGCATTTGATGTCCTGCGGACACCCGCTCCCTTCGCGGACATGTTCGTGAAGCTATCATATGACCGCACCCACGCTGAGTGTGTGTTCTGACTGGGGACACTGTTCGTGTCCCCGAACAATTTAAAACTACCTTTTCAAGCAA